>NC_091179.1:2957235-3187235 GCF_040958095.1 Procambarus clarkii
TTACCAACATGTGGCTCCTCCCAGCAGGCGACACAGCCTTCTCATTGGGGACCCAAGGTCCCACAGGCTCCTTCACAGCCCCCTGCATCACGTGCAGGCATTATCCCTGGTCTTCTTAAACTAGCGGAAAGGCTTGCAGGACCAGACAACCAGCGCTTTGTCAGTGAACTAAACGCATTATACATAGAAAATGGCCTGGCCCCCATCATAGCCACTAGCGTAAATCTCACTGCCTCCTCTACCACTCCGGAGACTACCACCAGGACGACCAGGTGGTCAACTTCAACACCGACTCCAGAACCGCCCATGACCCGGGCGACACGAACAGAGGTAATTCCTTCTCCAGCTCCCAACACTCCTACCATCACTATCTCAGCAGCCGCGCTAGCAGACGTGCTGTCTACAAACGATAACAGCACCACCAGCGCTCCTGAAATAGCTACAACCACCAATCAACGACTCCTAAACCTACCTAAGGCTGCGAGGAGAAAGACAAAAACGCCCACTACGAAGGTTACGGACTCCTCAGAAGAGGAAATCATAGCAGGAGCTCCACTACCGCATCACAGATACGACACCTACACGGTTCAAGACTTCCTCATGGAGGCCACGTCACCAAACTCTAACAACAGCACTGCTCAGCCAAAGTCGCAGGCAAAGAAAAACGGAAAACCTGGAGGTCTACACTAACCCCACCAGGTCCATAACTGGTATAGCCAGCCTTCCAGGCTGAAAACCATCATGAAGACCCCCACATCTCTAGTATCAGCGACTGATACAGCTAATGGCTCCAAAGAGCCTCCACTTACGGGCTCACCATAACCCGTGCTACTGGAACTTATTGTTCTGAGTAGCGAATCTTAAACAATATTGAACACTGTTCAGTTATAGTTGTGTGTGTTAACTAAAGTCTTTGAAAATGTAATAAGTTTCACGAAACTCGTTCAAGTGTCTCGTCAGACTAGAAATAAAAATGAATTTTGGAGAATTGATTTTTCAGTTACCATCAACAGTGAAAAGAAATATAAGAAACATAGAGAAAATTTGTGTTAGAATTATTAATCTTACTTTTTCGGTCATATATATATATATATATATATAATATATATATATATATATATATATATATATATATATATATATATATATATATATATATATTAGTATATTTTGGTAGCAGTCTTTCCTGTAGACATATATTATTAAATATGACCGAAAAAGTAAGATTAATAATTCTAACACGAATTTTCTCAATCTTTCGTACATTACGCTTCACTGTTGGAGGTAAATCAAAAATCACTTCTCCAAAATTCATTTTTATTTCTAGTCTGACGCGACACGGGCGCGTTTCGTAAAACTTATTACATTTTCAAAGACTTCACAAATACACAACTGATTAGAACTTGCGTTTCCCTGATTTTATATCTACATTTGAGTGAGGTGGGAAGGGTGATGTGGCATTAACACAAGACAGAACACTAGGGGATATTAATAGGGTATTAAAAGTATCAACACAAGACAGAACAGAAACAATAGGTATTGAATAGAAGTGTTTGTAGAAAGCCTATTGGTCCATATTTCTTGATGCTTCTATATTGGAGCGGAGTCTTGAGGTGGGTAGAATATAGTTGTGCAATAATTGGCTGTTGATTGCTGGTGTTGACTTCTTGATGTGTAGTGCCTCGCAAACGTCAAGCCGCCTGCTATCGCTGTATCTATCGATGATTTCTGTGTTGTTTACTAGGATTTCTCTGGCGATGGTTTGGTTATGGGAAGAGATTATATGTTCCTTAATGGAGCCCTGTTGCTTATGCATCGTTAAACGCCTAGAAAGAGATGTTGTTGTCTTGCCTATATACTGGGTTTTTTGGAGCTTACAGTCCCCAAGTGGGCATTTGAAGGCATAGACGACGTTAGTCTCTTTTAAAGCGTTCTGTTTTGTGTCTGGAGAGTTTCTCATGAGTAGGCTGGCCGTTTTTCTGGTTTTATAGTAAATCGTCAGTTGTATCCTCTGATTTTTGTCTGTAGGGATAACGTTTCTATTAACAATATCTTTCAGGACCCTTTCCTCTGTTTTATGAGCTGTGGAAAAGAAGTTCCTGTAAAATAGTCTAATAGGGGGTATAGGTGTTGTGTTAGTTGTCTCTTCGGAGGTTGCATGGCTTTTCACTTTCCTTCTTATGATGTCTTATCAAGACATCATAAGAAGGAAAGTGAAAAGCCATGGTAGGTAGCCGAAAAAAGTTAGGTTAGGTAGTCGAAAAAACATTAATTCATGAAAACTTGGCTTATTAGGCAAATCGGGCGTTGCATAGTAGGCTCAGAAGTGCGTTCTGGCTACTAGGTACGACATACATATATATATATATATATATATATATATATATATATATATATATATGTCGTACCTAATAGCCAGAACGTACTTATCAGCCTACTATTCAAGGCCCGATTTGCCTAATAAGCCAAGTTTTCATGAATTAATGTTTTTTCGACTACCTAACCTACCTAACCTAACCTAACCTAACTTTTTCTGCTACCTAACCGAACCTAACCTATGAAGATAGGTTAGGTTAGGTTAGGTAGGGTTGTTTAGGTTCGGTCATATATCTACGTTAATTTTAACTCCATTAAAAAAATTTGACCTCATACATAATGAAATGGGTAGCTTTATCATTTCGTAAGAAAAAAACTAGAGAAAACATATTAATTCATGAAAACTTGGCTTATTAGGCAAATCGGGCCTTGCATTGTAGGCTGATAAGTGCGTTCTGGCTACTAGGTACGACATATATATATATATATATATATATATATATATATATATGTATGTCGTACCTAGTAGCCAGAACGCACTTTTTGGCCTGCTATGCAAGGCCCGATTTGCCAAATAAGCCAAGTTTTCATGAATTAATTGTTTTTCGTCTACCTAACCTACCTAACCTAACCTAACCTAACCTAACTTTTTCGGCTACCTAACCTAACCTACAAAGATAGGTTAGGTTAGGTTAGGTAGGGTTGGTTAGGTTCGGTCATATATCTACGTTAATTTTAACTCCAATAAAAAAAAATTGACCTCATACAGAATGAAATGCGTAGCTTTATCATTTCATAAGAAAAAAATTAGATAAAATATATTAATTCAGTAAAACTTGGCTTATTAGGCAAATCGGGCCTTGCATAGTAGGCCAAAAAGTGCGTTCTGGCTACTAGGTACGACATATATATATATATATATATATATATATATATATATATATATATATATATATATAATATATATATATATATATATATATATATGTGTGTGTGTGTATATGTCGTACCTAGTAGCCAGAACGCACTTATCAGCCTACTATGCAAGGCCCGAATTGACTAATAAGCCAAGTTTTCCTGAATTAATATATTTTTTCTAATTTTTTTCCTATGAAATGATAAAGCTACTCATTTCATTATGTATGAGGTAAATTTTTTTTATTGGAGTTGAAATTAACGTAGATATATGACCGAACCTAACCAACCCTACCTAACCTAACCTAACCTATCTTTATAGGTTAGGTTAGGTTAGGTAGCCGAAAAAGTTAGGTTAGGTTAGGTTAGGTAGGTTAGGTTGTCGAAAAACAATTAATTCATGAAAACTTGGCTTATTAGGCAAATCGGGCCTTGCATAGTATGCTGATAAGTGAGTTCTGGCTACTAGGTACGACATATATATATATATATATATTATATATATATATATATATATATATATATATATATATATATATTATAATATATATATATATATTATATATCCTCATACATAATGAAATATACATCATTTAATATACATAATATATATACATAATTTACCTCATACATAATGAAATGAGTAGCTTTATCATTTCATAGGAAAAAAATTAGAAATATATATATATATATATATATATATATTATATATATATATATATATATATATATATATATATATATATATATATATATATATATTATATATATATATATATATATATATATATATATATATATATATATATATAAATGGTCCTGGGGGACCATTCAGGCTTGTTCGCATATATATATATATATATATATATATATATATATATATATATATATATATATATATATATATAATATAATATATATATATATATATATATATATATATATATATATATATATATACAAATAATTTTTTTCCGTTTGTTATCAGGGGATTTGCATTGTACTTAAGACCTTGCTGAACGGATGCCTATCTGCAAGGGTGCCAATTATGAACGAAATCGGTCGACGTCAAGTTCATTTACAGGTGGCCAAACTTTGATCTTCTTTTACTCAGGTAAGTAAAATTACAACTTCAAGGTGTTTCACAGCTTTCATTTGTTAATAAATTTACATGCAAATTACACCTTTTATGTAGAGTTTGTGCTTCTACAATACGATATTGACACTTTAGTCTATAGTCCATTTATTGATTTTATAAATGTTTATAAACATCATATATTGCATATTTTGGGGAGGGGAACATTGAATAATTGTATTATTGCACTAAACACATTTTTGATAAAACTGCGATACGGAATCCTTTATTATATGGTAATGTGATATCTGAGTTTGATAGAAATGATTTTAGTTGACACATGTGTTCCCTGACATTTTTTGAAAATGTTGAAAATTAGTTGCATAATACGTTGTAATTTTTTTCTCCCTTTCTATTTAGGGTGTGATGCTGAAACTTGGACCAGTTGCTGCCTTTCTGTTACCCCGCAAATAAATTAAAACAAAAATTGAACAACTTTTTCTTTCCCCGTAATATGCCCGCTAAGGAATAGTTTATACTTCTGTGACTGGGAGTGAATTATAATTAAAATTTCTCCATTTAATAACCATTTATCTTATGTTAATAGACAATAAAGATAAAACAAAATTAAAACAATAGTTAAGATTATCAAATACCTTTTTGGGTGAATTGTCGTCCTATCACCGCATTCAAAACTTGATTCTCAGTAATAATAACGTGGTGACCATTCCTGACCAGTGTGTTCAAGCTCTCAGGTAACTCTTCATATTTGATATAATAAATGCGATGACTTTTCTCCAGGTCAGCGATTTCATGCATTATGCCAGTTTTTGATGTCTAAATAAAAGTGAAAAAATTTAAATATATATATATTATATATATATATATATATATATATATATATATATATATATATATATTATATATATATATATATATATATATATGTATATATAATATAATATATATATATGTATATATAATATATATATATATATATATATATATATATATATATATATATATATATATATATATATATATATTTGGTAGCAGTCTTTCCTGCAGACATATATTATTAAATATAACCGAAAAAGTAAGATTAATGTTGACCAGACCACACAACATTACTTGCCTGCAAGTTAGATTAATAATTCTAACACGAATTTTCTCGATCTTTCTTACGTTTCTTTTCACTATTGATGGTAATTCAAAAATCAATTCTCCAAAATTCATTTTTATTTCTAGTCTGACGCGACACTTGAGCGCGTTTCGTAAAACTTATTACATTTTCAAAGACTTTAGTTTACACACACACACAACTTTACTGAATAGAGCTTAAAAATCTTCGAGTTTTTATACCTACATTTGGGAGAGGTGACATGTTAAAATAGTTTTAGATGAGGTGAAAATAAACTTTCCACACAAGACAGAACACGAAACAATGGGTATAATATTTTGTATTTTTATTGGCCCATATTTCTTGATGCTTCGATATTGGAGCGGAGTCTTGAAGTGGGTAGAATATAGTTGTGCATTAATTGGCTGTTGATTGCTGGTGTTGACTTCTTGATGTGTAGTGCCTCGCAGATGTCATGCCGAATGCTATCACTGTATCTATCGATGATTTCTGTGTTGTTTGCTAAGATTTCTCTGGTGATGGTTTGGTTGTCAGAAGAGATTATATGTTCCTTAATGGAGCCCTGTTGCTTATGCATCGTTAAACGCCTGGAAAGAGATGTTGTTGTCTTGCCTATATACTGAGTTTTTTGAGGCTTACAGTCCAAAAGAGGGCATTTGAAGGCATAGACGACGTTGGTCTCTTTTAAAGCGTTCTGCTCTGTGTCTGGAGAGTTTCTCATGAGTAGGCTGGCCGTTTTTTTTGGTTTTATAGTAAATTGTCATTTGTATCTTCTGATTTTTGTCTGTAGGGATAACGTTTCTACTAACAATATCTTTCAGGACTCTTTCCTCCGTTTTATGGGCTGTGGAAAAGAAGTTCCTTTAAAATAGTCTAATAGGGGGTATAGGTGTTGTTAGTTGTCTCTTCAGAAGTTGCATGGCATTTCACTTTCCTTCTTATGATGTCTTCCACGAAACCATTGGAGAAGCCGTTGTTGACTAGGACCTGCCTTACCCTACATAGTTCTTCGTCGACTTGCTTCCATTCTGAGCTGTGGCTGAGAGCACGGTCGACATAAGCGTTAATAACACTCCTTTTGTACCTGTCTGGGAAGTCACTGTTGGCATTCAGGCACATTCCTATGTTTGTTTCCTTAGTGTAGACTGCAGTGTGGAAAACTCCGCTCCTTTCCATGACTGTTACATCTAGAAAGAGCAGCTTCCCATCCGTCTTCATCTCGTTAGTGAAACGCAACACAGAATTCTGCTCAGATGCCTCCTTCAGCTCCTGCAGATGTCTGACATCAGGTACCTGTGTAAAAATGTCGTCAACATACCTGCAGTATATGGCTGGTTTCAAGTTCATGTCGACTAGAACTTTTTGCTCGATGGTACCCATGTAGAAGTTTGCAAACAGGACACCTAGGGGAGAACCCATGGCGACCCCCCTCTACTTGCTTATACATGTGTCCATCCGGGCTCAAGAAGGGTGCCTCTTTAGTACAAGCTTGGAGTAGTTTCCTTAGAATATTTTCTGGTATGTCAAGAGGAGTACAGGCCGGATCAGTATACACTCTGTCGGCTATCATCCCGATTGTTTCATCCACAGGTATGTTGGTAAACAGTGATTCTACGTCCAACGAGGCTCTTATCCCTGTGGCCCGTGTGCCCCGCAGTAAGTCAACAAATTCATTTGGAGACTTCAGGCTGAAGGCGCGCAAGGATATATATATATATATATATATATATATATATATATATATATATATATATATATATATATATATATATATATATATATAATATATATATATATATACATACATACATACATACATACATACATACATACATACATACATACATACATACATACATACATACATACATACATACATACATACATACATACATATATATATATATATATATATATATATATATATATATATATATATATATATATATATATATCACAAAAAATATTCAAGGAAGGGGGTGGTAGGAGAAAAGCACACAGAAACTGTATTGGAGGGGATCTAACATTCCCTCTAATGCGTTATGCGTGGTTTCCTCCGAGGCTATGGGTCCCCCTTCTTCCAGCTAGAGGTGGTACTCCCTTCCTATTTATTAAAAAAAAAAAAATATATATATATATATATATATATATATATATATTATATATTATATATATATATATATATATATTTATGTGCCAATGTGGGGACCCATAGCCTCGGAGAAGAAAATAAAAAGTATTCAGAGGAGACCTTGTGGTTTCTCACTGAACACTAATATTATCTTCTCCTACCACCCCCATTCTTTTGTATGTACACATATATATTTACTTTATTTGAACTTTGTTACAAAAAAGGAGTTACATATGGGTTACGAAGATGGTTATCATAGGTTGTCGAGTTCCTCCAGCTCCTCAGATGGTGGGCAGGAACCCTGGATGCAGTGCGCATTTCCCCTCTGTATCGCCACACTGAGGCACTGGAAAAGAAAGCTTGCAGCTCTTGGGTCCCTTGTTGTTTCAATGAGCCTAGAACCCAGTTCTTTAAAAAAACTGGTAACACTTTTACCCCAGGCGCCGAGTGTCTCAGAAGCAATGGGGACAAAATTGTAGTGGTGATCCAGTTCTCTATACTTACGGGATTTGGCTGCTTCCCTATGGGTGGCAGTGCCACCTGGTTGTGCAACACTGAGGTTAATGGAGGTGTTAGCCAGGGTTGATACGCACGTGTAGTCCCATACCAACTGCTTGCCATTCTTCCAGGGGTTCACTGTGATACCTCCGGGCGACAATAAGAGCATCAGAGTTACGGGGCGTTAGGTAACGGGGCTCTCTTTCAGCTGGGCATCCAGCTGTAGTGAGGCTCCTCTTGATGATGTCGTTAACTTCACTGTGCCTCGAGTGCCATCCCCCTGTGCTTTAGCAGAGTAGGCCATGGTGGCCTTACCTGTCAGCCACCACCTCGCCGCAAATACACCTATATCTGGTGTGGATTGGGGAAGCAAGGCGGAGGGCCACAGCAATTCGGAGGGCGTGTGGTGTGAGACGCGTGCCAGTGTCCGACATTGGGGTTGCTAACAGGAAATCCCCTGCATGTGGTGCTGCTACTGCTGTGAGGCGAGCAATGTCGTGTTGTGT
The DNA here is from genome assembly GCF_040958095.1 of Procambarus clarkii. Classification (NCBI taxonomy): domain Eukaryota; kingdom Metazoa; phylum Arthropoda; class Malacostraca; order Decapoda; family Cambaridae; genus Procambarus; species Procambarus clarkii. Next base: position 2,965,818 of record NC_091179.1, read on the forward strand.
TGTTGCAGCACCCAGGCACTCTGCAGCAACTTGGTCTACAATGGGGCCATCCCAGCTGGATTGCTTGTGGGCTTTTGGGGATGGTGGTTGAGGTAATGGGCCTGCACGAGAGGCCTACTTTGTGGCACAGCGTGTAAAATTGGGATCATGTACACCTGCCAGCTGATGTAAGTGGGCAGGTAGAATTTCCTTCACAAGGTCGTCGGATGCTGATAAGGAGGACAGGAAGGCTGGAACAGCGATTTGCGTTGCTGCTCGAACTCCGTGGCCCTCAAGTCTTATGGGAAGAGAGGCTTGTTTCCACTGTAGGTCATCGAGAGAGAGGTTAAGGGCTTTTTCTAGCATTGATTTCAGTAACCGGTCATACTCACTTAGTTTTTGGCTACTGTAAGATGGTGAATACCTCAGAAAGTAGGTTAACCTGGGGAGGGACAGACATCTGGTGATGAGGTAGAGTGCATCATGAGCATCAATATCCTCAATCCTCCCATCCATCCTCTTAAGGTCGGCGATTTTCTTATCAAGGACCTCATCGATGGCTTTCAACCCCAGGGGAGCTCCTAGGAGTGTGCTGTATTCAGGTTTAGTTTTATGGATATTTGGCAGAAGACCCTCTATTCTCTCTACGATGCCCTGGTTGGAACATATTATTTCACATTTAGAAGGGTTCAGGGTGAGGCCTAAAACTGCACCTTGCTCCTGGATTTTTCTGATGTCCTCCAGGAGGGAGTCTTGGGAACCAGCTAGGGTACCATCATCCAAGAACCAGATGTTAAGCTCGCTGGACAGGACCTCTGTGACTTGTTTGATGACTAAGCAGAAAAGGAGAGGAGCAAGGGGGTCACCCTGTTGGACGCCTTCTCGCGAGTCAATTTCATGTTCGCCAAAAAGTAGCTTAAGATCCATACTGTAGCATGAATGTACAAAAGGGTGAGGGAAGGGCAATGACTATGAAACCGCACGGAGTAACAGCATCCCTCCGCACCAAATTGAAGGCATTTTTGAAATCTAGCTTGATAAGGGCCTTTTCGTCTGTGATGTTGGCGATGAAGGCTCGAGCTGCATGGGCTGCCGCCTCACACCCTTGTGGAATGCCGAACCCGAGCTGTTTGGCTTCAGCATGTTGGCCGCTGCATCTCTAACTGTTCTTGCAGCTGCCTTTGCGACGAGACGCCGGAGGAGAATTGCCCACAGCTATTGGCCTGATCCCCTCCATCCTTTTTCTTTAGAGCACAGAGAGATGCTCCAAAAAGATAGGGTTCCTTATGGACGCTGGTATGTTGCCAGCTAGACATGTGTTGGTGAATCTGGTTAGTTCCACCAAGAGGTTCTTTGCAATGTCACCCAGTGCAGGGTTTGAGCATTTGCTTGAGGAGGTTGGGTTTTAGTCCTGTGAACCCACCTGCTGATCCTGTAGGGAAGGTACATGGCTGCTTTAATGGACCACAGAATTCAGCCACCCAGAGAGGTTCTGCTCCGGTAGCCCCCACTTGTACAATGTCGTCCTCACGCAGAGCCCTGGGTGGGTGTTTCTCCCTTAGGGCTTGAGCTGTTACGACATCTCTGTCGGCAATTGACTCCTCACTGGTGATGACTCGTATTGCGCCAATTAGTGGTTTCTTCTTCTATTTTCTTGGTGACTGATGTTCTGATTTTTGATGTCTCGGATATGCCACAGTTGCTCTTCCTGTCGTGGGTGTTTCTCGCGCAAGTGGGAAGGCGCACCTGGTTGTCCTCCCTTGGGAAAATCATTTATAGCTTTGATGACTGAGGCAGCTAAGGTTTTGTCTCTCCTTGCAGGGGTGGCTAGACATATGTTGCCAAACATTGGAGGTTGTGCCATGCTTGGGTCGTTCCAGGAGAGTCGTTGACCTTCTCAGGAGGGCAGATAATTTGGCTGCTGCATGGGGGCGGGCTGCTTTAGGGATGTGTTGCACGGTTGTGGCCGATGTTGCTTTGATAGCTTCTAATAAATTTTCTGTGGGAATGAAGGTCTGGGAGGTGTTTTGCCTTACGGCGGTGTGGGCTGTTGATTGGTGTTCTCCCTGGGAGGGCTCCCAGAACCCAAACCACCTGGCTCCGTTGTGGGAATGAAAGCGCACATTATCGTCCCTCAACCGGATATAGCATACCCTGTCACACGTCTGACATCTACCTTGTCTACCCCTGCTTGATGGCTCATCTTGGCTTGGAGAAGCCTGGCTATCTCTTGAGAGCTGCGACATGGGCGGGCGCTGGGCGGGCGCTGGGCGGGCGCTGGGCGGGAGGGTGGACGGCGGGTGGAGACTGGAGGTGTGGGCGGCGGTTGGAGGCTGGGGGGATGATCAGCTGGCCGTGGCACTTATTACTCAGATGAGTGGTAATACATATACCACCTCTATACAAAGTGTGGGTATACACCCACTACACAATATGTGAGTATACATTGGGTGGGTGGGTGGCGTAGACACACATGGGGAGCCTCCCGGCTTCTATGGGCGGGTGGGCAAGGTGGCCTCCGTGGGTGGGGAGGCGACGTGGTGGGGTGGGTAGGAGGGGGAGAGCACGGTACTTCCCGGCCTGGGCGCTGGGTTGGGGGCGGGGGTCAGGGTGAGCACTAACACTGGTATATTCCCCCGTATACACTAGGCACCAATGATGAATGAACCACACACTTGTAATCTGACTCACTGCACGTGTGATGTACTAACAATATGATAGAATTATGTTTGCGCCAATTATCGCTGACAACGTAACTTGTTCAACAAAACTTTCAAAAAATGACAAACACAAAACACTATTTGGCACACGAGTAACCCTCACCTCTCTCTCCTGACCACACAACACCCCTCACTCACCCCCACCTCCCCTCACTATGGGAGGCCTGCAGGGTCCATCCTGGCCCCTCACTCCAGCCTCCATGACTCCACACTGCTAACCCACCTGTTTTGATAAGTTTTCACATAGATGGTACACAGTAGGCACTTCCGGCCACTCTCACGTCTGCTTGGTGTATTCACGGTGAATATGGTTGAGTTTTTGGTACGGTGCGGCCAAGATGTCTCCGGGTAATGGCTGAGAAGACAGCAGCTCCTCCGCCACACGTCCGTCCCCTAGGCCTCTCCCTCTCATATATATATATATATATATATATATATATATATTATATATATAATATATATATATATATATATATACTATATATATATATATATATATATATATATATAAATATATATATATATATATATATATATATATATATATATATATATATATATATATATATATATACATATACATATGTCGTACCTAGTAGCCAGAACGCACTTCTCGGCCTACTATGCAAGGCCCGATTTGCCTAATAAGCCAAGTTTTCATGAATTAATTGTTTTTCGACTACCTAACTACCTAACCTAACCTAACCTACTTTTTCGGCTCCCTACCCAAACCTAACCTATAAAGATAGGTTAGGTTAGGTTAGGTAGGGTTGGTTAGGTTCAGTCATATATCTACGTTAATTTTAACTCCAATAAAAAAAAATTGACCTCATACATAATGAAATGGGTAGCTTTATCATTTCATAAGAAAAAAATTAGAAAAAATATATTAATTCAGGAAAACTTGGCTTATTAGGCAAATCGGGCCATGCATAGTAGGCCAAAAGTGAGTTCTGGCTACTAGGTACGACATATATATATATATATATATATATATATATATATATATATATATATATATATATATATATATATGTCGTACCTAGTAGCCAGAACGCACTTCTCAGCCCACTATGCAAGGCCCGATTTGCCTAATAAGCCAAGTTTTCCTGAATAATGTATTTTCTCTAATTTTTTTCTTATGAAATGATAAAGCTACCCATTTCATTATGTATGAGGTGAATTTTTTTTTTATTACAGTTAAAATTAACGTAGATATATGACCGAACCTAACCAACCCTACCTAACCTAACCTATCTTTATAGGTTAGGTTAGGTTAGGTAGCCGAAAAAGTTAAGTTAGGTTAGGTTAGGTAGGTAAGGTAGTCGAAAAACAATTAATTCATGAAAACTTGGCTTATTAGGCAAATCGGGCCTTGCATAGTAGGCTGAGAAGTGCGTTCTGGCTACTAGGTACGACACACACACACACATATATATATATATATACATATATATATATATATATATATATATATATATATATATATATATATATATATATATATATATATATATATATATATACATACTATATATATATATACTATATATATATATATATATATATATATATATATATATATATATATATATATATATATGTGTGTGTGTGTGTGTGTATATCACGAAAATGAACACGTGATTAAAAATGTGACAATGTCAGACCACGGAGGAAAAATGAAAACAGGAATTTCCTTAAGTACTTTCGTATATTAATACATCTTCAGAAGGAGTTAATACTCCTTCTGAAGATGTATTAATATACGAAAGTACTTAAGGAAATTCCTGTTTCATTTTCCTCCATGGTCTGACATTGTCATATATATATATATATATATATATATAATATAGATATATATATATATATATATATATATATATTATAGATATATATATATATATATATATATATATATAAAATATATATATTATATATATATATATATATATATATATATATATATATATATATATATATATATATATATATTATAACTTTAGAACACTTTCCCACCAGGAGACTCGAACCCTAGCCAGCACAGAGGCCTTCCAGCAACTGGCATAACAGGTACGCCTTAACCCGCTCCACCACCTGCTCAGACCCTTAAAAGAGATGGTAATTTCGGAGTATTTAAATACACCAAAGATCACCACCTCCCAAGAGCACTAGAGCAAGTGAGGGGTCATTTTTTACGTTTATTTCATCAAGTCCCTGTTAATATGGGAAGACACAGTGTCTATGCTTAAGGCACAACTCTCCTAAACACGAGAGTGAAGTATACAACTTTAGAACACTTTCCCACCAGGAGACTCGAACCCTAGCCAGCACTGAAGCCTTCCAGCCACTGGCATAACAGGTACGCCTTAACCCGCTCCACCACCTGCTCAGACCCTTAAAAGAGGATGGTAATTTCGGAGTATTTAAATACACCAAAGATCACCACCTCCCAAGAGCACTAGAGCAAGTGAGGGGTCATTTTTTACGTTTATTTCATCAAGTCCCTGTTAAAATGGGAAGACACAGTGTCTATGCTTAAGGCACAACTCTCCTAAACACGAGAGTGAAGTATACAACTTTAGAACACTTTCCCACCAGGAGACTCGAACCCTAGCCAGCACAGAAAGCCTTCCAGCAACTGGCATAACAGGTACGCCTTGAGCAGGTGGTGGAGCGGGTTAAGGCGTACCTGTTTTATGCCAGTTGCTGGAAGGCTTCTGTGCTGGCTAGGGTTCGAGTCTCCTGGTGGGAAAGTGTTCTAAAGTTGTATACTTCACTCTCGTGTTTAGGAGAGTTGTGCCTTATATATATATATATATATATTATATATATATATATATATATATATATATATATATATATATTATAACTGAAAACTCACACCCCAGAAGTGACTCGAACCCATACTGCCAGGAGCAACGCAACTAGTATTTACAGGGACACCTTAATCCGCTTGACCATCACGACCGGACCTGTCCTGGGGGACCATTCAGGCTTGTTTGCATATATATATATATATATATATATATATATATATATATATATATATATTATATATATATATATATATATATATATATATATATGTCGTACCTAGAAGCCAGAATGCACTTCTCGGCCTACTATGCAAGTCCCGATTTGCCTAATTTGCCCAAGTTTTCCTGAATTAATATATTTTCTCAATTTTTTTTCTTCTGAAATGATAAAGCTACCCATTTCATTATGTATGAGGTCAATTTTTTTTATTGAGTTAAAATTAACGTAGATATATGGACCGCACCTAACCAACCGTACCTAACCTAACCTAACCTATCTTTATAGGTTAGGTTAGATTAGAAAGCCGAAAAAGTTAGGTTAGGTTAGGTTAGGTAGGTTAGGTAGTCGAAAAACAATTAATTCATGAAAAACTTGGCTTATTAGGCAAATCGGGCCTTGCATAGTAGGCTGAGAAGTGCGTTCTGGCTACTAGGTACGACATATATATATATATATATATATATATATTATATATATATATATATATATATATATATATATATATATATATATATATATATATATATATATATATATATATATATATATATGCCATACCAAGTAGCCAGAACGCACTTCTCAGCCTATTATGCAAGGCCCAATTTGCCTAATAAGCCAAGTTTTCCTGAATTAATATGCTTATGTCGCACGGTCGACATAAGCTTTCTTATGAACGCTTATGTCGACTGTGCTCTCAGCCACAGCTCAGGATGGAAGCAAGTCGATGAAGAACTCTGTAGGGTAAGGCAGGTCCTAGTCAACAACGGCTTCTCCAATGGTTTCGTTGAAGACATCATAAGAAGGTAGGTGAAACCCCATGCAACCTCTGAAGAGACAACTAACACAACACCTGTACCCCCTATTAGACTATTTTACAGGAAGTTCTTTTCCACAGCTCATAAAATGGAGGAAAGGGTCCTGAAAGATATTGTTAATAGAAACGTTATCCCTACAGACAAAAATCAGAAGATACAATTGACGATCTACTATAAAACCAAGAAAACTGCCAACCTACTCATGAGAAACTCTCCAGACACAAAGCAGAACGCTTTAAAAGAGACTAATGTCGTCTATGCCTTCAAATGCCCACTTGGGGACTGTAAGCCTCAAAGAATTCAGAATATAGGCAAGACGATAACATCTCTTTCCAGGCGATTAACGATGCATAAGCAACAGGGCTCCATTAAGGAACATATAATCTCTTCCCACAACCAGACCATCACCAGAGAAGTCTTAACAAAAAACACAGAAATCATCGATAGATACAACGATAGCAGGCGGCTTGATATATGCGAGGCACTACACATTAAGAAGTCGACACCAGCAATCAACAGCCAATTAATGCACAACTATATTCTACCCACTTCAAGACTGCACCAATATAGAAGCATCAAGAAATATGGGCCAATAGGCCCTCTGCAGTTACTTCCATTCTTCCCTTTAACTTACAAAATATTATACCCATTGTTTCGTGCTCTGTCTTGTGTGGAAAGTTTGTTTTCACCTCATCCTAAACTGTTGTAACATATCACCTCACCCAAATGCAGGTATAAAAAAATCGAAGGTGTTTGAACTCTGCACACACAGGACGGGAGAGACATCTCCTGCCAACACATCACAAGGCGCAGTGTGGTCACAATGCGACCCAAACGTCTTAAGGACAGAGCTACTCCACTTGACGGTCATGCTATCGGAAGAAGCAATACTTTAAAGGTCCTGAAGGACGTAACTGGCCTCAAACCCGCTGACATTAGTCAGGAAGGTGAAGATATCGTGCTCTACTTTTCATGTGAAGAGGAGTTAGAAAAACTCCTCACTAACGATGCCATTCTTCGCAAAGAGCACTACCTACATCCTCACTTCCCACGTCAGTTTCTGGCCGGAAGAACTGTTTTTACCAGCAGGACCAGCAGGTGGGTCGCTGAGCGACCTCAACATCATATCATAAACAATATTGAGGACGAAAATCCAAACCTGTCGGTATTCAACCTAGAGTTCTGCAACACCGACAAAACATCAATGAAGATTACGTTCACCACCATAGCTGCGGCCACCCAGGCTGCCACACAAGGATTCTACTGCTTCGGCCTAAAAATACCACCCCACCAAATAAAAAAGGAACGATACCATGAGATCCAGCAGTGCTTTAAGTGCTACGAGCTCTCCCACCCGACCAACAAGTGTCAGCACCCTGTCCAGAGGTGCATCCTCTGCGCACTGGACCATCACTACTCCATATGCAAGGCAACAGTCCATCACTGCTTGCTCTGTGATGGCAATCACCCCGCAATTTCCTACCGCTGCCCCAGCAGACAGGAAATCATCAAGGCCCAGGTTGAAGCCAAAAGAAAAAACTCGTCTACCTCCTCGACCAGAGCCCCAAGCGTTCAACCACCACCTTAGCTCTCACTAGTCGACCAGAAGACTTTCCGGTCTTACCAACATGTGGCTCCTCCCAGCAGGCGACACAGCCTTCTCATTGGGGACCCAAGGTCCCACAGGCTCCTTCACAGCCCCCTGCATCACGTGCAGGCATTATCCCTGGTCTTCTTAAACTAGCGGAAAGGCTTGCAGGACCAGACAACCAGCGCTTTGTCAGTGAACTAAACGCATTATACATAGAAAAATGGCCTGGCCCCCATCATAGCCACTAGCGTAAATCTCACTGCCTCCTCTACCACTCCGGAGACTACCACCAGGACGACCAGGTGGTCAACTTCAACACCGACTCCAGAACCGCCCATGACCCGGGCGACACGAACAGAGGTAATTCCTTCTCCAGCTCCCAACACTCCTACCATCACTATCTCAGCAGCCGCGCTAGCAGACGTGCTGTCTACAAACGATAACAGCACCACCAGCGCTCCTGAAATAGCTACAACCACCAATCAACGACTCCTAAACCTACCTAAGGCTGCGAGGAGAAAGACAAAAACGCCCACTACGAAGGTTACGGACTCCTCAGAAGAGGAAATCATAGCAGGAGCTCCACTACCGCATCACAGATACGACACCTACACGGTTCAAGACTTCCTCATGGAGGCCACGTCACCAAACTCTAACACAGCACTGCTCAGCCAAAGTCGCAGGCAAAGAAAAAACGGAAAACCTGGAGGTCTACACTAACCCCACCAGGTCCATAACTGGTATAGCCAGCCTTCCAGGCTGAAAACCATCATGAAGACCCCCCACATCTCTAGTATCAGCGACTGATACAGCTAATGGCTCCAAAGAGCCTCCACTTACGGGCTCACCATAACCCGTGCTACTGGAACTTATTGTTCTGAGTAGCGAATCTTAAACAATATTGAACACTGTTCAGTTATAGTTGTGTGTGTTAACTAAAGTCTTTGAAAAATGTAATAAGTTTCACGAAACTCGTTCAAGTGTCTCGTCAGACTAGAAATAAAAATGAATTTTGGAGAATTGATTTTTCAGTTACCATCAACAGTGAAAAGAAATATAAGAAACATAGAGAAAAATTTGTGTTAGAATTATTAATCTTACTTTTTCGGTCATATATATATATATATATATATATATATATATATATATATATATATATATATATATATATATATATATATATATATATTAGTATATTTTGGTAGCAGTCTTTCCTGTAGACATATATTATTAAATATGACCGAAAAAGTAAGATTAATAATTCTAACACGAATTTTCTCAATCTTTCGTACATTACGCTTCACTGTTGGAGGTAAATCAAAATCACTTCTCCAAAATTCATTTTTATTTCTAGTCTGACGCGACACGGGCGCGTTTCGTAAAACTTATTACATTTTCAAAGACTTCACAAATACACAACTGATTAGAACTTGCGTTTCCCTGATTTTATATCTACATTTGAGTGAGGTGGGAAGGGTGATGTGGCATTAACACAAGACAGAACACTAGGGGATATTAATAGGGTATTAAAAGTATCAACACAAGACAGAACAGAAACAATAGGTATTGAATAGAAGTGTTTGTAGAAAGCCTATTGGTCCATATTTCTTGATGCTTCTATATTGGAGCGGAGTCTTGAGGTGGGTAGAATATAGTTGTGCAATAATTGGGCTGTTGATTGCTGGTGTTGACTTCTTGATGTGTAGTGCCTCGCAAACGTCAAGCCGCCTGCTATCGCTGTATCTATCGATGATTTCTGTGTTGTTTACTAGGATTTCTCTGGCGATGGTTTGGTTATGGGAAGAGATTATATGTTCCTTAATGGAGCCCTGTTGCTTATGCATCGTTAAACGCCTAGAAAGAGATGTTGTTGTCTTGCCTATATACTGGGTTTTTGGAGCTTACAGTCCCCAAGTGGGCATTTGAAGGCATAGACGACGTTAGTCTCTTTTAAAGCGTTCTGTTTTGTGTCTGGAGAGTTTCTCATGAGTAGGCTGGCCGTTTTTCTGGTTTTATAGTAAATCGTCAGTTGTATCCTCTGATTTTTGTCTGTAGGGATAACGTTTCTATTAACAATATCTTTCAGGACCCTTTCCTCTGTTTTATGAGCTGTGGAAAAGAAGTTCCTGTAAAATAGTCTAATAGGGGGTATAGGTGTTGTGTTAGTTGTCTCTTCGGAGGTTGCATGGCTTTTCACTTTCCTTCTTATGATGTCTTATCAAGACATCATAAGAAGGAAAGTGAAAAGCCATGCAACCTCCGAAGAGACAACTAACACAACACCTATACCCCCTATTAGACTATTTTACAGGAACTTCTTTTCCACAGCTCATAAAACAGAGGAAAGGGTCCTGAAAGATATTGTTAATAGAAACGTTATCCCTACAGACAAAAATCAGAGGATACAACTGACGATTTACTATAAACCAGAAAAACGGCCAGCCTACTCATGAGAAACTCTCCAGACACAAAACAGAACGCTTTAAAAGAGACTAACGTCGCCTATGCCTTCAAATGCCCACTTGGGGACTGTAAGCTCCAAAAAAACCCAGTATATAGGCAAGACAACAACATCTCTTTCTAGGCGTTTAACGATGCATAAGCAACAGGGCTCCATTAAGGAACATATAATCTCTTCCCATAACCAAACCATCGCCAGAGAAATCCTAGTAAACAACACAGAAATCATCGATAGATACAGCGATAGCAGGAGGCTTGACGTTTGCGAGGCACTACACATCAAGAAGTCAACACCAGCAATCAACAGCCAATTATTGCACAACTATATTCTACCCACCTCAAGACTCCGCTCCAATATAGAAGCATCAAGAAATATGGACCAATAGGCTTTCTACAAACACTTCTATTCAATACCCATTGTTTCTGTTCTGTCTTGTGTTGATACTTTTAATACCCTATTAATATCCCCTAGTGTTCTGTCTTGTGTTAATGCCACATCACTCCTTCCCACCTCACTCAAATGTAGATATAAAATCAGGGAAACGCAAGTTCTAATCAGTTGTGTATTTGTGAAGTCTTTGAAAATGTAATAAGTTTTACGAAACGCGCCCGTGTCGCGTCAGACTAGAAATAAAAATGAATTTTGGAGAAGTGATTTTTGATTTACCTCCAACAGTGAAGCGTAATGTACGAAAGATTGAGAAAATTCGTGTTAGAATTATTAATCTTACTTTTTTGGTCATATTTAATAATATATATATATATATATATATATATATATATATATATATATATATATATATATATATGTCGTACCTAGTAGCCAGAACGCACTTCTCAGCCTACTATGCAAGGCCCGATTTGCCTAATAAGCCAAGTTTTCATGAATTAATTGTTTTTCGACTACCTAACCTACCTAACCTAACCTAACCTAACGTTTTCGGCTACCTAACCTAACCTAACCTATAAAGATTGGTTAGGTTAGGTTAGGTAGGGTTGGTTAGGTTCGGTCATATATCTACGTTAATTTTGACTCCAATAAAAAATAATTGACTTCATACATAATGAAATGGGTAGCTTTATCATTTCATAAGAAAAAAATTAGAGAAAATATATTAATTCAGGAAAACTTGGCTTATTAGGCAAATCGGGCCTTGCATAGTAGGCTGAGAAGTGCGTTCTGGCTACTAGGTACGACATATATATATATATATATATATATATATATATATATATATATATATATATATATGTCGTACCTAGTAGCCAGAACTCACTTCTGAGCCTACTATGCAAGGCCCGATTTGCCTAATAAGCCAAGATTTCATGAATTAATTGCTTTTCGACTACCTAACCTACCTAACCTAACCTAACCTAACTTTTTCGGCTACCTAACCTAACCTAACCTATAAAGATAGGTTAGGTTAGGTTAGGTAGGGTTGATTAGGTTCGGTCATATATCTACGTTAATTTTAACTCCAATAAAAAAAAATTCACCTCTTACATAATGAAATGGGTTGCTTTATCATTTGATAAGAAACAAATTTGAGAAAACATATTAATTCATGAAAACTTGGCTTATTAGGCAAATCGGGCCTTGCATTGTAGGCTAAAAAGTGAGTTCTGGCTACTAGGTACGACATATATATATATATATATATATATATATATATATATATATATATATATATATATATATATATATATATATATATATATATATATATATAATCTTTGGACAACACCCACCAGTGGGACTCGAACCCAGAAAGCACAACTACCTTCCAGTAGCTGGCATAACTAGTATGCTTTAACCCACTACGCCATCAGACCTTACAAAGAAGTAGATAGTTCGAGATATATATCTCAAACATCTCTACCTCCCGAAGGCACCAGATGAGTGAGGGGTCAGTCTGCATTTTTCGTCAAGCCACTGTCAATGTGAGAGAACTCGTGTCCAGCTTATAAGCCTATACTTGCATAAACCACAAGTGAAGATAAACAATCTTTGGACAACACCCACCAGTGGGACTCGAACCCAGAAAGCACAACTACCTTCCAGTAGCTGGCATAACTAGTATGCTTTAACCCACTACGCCATCAGACCTTACAAAGAAGTAGATAGTTCGAGATATATATCTCAAACATCTCTACCTCCCAAAGGCACCAGATGAGTGAGGGGTCAGTCTGCATTTTTCGTCAAGCCACTGTCAATGTGAGAGAACTCGTGTCCAGCTTATAAGCCTATACTTGCATAAACCACAAGTGAAGATAAACAATCTTTGGACAACACCCACCAGTGGGACTCGAACCCAGAAAGCACAACTACCTTCCAGTAGCTGGCATAACTAGTATGCTTTAACCCACTACGCCATCAGACCTTACAAAAGAAGTAGATAGTTCGAGATATATATCTCAAACATCTCTACCTCCCGAAGGCACCAGATGAGTGAGGGGTCAGTCTGCATTTTTCGTCAAGCCACTGTCAATGTGAGAGAACTCGTGTCCAGCTTATAAGCCTATACTTGCATAAACCACAAGTGAAGATAAACAATCTTTGGACAACACCCACCAGTGGGACTCGAACCCAGAAAGCACAACTACCTTCCAGTAGCTGGCATAACTAGTATGCTTTAACCCACTACGCCATCAGACCTTACAAAAGAAGTAGATAGTTCGAGATATATATCTCAAACATCTCTACCTCCCGAAGGCACCAGATGAGTGAGGGGTCAGTCTGCATTTTTCGTCAAGCCACTGTCAATGTGAGAGAACTCGTGTCCAGCTTATAAGCCTATACTTGCATAAACCACAAGTGAAGATAAACAATCTTTGGACAACACCCACCAGTGGGACTCGAACCCAGAAAGCACAACTACCTTCCAGTAGCTGGCATAACTAGTATGCTTTAACCCACTACGCCATCAGACCTTACAAAGAAGTAGATAGTTCGAGATATATATCTCAAACATCTCTACCTCCCGAAGGCACCAGATGAGTGAGGGGTCAGTCTGCATTTTTCGTCAAGCCACTGTCAATGTGAGAGAACTCGTGTCCAGCTTATAAGCCTATACTTGCATAAACCACAAGTGAAGATAAACAATCTTTGGACAACACCCACCAGTGGGACTCGAACCCAGAAAGCACAACTACCTTCCAGTAGCTGGCATAACTAGTATGCTTTAACCCACTACGCCATCAGACCTTACAAAAGAAGTAGATAGTTCGAGATATATATCTCAAACATCTCTACCTCCCGAAGGCACCAGATGAGTGAGGGGTCAGTCTGCATTTTTCGTCAAGCCACTGTCAATGTGAGAGAACTCGTGTCCAGCTTATAAGCCTATACTTGCATAAACCACAAGTGAAGATAAACAATCTTTGGACAACACCCACCAGTGGGACTCGAACCCAGAAAGCACAACTACCTTCCAGTAGCTGGCATAACTAGTATGCTTTAACCCACTACGCCATCAGACCTTACAAAAGAAGTAGATAGTTCGAGATATATATCTCAAACATCTCTACCTCCCGAAGGCACCAGATGAGTGAGGGGTCAGTCTGCATTTTTCGTCAAGCCACTGTCAATGTGAGAGAACTCGTGTCCAGCTTATAAGCCTATACTTGCATAAACCACAAGTGAAGATAAACAATCTTTGGACAACACCCACCAGTGGGACTCGAACCCAGAAAGCACAACTACCTTCCAGTAGCTGGCATAACTAGTATGCTTTAACCCACTACGCCATCAGACCTTACAAAAGAAGTAGATAGTTCGAGATATATATCTCAAACATCTCTACCTCCCGAAGGCACCAGATGAGTGAGGGGTCAGTCTGCATTTTTCGTCAAGCCAGTGTTAATGTGAGAGAACTCGTGTCCAGCTTATAAGCCTATACTTGCATAAACCACAAGTGAAGATAAACAATCTTTGGACAACACCCACCAGTGGGACTCGAACCCTCACTCATCTGGTGCCTTCGGGAGGTAGAGATGTTTGAGATATATATCTCGAACTATCTACTTCTTTTGTAAGGTCTGATGGCGTAGTGGGTTAAAGCATACTAGTTATGCCAGCTACTGGAAGGTAGTTGTGCTTTCTGGGTTCGAGTCCCACTGGTGGGTGTTGTCCAAAGATTGTTTATCTTCACTTGTGGTTTATGCAAGTATAGGCTTATAAGCTGGACACGAGTTCTCTCACATTGACAGTGGCTTGACGAAAAATGCAGACTGACCCCTCACTCATCTGGTGCCTTCGGGAGGTAGAGATGTTTGAGATATATATCTCGAACTATCTACTTCTTTTGTAAGGTCTGATGGCGTAGTGGGTTAAAGCATACTAGTTATGCCAGCTACTGGAAGGTAGTTGTGCTTTCTGGGTTCGAGTCCCACTGGTGGGTGTTGTCCAAAGATTGTTTATCTTCACTTGTGGTTTATGCAAGTATAGGCTTATAAGCTGGACACGAGTTCTCTCACATTGACAGTGGCTTGACGAAAAATGCAGACTGACCCCTCACTCATCTGGTGCCTTCGGGAGGTAGAGATGTTTGAGATATATATCTCGAACTATCTACTTCTTTTGTAAGGTCTGATGGCGTAGTGGGTTAAAGCATACTAGTTATGCCAGCTACTGGAAGGTAGTTGTGCTTTCTGGGTTCGAGTCCCACTGGTGGGTGTTGTCCAAAGATTGTTTATCTTCACTTGTGGTTTATGCAAGTATAGGCTTATAAGCTGGACACGAGTTCTCTCACATTGACAGTGGCTTGACGAAAAATGCAGACTGACCCCTCACTCATCTGGTGCCTTCGGGAGGTAGAGATGTTTGAGATATATATCTCGAACTATCTACTTCTTTTGTAAGGTCTGATGGCGTAGTGGGTTAAAGCATACTAGTTATGCCAGCTACTGGAAGGTAGTTGTGCTTTCTGGGTTCGAGTCCCACTGGTGGGTGTTGTCCAAAGATTGTTTATCTTCACTTGTGGTTTATGCAAGTATAGGCTTATATATATATATATATATATATATATTATTAAATATGACCGAAAAAGTAAGATTAATAATTCTAACACGAATTTTCTCAATCTTTCGTACATTTCTTTTCACTGTTGGAGGTAAATCAAAAAATCAATTCTCCAAAATTCATTTTTATTTCTAGTCTGACGCGACACGAGCGCGTTTCGTAAAACTTATTACATTTTCAAAGACTTTAGTTTACAAATACACAACTGAATAGAACTTACGCATCTCCGATTTTATATCTACATTTTAGTGAGGTGGATGGGGTGAGGTGGCATTAATAGGGTATCAACACAAGACAGAACAAGAGGTGGCATTAATAGGGTATTAATTTCATCAACACAAGACAGAACACGAAACAATGGGTATTGAATAGAAGTGTATGTAGAAAGCCTATTGGTCCATATTTCTTGATGCTTCTATATTGGAGCGGAGTCTTGAGGTGGGTAGAATATAGTGGTGCATTAATTGGCTGTTGATTGCTGGTGTTGACTTCTTGATGTGTAGTGCCTCGCAAACGTCAAGCCGCCTGCTATCGCTGTATCTATCGATGATTTCTGTGTTGTTTACTAGGATTTCTCTGGCGATGGTTTGGTTGTGGGAAGAGATTATATGTTCCTTAATGGAGCCCTGTTGCTTATGCATCGTTAAACGCCTAGAAAGAGATGCTGTTGTCTTGCCTATATACTGGGTTTTTTGGAGCTTACAGTCCCCAAGAGGGCATTTGAAGGCATAGACGACGTTAGTCTCTTTTAAAGCGTTCTGTTTTGTGTCTGGAGAGTTTCTCATGAGTAGGCTGGCCGTTTTTCTGGTTTTATAGTAATCGTCAGTTGTATCCTCTGATTTTTGTCTGTAGGGATAACGTTTCTATTAACAATATCTTTCAGGACCCTTTCCTCTGTTTTATGAGCTGTGGAAAAGACGTTCCTGTAAAATAGTCTAATTGGGGGTATAGGTGTTGTGTTAGTTGTCTCTTCAGAGGTTGCATGGCGTTTCACTTTCCTTCTTATGATGTCTTCGACGAAACCATTGGAGAAGCCGTTGTTGACTAGGACCTGCCTTACCCTACAGAGTTCTTCTCACTCTGCAGAATTGTAGAACTGACTGTTCTGCACACTATATGTAAAAATGGTGAGAATTGGTCCGAAACTGGATTTTTGAAGCTGACTCAAAGTTGAAATTCCAGTTATAAAGATAATGGAAATTGAAGATATCGACAATAAAATAAGGTAGTTTTATTTCATTAATTTACTTGTATGTTTTAATAAACATTGTTTCGCATTCGTACACGAACATGTGAAAGTTGTAGGTCAATATGTGTTGAAATGAAGTCAAGAAAAAATAGCTCCCCACAAACTAACAATATATAGGATTAATTATAATGATTTAGGGGATTTATATGTAGGCTTTATGTAAGTAATAAAGCCCTAACCTAGTTCCTAATCATCAAAACAACTTAAAGAGACAAAGAAAATAGCGTTTGAAACATGAGAAAAAATCATCCCCCAAACAATTCAAGGTCCCAAGTTCAGTCAGTTGTGACATTTATTTGTTGACCAATTTCATTCTATCTTAACATAGTTGGGGAAGGATATGCACTCTACATGACATGAAGGTTACAACAAAATCAGATAATAAACAAAGGAGGAAAAAAAGGATAAATAAAAAAAATATATTTTTTGTTTATTGGGGGGGGACATTGATGAAAGTAACAGATATTAACATTGGCAATGTATTTATATGATATATAACAAACAGAACATAATAACATAATTACTCATTATTATTTGTGTTATTATGTATTACTCAGCAATGCTATAAAGGCACCAGCTGCATTTCCACTTTATGGATACTTCTTAGTACTATTCTTCTTGTTTCTCCATCGGACACGTGCTTGCATCTCTTTATCACTGTATTATCCCTCAGTTCCAGTTAATAGGAACTATTCTCCTTGTCACCAAAACTTTGTTTTTCAATCGTCTAAAATCCATTTCTGAAAATATTGTGATGAAACTTTCACGATGCTGAATCCAATAAGTTGGAGATTTGTTTAACATTTACTTGTAATTTTCAAATAATTTGAATGTTTTTCATTTCCCGCCCCCTTAAAATTACATTTTAATTAACTTATGATAGATAACTTTCTTTAAACATTCTTGCATATAAATTTTACAGCTTGAGTATTAATTTATAAAGTTTATATTATTTTTAAACAAATGTCAAGTATAATAAGTTACAAAAATATCAATACAGAAAAAATATCCATGAATGAGAATGTTTCTGGAGCAATTAATTTGTTAAATAGAATAATGCAACAGCCTTTAAAAATGCAATTAATGGTAAAGTAGTTAAGGCAAACAAGTATTTAACACTTTGCTTAAGCAGGGCATCGTATCTTTTACTGAAATCCCACTGATGTCA
Organism: Procambarus clarkii; assembly: GCF_040958095.1. NCBI lineage: Eukaryota > Metazoa > Arthropoda > Malacostraca > Decapoda > Cambaridae > Procambarus > Procambarus clarkii. The sequence continues at coordinate 2,983,856 of NC_091179.1, forward strand.
CCATAAGGGAGGGCTCGATCAATGTTTACTTTCTTATTCCAAAGAAAAAAGATCAAGATTACAATGTAACGCAAATATTAAATTATTTTTAAGGGTCTATTTTATCAGGGAATACTTACCAACTGGTGATAGATAATAAGCAAGTGACGAAAACATGAAGCGTATTAGTAAGGTTATGCAAGTGCAATCATTGATTAGATCTGTATCAAGGAGGGCTGAACCCTTATACAGTGAACTTAATTACTGGCTTTATGTTTATCAGCCTTTCTATTTATTTAATAGCAGATATATTTCTTGAATAAAAATATTTTTTTATTCAGGACCAAAATAGTTTAGACATTCTAATTTGTTTACTCTGTAACTATTAAATAATGTTCAATTACAAATAATAAGCAAAAATAGGTAATTAATTTACAGTGATCAGAACCGTCTTCGCTGCATTCCTCATCATAATCAGGATCACAGAGTGGTCGTCCAACACGTCCTGGAGGGACTGGAAGGGCTGGGAGATGTGTCTGACAGCCAGGAGAGCCATGAGGTTGCCGGCGTAACTCTGCGTCAACACCACCGTCACCAGCCCCCACACCACCAACACCACCCGCTCCCACCACCAGCTATTTTTCTTGAAAATACCTGTTGATGATTTATATACAAATATATCTCTACAATTGTTCTGAGTACAGTGGCATCAAGTAGTGCGAAAATGGCAAGCAATGAAGATAGCACTGATAAAGGCACTCTACAAGGTCTGCTGAGCAGTTTTTTTTCTCATCAGCTGTACATAATCAAAACAATGTCATTTTGTATTATATTTCGTGTTTTATTAATTGTTTATTAAATATTTATATGACAAATTTAGTAGATGATTGATCAGACATATATCTAATGTGGCGCAGCCTCCTCTAAGGCCAGACTTAAAAGCATATCACAATTCGCTTTAGGACATTGTGAAACACAGATCTTCTAAATTTCGCCTAACAACAGATGTAAACCTGAAAAAGCAACTTAAGACTGTTTTCATGACTTCGAACTTTCAACCTTGATGAAAATTTCCATAAGAATATATAACATAGGTAACCATCTAGCAAGGAATATTAATACTAATCAAGTGCTCGGTCCATAGAGCTTCTGCCTCACACGCTTGGGATCCATGGGTGGAATCTCCTTGAGCCCAGGTGATTAGAATTTAGCTAAGCATGCAAGGGGACCGTTATGGTCAAAAACTACAAATGCAATATAATTTACAGTCCTGTGCAGCTTAGATGATGCAGTCAGTATCCCTTCACCAATTTAAATATATTTTAGATTTTACCAAGGGCATAGTTGTTCGATCTCTCATTTTCACATGTAATTACCTAAAATTTTGATAGTCCACCTGCTAGTTAACTTAGGAAGAGCAAGTGCCAAATGGTCTAGCTAGCTCGCTTCTTTTGGTCAGAAAGCTTCAGATTAAATTGCGTTTGCACTGAAAAACTTTTTAAATAACATTGAAGGTAAGTATATTCATCGTGACGAAAAACAACTAAGTAACATTAAAAAACAATGAAATTCTCGAATAGCAGGCTCAACAGATGTGTGTGGGTATGCTAAAGGCTAAAGGCCCGAGCAGGAATATTCCTTTCGTAGGGATATTCCTGTTCGGATGGGATGTGAAACTCATGCAATATTCTGTTTTGTTAATGTTTATCTTAAAGTTCTTGTGCTGTATGTGGTGCAAAATTCACTTTCAAATAATAAACAAAAGCCTATTGTTAAAGGTTAAGCTTAATTGCCAATTTGTTTTCTGGTTAGAAGTTTCTCCATTATGCTAACCATTGCTCACCTTGTTGTAAAAGTATTCTTGTGAAGCTAAATATATACTCCAGCCATCCTCCCTTCATTGATGTCCACGAAGACAGGATGAAGATCATTAGGGGCAGCAGTAAGAGCGTGGTCAGCACAGCCGCCCACACCAGAGGCGTCAGGGGAAACAGGAAAGCCCACGGGTCCACCTCCAGCCGTCCTCGTCTTCCCAGGATCCTGCCAGACTCTGTCACCATTGGCCAGGTGAAATCCAAAACTTCGGCTCGCGAAGCAGTGATGCCGAAGGGACCAAAACAAACATCCAACTCCTGCACAGGCATGGTAGTGTTACAGTTCCCTGTTATATATTTCCTCTATTTCTGCAGTAAGAGTCATATTTCTATTACCTGTACATTCTCTGATGCCCCGGGAATAATTTGGTATATGTAAAAGATAGCCTGAGTTGTTGGGGTGGAGATAAATTTACTGCTTTATTTTTGGTTTTGAATGTGGCCTATACCTTCTTACCATTGCAAAAATTGCAGTGGGATGAGAGCTTTCCGCCGAAAGCCTGGATGCATTGCATTGGGGGAACAGCATCAGCCGCCTGGCGATTGGTCAGTGCAGGTCATGTGACAATGTTGACCAATGGGGGTTGGGCACTCCAGGGTGTGACGTCAGCAGGTCGGCAGACGCGAGGAGATGAGCAAAGAAAAGAGCTCAGAACTCCACCAGCCTCGTCAAAATGCAGAAGTGCCCGCCTTGCAGAAGAAATAACCATTAGCACTCCAGTTTGAGAGGCAAGGGAGCCTAAAAAAGTGGATTATTCAGCAACGGTTATTACTACAGACGTCGAGGAAGGTTGTCAAATCCAAGAGAGCATGAGAAGGCATAGCTCAACTGGTGAAGTGGATGCCGGGAGCTAGAGGCCGACAAATCTACGACCGTATGTGTGGGGCACTGGCAGTCAAGCTGTGTCAAGGTTCCTGCGGGTCACACACACTGGTATAACTGAGAGAGGCTGACGAGACGAGAGTGTAATCCACTGTGCAGTGTAGGGACACTGTGAATGAGAACCTTGGGAAGTGTCAAAGAGTTGATTTGTTTGAGGGAGGAAGATATGAGCAGTGCTAGCTAAAGTGCAAGAAGAAGGATCTGCAGTGAGAGGATCTGACGTGGAAGCTACGAGTCACCGTGAGACCTACATGAGCTGGACACCCGGTTATCGAGGAGCAGATCCATTAGCAAGAGACCTAGACTGCCATCTTGAGGAGGAGTCTACGACTATTTGTAGCAGAATTAAAGTAGATAATCTTTCCCATCCCATTTCCCCCTTGAGTTAGGTGAAGTTAGTTTATCATTATTATTATTATTAATTTATTGTTAGGAGATCGGCAGTATTAACATATATGTAGCGATTGCAATATATGTGTTTATTTCATGTATGTCGGAAATCTGACACATAATAACATAAGTTACCCCATTAAAGAAAAAGAGAACTGGTATTCCGTGACGTCAACAACATGCCATATCTTTTTATTAACTCTTATTTCTTTTAAACAACAGTCTAGTGTATAAACTCAATAAAAAAGTGTTTACTACGACAATATAATTTCAAACACAAGGAATATAGCTTAACACTCTATTCCTTAATCATAAATAGAACCACCAAACATTTCAGAACGTTTTCCCCTGGAGCGTCGTCACGAACACACAGCAACTTGTAAACACAGTCAGGACCGCGTACTGCTGGCAGCCGTGGTGTGAGGACGTCTTGGCGACCCTCCGTGGCTGTTGGGGTTGTTTGCCATTTTGGTCGCCAGGTGGTGTGGGCGTCTCTGCCCTCCCAGTTTGTTGCTGCCTGGCTGCGTGTTGACGTGGCAGTTCTGACATTGGAGGCCATTTTCCCCCTATTGTGCATGTGAATTCCGTGGGCCTGGAGTTCACTTATAAGGCTGGTTATACGATCATCGAGATGGTGATGTGTGACACGCTTCGTATCCCGGTAGAGGCTATCTACAGTGTGGAGCTTGTTACGGCCCACCGGTTTGTTATTAAGTTCATGAGGGAGGAGGAGTACCGAGACTTCCTCCGTCGGTACGGGGGGTGTACGTTGCCGTTGCCAGATGATGCTGGCTCTGTGGCGATTTCAGACCGCAGTGGTGCCCTGACTTATGTCAGTGTCCATGGTGCGCCCTGGAGTTCCGTGAAAACCTCCTCCTGGGTTACTTTGGGAGGTTTGGTACTGTTGTCAGCGTGCAGGTAAACACACTCTCCTCGGGGCGGTATGCTGGGAGGCAAACGAACATTCGCACGTTGGGAATGCGCCAGCGGTCGGATATACCTTTTTCTGTCCGGCTTATGGGATACTACGTCTGGGTGTATTTTGTCCGGCAGCCTTGTACCTGTTTCTGGTGTGGCCTGTTGGGGCATCAGGCTGCCGGGTGCTCTGAGGCCCCAGCAGCTCCTTTCAACTTGTCCTCAGAAGAGGATTTCCCGCCGCTCCCACTGGAGGCAGTCTCCGTTGATGATGAGGAGGTGCGCGTCCCATTCGCTGCTGCAGCTCCCCCGGATACGCCTGACGTTCCTCCGGTTGTTGCCGACCCTCCTCCGGGTATTGCGGTACCGTCGCTGGTCTGCCTGATCCTGTCACTGTCCAAGCTGCTCCAGTGGGCCTTCCTGGTGCTCCCTGTTTGGCGTCGCTATCTTCTCCCTCGTCTTCGGATGCTGCCCCTGGCACTGTGTCTGTGACTCGGGGCCCGGATGTGCTAGGTGCTGGGGTGGCTGCGGAGCCTCCTGCTGTGTGTGGCCCGGTTCCCCCTGTGGTAGAGGCTGCTGCCGATCTGTGTCAGGCGTCGGTTCATCCGGCTCGTGGTACCCGTGTTTCTGGGTCTGCTTCCGGCTCTGACGATATCCGGCCGGTGCCCAAACGTTCCCGACGTTCGTCTTCTGCCTGGGCCGATGTTGGTGACTTCAGTGACTGTGGGTCTTCGGGTGTGGATACGGATACGTCGATGTCTCCGCAGTTCGTGGTGGCGGCGGTCCATGTGCCTGCTGGTGCTGGTGCCTGTGTCTCGGACGTGCTTTCGCTTCTTTCTCCGCCAGGGGACTTTCCGCAGTGGAGGGTGGTGGCTTCCGCTGCCAGGGATGGTGTGAACTCTGGTGCTGGGCGTGGCCTGGTGGTGACGTTACGGAAGGATGCGCACCGTCCGGGTTCCCTGCTGTCGTCTGGTGGTGTGCCCGGGGCCGCGGGTGCCCCTGTGATGAGGGTGCACGTTGGAGCCCTGTAGGACGTGTTGCCGGCGTCTGTGATGCCGCCGGGTCACTGGTCGGAGATTGCTGAGTTACTGTTGTCTGACGGATCAGAGTACTTTCATGGTGGACAAGTTCCCTTCATGTGGAGGTGAGTGGCGACTACTCACCTCATGAGTACTACCATCTGGGTCCCCTGTTTGCGGGTGTTTGTTGCCCCGGTTCCGGATGTAATGGCGTTCCCGGTGGATGGACGAGACCCTTGGCGATGGGTGCTCTAGGAAGTGTTCAATGCACGGTTCTCGCTGGCTGTTACAAACCGTTCATTAATGCTCGTGTCCCGTACAGCAACAAAATATTGTAGTCTAGGGACAGTTACCGATGCTGCAATCTCAAGGTGGGTCACCAGTATAATCCCATGGTTTGTACAGGCAAGAAATAAAATAAATCACCCCCTTAGGAATAAGTAATCACTCAAATAAAAATAAATATATATTATAAATATACTTCAGTTAATTATCATATTATCATAATTAACATATTATAACAGAACATAATAGATATGATATAACAGAACTTAACTCCTAGATGTGATCCTTCCTGTGTCCAAACAGTTACTGAAAAAAAATTTCACGGCCAGAGCCGATCTCGCTTCTGCACAACATTTTGAGTGACAGTTTTTAATTAATATAAATCTTACTTAAATGGAGCCATATAATGGGAATTACTTAAATAAATTAAGGAATGATCAGATGTAGATGCATAAAAAGAAATAATGTAGTTATTAATATAATAGTTATATATTTATAAAATAAAAAGAATTTTATGGCAACTGGCCAACATGTCAGGAAATAATATTCCACAATATTGCCGTCTAGGTGAACAAATAATAACGGTTTCCCACGGTGTTGCCACCAGCTGATCAGTACAAAATATAACTTTCTCATGGGAAGCTGACACAAAAAAGTAATAACAGTTTCCCACAGTTTGGTCCGCCCACTGATCATTACCACAATATAACATATCAGCACATACAAGTAATGATATAAACATACAAGAACATACAAGTGGTGATATAAGCATACAAGTAATGATATAATATATAAACACATACAATTAATAATATATGAGCACATACAAGTAATGATGCATGGAAATAGTAATTATTGAATATTTTTATACGTATCCAATAGGGGTACGTAACACTTCCACCTCCAAGAAAAAAATGCAATGGATTGAAGATCAATGGCATTTTTTCTGAAGTAGAAATGTTAAGTAAAAGAATATTTCACTCATGGTACATCATATACAAAACTTCTGGACAAAGCATCAGCAATGACATTCTGCCTGCCCGGAATATGTTTAATCTCAACATTAAATTCTTGTAGAAACAATGACCAGCGCAGAATTCGTTGGTTCTTGATTTTCATCATATTAATGAATACAAGGGGATTGTGGTCTACCACCTAAATACCTGAAAGGTAAATTTCAAATTTCTTGATTGACAATATGAGACCCAACGCCTCCTTTTCTACCACTGAATAGTTCTTCTGGGCTGAATTAAATTTTCTAGAGTAATAATATACAGGATGCTCAATATTATCTAGAGCAACTTGTATAAGCACAGCACCTACTCCAACATCTGAAGCACCAATACGTAAAATAAAAGGTTTGTCAAATTGGGGACTAGCAACAACAGGTGACGTTGACAATATGCCTTTTAAGAAATGAATTCTGGCAATCTTGAGTCCACTTAAACTTTACTTGCTTTCGCAACAAATTTGTCAATGAGGAAGCAACTGTCGAAAATATTCTACAGTACCGCCTATAGTAAGCACACATACCGATAAATCTTTGGACTCCCTTCTTACTGGTTAACACTGGGTAGTCTACAATGGCTTGTATCTTATCTTGTAAAGGAATTATCTTACCTTGTCCTACTTCATACCCATGATAGGTTATAATCCCTCTTGCCCAACTACACTTATTTATATTCACTGTTAAAATGGCTTTTTCAACACCGTAAACGAATGCTTAAGGCCTGAAAGATGATCCGCCTAATTCTTACTGTATAAAAAAATGCCATCAAGGTAGGCCTTACAATCTGGCACATCCTTGAGTAAGAAATTCATGAGTTTTTGAAAGGTGGCAGGTGCATTCCTCAAACCGAATGGCATGACATTGAATTCATATGCACCATCAGGTGTAACAAAGGAGTGACTTCCCTAGCATAATCAGTTAAGGCAATCTGATAATATCCCTCAGATAAATCAAGTTTACTTACATAATTAGCATGCCCTATTGACTCAATACACTCCTCCAACAGTGGTAATGGAAATACATCAACAGTAGTGCTCTTGTTCAGTTTCCGATAATCTAAACACAACCTCCAGGTTCCCCCTGGTTTTGGCACTAACAAGCACGGAGAGCTCCAAGTACTTTGACTTGGCCGAATGAAATTATACTGGAGCAGATAGTCCACTTCTTGTTGTATAAGTTTCCTCTTTTTCTGGGTTCACTCGGTAAGGACGTTATCTATTTGGAGTGCTGTCCAGGAGCTGAATGTCGTGTGTGGTGAGGTGGGTCTGTGTGGGAACCTCCCCAAACAGAGATGTATGTTTGTCCAGCAGAACCTGGAACTCATCACGTTGCTCCTCCTGTAAATGATATAGCATCTCCCTGCCATTGGAACTGGAACTGAGAAGTTGAATATTAACATCATTTTCTTCACTACAATTTCCCTCAGATGGTAACTCTTCCCTAATAAAACAAGCTACCACTTCTGGTCCAACATAAGCTTTTAACCTGTTAATATGCACATTCATTTTATGTTCTGAAAGAGTAGGGTTAAATATTTTGTAAGTTAGGTCTCCCACCTTCTCTACCACTTGGTAGGGTCCGTCAAACTTATGGGACATGGAAGTCCCCAAACGAGGTTTCAACACCAACACTAAATCTCCGACAGCAAACGACCAGAGTTTAGCCCTGAACTTTTTGTCATATCTTGGTTTCATGGCTTGTTGAGTCTGTTCCAGATGTTCCTTCGCCAACTCTCGAGCCTGACACCACTTGTCCTTAACCTCACTCAAGTACCAACCACTCTGATAAACAGAGAATTCTCCCATCAACTTTTCTTGGAGCAATTTTAACGGACCTCTCACTTGGTGACCAAATACGAGCTCAAAAGGTGAACACCCCAATGACGCTTGTAACCCTTCTCTGGCAGTAAACAGCACAAAAGGGAGATTCTCATCCCAATTACGTGGATAAGTTTCTCCTGTCGTCTTTAACATCTGTTTCAACGTCTGGTGAAAGCGTTCAAGGCAACCTTGGCTTTGTGGATGATAAGGATTGAAAAATGTGTGCTGAATCCCTTTGGATTTGCAGAAAGTTTTGAAAACCTTAGAACAAAAATTTCCCCCATTGTCACTCTGGATAACTCTAGGCATTCCGAACATGGAGAAAAATCGTTCAAGACACCTGATGAGATTATGAGTATTGGTATTTCTTAAGGCATATGCCTCAGGAAATCTCGTCGTCATACACATAAGAGTAAACATAAAAATGTTACCCGACTTAGTCTTAGGTAATGGACCTACACAATCTATTACAACATGAGAAAATGGTTCATCAGGAACTACAATAGGTTGCAATGGTGCTATTGGCACAGATTGGTTTGGTTTTTCCAACAACTTGACAGGGTACACAGTTATGACAATATCTGACCACGTCTTTCTTTAGCATGGGCCAGTAAAAATATTTGCATATTTTGTGGTACATATTTGTGATACCTTGGTGACCTCCCATGGGGTCATCATGTGCAGCCTACAGGACCTGCCTACGATAAACATTGGGGTCAACTAGTTGGGTTCTGGTCTCACAATCATCTGATGAGGGAGTTCCCTTTGGTCTCCACCTTCTCATCAGAAGTCGATCCTAGAAAAAGAAACTCGTCCCTTCCTCTAATGCATCAACATCATCAGGAGCCTCAGAAATACTCTCACGTAAACTAGGATCAGTAGTCTGTATAACACTTAAGGGCAATGACTCAGACTCAGTAGCGAGCGGGCAAGAACCTAGTCTCTTTTCCTGATTGATCTTTTTGATCTCTTTTCCTGATTGATCTTTTTGATCTCTTTTCCTGATTGATCTTTTTGATCTCTTTTCCTGATTGATCAGAATAAATTGGAGCCATAGCTACTTCGGCCTCACTCTCGACAACTGGTTTAGTGGAGACAAGCGGGCAAGGTACAGATAGTTCAGCCTCCTCACCTTCACTTTCCTTGTCGTTTAGGTTCGGCGGGGCTTCTACTACTGCCTCACTCTCATCATCCAGTCGAGTCATAAAAGAATCTTCAAGATCCACCTCCCACTCCTTTACTGAAGGGGTCCTGGTCTTGGGAACAACGACCTTAGTGAAGACAGGATTACTCTCACCTGTTTTTCTCATTGATCTAGTTACAACACAAGCAGGGTAAATAATGCCTTCATCTGCTTCTGGTTGATCTAGTACATTATTGGGATTAATTAACATTATAGGGCACTTGGTCCCTTCAACCTTTCGGTTGCCAAAATCATTACCAAGAATAATATCTACCCCTGGAATGGGCAGTTGTTTACTTACACCAACATTACACCATCCTGAAGTAAAATTAGAATCAAGGTTAATTTGCATTAAAGACACCTGTTGTACACTACCTGCAATACCTTGGAGAAGCACAACTTCACCAAGATCTTGAGTGTCAACATCAGCAAGTACATTCTGGGCAATAAGAGACTGTGAAGCTCCAGTATCACGGAGTAATTGAACAGTCTTACTACTACCATCTTTACACAATAATGTACCTGTAGAAATGTATGGTTTAAATTAAGCCATCCAATGGGGATTGACTGTAGTGCATGGAGAATTATTAGTTTGCAATCCTCTACTCATAAGAAGACCAGTTGGCCGTAATTCAGGATGCAAACTATAGCAAGAAGCAATCACATGTCCTCTTCTCTTACAGTGTGTACAATGCCTGACAGTGGACACACCTGTGAAACCAACTGCAGGTTTAGAATTAACATTACTCTGATTAGATGGTCCTGGCAATGGAGTAACAACTTTAGGTTTAATAAGAGAGGAGTTCATGGGAGTAACTGGAGCACTAGGATTGGATTTATACTGATAAGGAGTTCGATGAGCATATTAATTATATAATTTACTCTACGGTTAAACTTAGGTGATTGGGCCTTAAACTGGGCCTTAGTCAACAACTCATGCTCATCCGCAAGCTTAGACAGCTCATAAATGTCTGTAATATTTTTCTGTTCTGCCATAAAAGTAGACAATTTGTCTGGGACACATGACATCACTTCTTCTGTTATAAGAAGATTCTTAAGAGCATCATACTCGGTTATTGAAAGTGATTTTAGCCATCTGTTGCAGTAATAATCTTTTAGACGGGTGAAATCTGCTATTATCTGATCACTTACCCTCTTTAGGTTCCTAAACTTTTGTCTGTGTGCTTCTGGATTTAATTGGTAAGCATTTAAGATGATTTTCTTAACAAACTCATAGTCAAAACTATTCTCATCAGACAAGGATGCAAAAACCTCCTGACTTCGCCCTTTCAGTTGACTTTGCATGATTGCAACCCATTGATCCCTTGGCCAGTTCATACTGACTGCAATCTTAGAAAATGTGAGAAAAAACCTCGGGATCCTCCTCATTGAACATGGGTAACTCTATGTATTTATTCATCCTTATGGGATTATTATCACTACTATTGAAACATTGCTAGTATTACCAGGCCCAGCTGCCAAACGCTGTGTTTCAAGTCTGTGGTTAGCCTCTGCCATTTGTTGTTGAATTTCTAACTGTTGTTTCTTTGAGACTTTCAGCTGCAATTGCACAACAATTCTACTATTTTGTGCCTCAATCTCTTAACGTCTAGTTTCAAGCTCCCTCTGCTGAGCTTCAAGCTCTAATATTTTCTGTTGCCTTGCAAATTCATTTTCTTTTTCTTGAGCCTCAAGTTTAGCATACGTTACCTGTGCATCTAACTCAAGACACCTTAAAGCAATTTGCTCACTAGTCTCCTTTACTTTCTCCAGAAATTCTTCTCCTAACTCATCATTTTCTACTAAACATGTCACTATGACTCTCAGAATTTGTGCTTTAGTCATGTTATTTCTGGCTGTTAATTCTAACTTAGTTGTCATATTTATTAAGGCAGACATATTTAGGTTTTTAATTCCGTCAAAGTCTGGATTAGCCAACAGGGACAACACCTGATCCTCCATGGTTAATTAACACTTGGCACTTGACTGACTAAAATAATTTACAGAATGGCACGGCACTACACTTCACTTTAAATTGTCATGACACTGAAAATTTGCATGGCCTCACTGCACAAACAAATTATTGGATGACATACCTCCAAAATCGTGAAACGTATGTTACTTGTTACCAGGATGACTCTGGCATGGCATTTTGCAAGTTTCTAAAACACAGATTTCTAAGCATACTGGTACCTAGGAAGGAGAGGTTAGATTAGCATAAGTTAAATATATGTGGGAACAATATATCCAGGCCAGACCCCCAAAATCACTGTTACAAACCGTTCATTAATGCTCGTGTCCCGTACAGCAACAAAATATTGTAGTCTAGGGACAGTTACCGATGCTGCAATCTCAAGGTGGGTCACCAGTATAATCCCATGGTTTGTACAGGCAAGAATTAAAATTAATCACCCCCTTAGGAATAAGTAATCACTCAAATAAAAATAAATATTTATTATAAATATACTTCAGTTAATTATCAATATTATATGTTAATCAACAGATGGGAAATCACATGTAAATCATAATAAAATTATGTCTCCACAGACTAACATATTACAACAGAACATAATAGATATGATATAACAGAACTTATCTCCTAGATGTGATCCTACTGAATAATTTTCTCATGGCAGGAGCCGATCTCGCTTCTGCACAACATTTTGAGTGATAGTTTTTAATTAATATAAATCTTACTTAAATGGAGTCATATAATGGGAATTACTTAAATAAATTAAGGAATGATCAGATGTAGATGCATAAAAAGAAATAATGTAGTTATTAATATAATAGTTATATATTTATAAAATAAAAAGAATTTTATGGCAACTGGCCAACATGTCAGGAAATAATATTCCACAATATTGCCGTCTAGGTGAACAAATAATAACGGTTTCCCACGGTGTTGCCACCAGCTGATCAGTACAAAATATAACTTTCTCATGGGAAGCTGACACAAAAAAGTAATAACAGTTTCCCACAGTTTGGTCCGCCCACTGATCATTACCACAATATAACATATCAGCACATACAAGTAATGATATAAACATACAAGAACATACAAGTGGTGATATAAGCATACAAGTAATGATATAATATATAAACACATACAATTAATAATATAATATATAAGCACATACATGTAATGATTCATGGAAATAGTAATTATTGAATATTTATATACGTATCCAATAGGGGTACGTAACACGGGTCAGGTTCCGGGCAAGTATGTGCACTGATTTCCTGTGTATTTGCTCTATGAAATGCTGTGTGCCCCTCTGGCTGTTTGTTTACCCTGTTATATTATGTGTTTATGCGTCTCCCTTTGTGCATTTCTTTGCCGTGTGGCATATTAGTTTCTAGTGCTTGGCGTCACTCGTTTCGCGTTTTGGCTTAGCGTTTCGCCTTTCCTGGCTTCGTGATTCACCCTTCATGGGTACGCCGGGGCGCATCCGATCCCACGATCGTCGTCGCCCCTAACTCAACAACAACAACAACAGTGAGGACCACACTCTCTGACAAGTTTTACAACACATAAAGGTTCTATCTCCGAGCTTCGACACAGGGTCCACTACGATCCCCCCAACTGAAGATCTCATGAACAAAGGGATGAACAATTTTTGGTATTTCTATTGCATTTAATACTGGCCATTATTATTGTATGAAATATCGTTAAGACGTGGAGTGAAAACCCACCACCAAGTACGTTTCCTCAGCATTACACACACATATTCCATGTCATACCTGTACTTATATGTTCAGCGAACCATTATTAACTCCTTACATCCCAAACCGGTAATTGTGAGGAAGTTAGTGAAGCAGGAAGCTGGCTCCCAACATAATTATATAAATCTGTTACCCTGCTGTACAACAAGTCTTGTAGGCCTCCAGACAGCCACCATTACATGGCACTCTGAGGCACAGGGCCACACCCAATTCTGATGCTACAATTACACAGCCTTAGCAAGCCCCACCAACAGTAACAGCTAAGTCCCTTTTGTGTTTATACTGTAGATAAAGTATTAGTAGTTATTAATTTATTTTTGCTGTAATAATAGTAGATTAGACCACCATATGTGGTATTGATTTATAATTTATATAACAAAGACTAGGTAAACAATTTGTGGTTTATGAAGGATGCACTTCCAAGTGGTTTAGGCTAAAAATTGCCCCCCCCCCAATTATGTGTGATAAATTCTAGCAGCTGAATCAGAATATATAGAGTCCACTATTAACTAACTTATTACTAACTTACTACTAACTAAAATAATCAAATATAAATAATATATTAAAATCAATTAAAAAGGTAAATTAAAGTAAGTTTGTAATAATTCATAAAATAAAAATAAAAAAACTGTTAGGATTTTCCCACAATGTACGAGCTATTAGTGACTATTGCGGAAGGACATTATCCACTCGGTGTTGTGGAGAAGAGTGAAGCAAATATATTTCTGTGCCAGCTAGAGGAGATAACTGGATCGAGGTGACAGTTCGTGATGAGTTTAAATGGATCAGCTGATAGTGTTGCCAGAAGTGACTTACTGGAGTGTTGCTGCCATCCAACAGTGTAGCGAATTGTTATCACCTGTGATCCAGTGAAGTCTTTACTCAGTAAATTCACATTTGATTTAACCAACATGTTTATATTATCTCCATCATCTCTTGAGTAGTTAGTAGAGCGATTGATTGTTGCACACCACACATCCTGTCAAAGAATTCTGGGCTAGAAACTATTGATAAGACCAGTGAATTAGTATTGCTGGGTCGTGAGTATACGGTAGTCCAGCTGGCGACCTGTGGGCTGTGTGTACTGAGCACAGCCGAGTGGATTGATCTGCCCGCTCACCAGGTGAACGAGTAGATCAACCAGTGAGCAGATTGTTTAAGGCGGGCAAACTCGGCCAAGGGTCCAAAGTTTCTGTGTCGGTGGCTGAGAGAAAGGGTCGAACATACCTTGCCATGAGTGCAAGGCCGAGTTACAGGAAGGAACTATAGCTTGTGGTAGACTGAGGTGCTCCCAGGATGGTAATGGCACCCAGGCTCAGTGAGAGCGAAGGCCTGTGACATAAAGTGGCGACCTGACGAGGATACGATTGCAGTGACAGGGCGCCAAGGTTGACAGAGTGGCCACTTTTTCCTTGCTAGTGATTAGTATATTTTAACGTGTGCAATTAATCGCTCAGGTAGCCTAAGAGATGGAGGACAGTAAAGTAGCTGAGTATGAGGAGTCGAGGGATGAAAGTGTGCTAAATGGTTGCACCAAGGGCCACCTCCAACAGGTGGCTGATGACCACTTTGGAACAAGGTTGAGATCATCTAAAGTGGCGGAGAGACGTCTAGAGATTATGGCTCACCCCAGGGCACGAGAAGAGGGCAGGGGGGGGGGGGGAACTGTCCTAGGAACCAGCCGGTGCTGGGAGAGCTCGGCGAGATGGAGGAAGCAGCAGGGTCTCCAGTGGCAGCAGAAGAAGCGTGAAGCTGGAGATGTTGAAATTGCAGCTAGATGCCAAGAGGGAAGAACGCGAGGCTCAGTTGCAACGTGAAAAGCGAGAGCGTAAAGCCCAGCTGCAACGTGAGGAGCAGGAGCGCGAAGCTCAGCTGCAACGTGAGGAGCAACAAGCCCGACTATTGCCGGAGGAGCACAACGCTAAGCTACAGATTCAGAGAGAGGAAACTAAGAGATTGGATATAGAAATCAGCAAGGAAGTTGAACTGAGTTGTATTGATCGCGGGATGGCACCACTTCCTAGGCAATGTGACGACAACCACGTGAAGAAACTTGAATTACCAGCGTTCGGACCTAAAGAGGTTGAGAAATTCTTCGACCATTTTGAGTGGGGTCACGACGTTGAAAAGATGGCTGAACGAAGACTGGGTGGAACTAGTTCAGCGCAGGTTGACTGGTGAAGCCAG
The DNA here is from genome assembly GCF_040958095.1 of Procambarus clarkii. Lineage (NCBI taxonomy): Eukaryota > Metazoa > Arthropoda > Malacostraca > Decapoda > Cambaridae > Procambarus > Procambarus clarkii. The sequence continues at coordinate 2,999,126 of NC_091179.1, forward strand.
GGAGGCCTACAAGATACTGGACCTCGAGGAATGGATGAGTTATGAAGCAGTGAGGAATGCGGTTCTGTGTTCTTTCCGGTTGACTTTGGAGTAATACCAAAAGAGGTTTAGAGAGTGCACTAGAGCGCCTGGAAGGACTTACATCGAGACAGCCAGAGAGTTAGAGCAAAGGTTCTTAAAGTGGATGAAGGCGGAAGAAGCAGAGACGGCCGAGGAAATTAAGCAAGTAATTTTGATGGAAATTTTTATGTCCATACTCAATTCGGTGATGAGAGTGTGAATTAAAGGGTCATAACTGCGTTTCTTATAAGTTGGTCAGTGACAACAAATCTTTTTTGCCTAATTGAATATAGAAAGGGCTGCAATTATTTCCAGTTTCAGAATTGCAGCCAAAATGGCAGGGGAGATTTTTGCAGCCTAAATAGCAGGGGAGCAGGGAATTGACAGGGTGGACAAAGACAAACTCTTCAGCACGGGTGGAACACGAACAAGGGGACACAGGTGGAAACTTAGTACCGAGATGAGCCACAGAATAGGAATATTTGAAAGAATTTTTTTTATGTCACAGTGGTTGACAAATGGAATGCATTAGGCAGTGATGTGGTGGAGACTGACTCCTCACACAGTTTCAAGTGTAGATATGATAGAGCCCAATAGGCTCAGGAATCTGTACACCAGTTGATTGACAGTTGAGAGGCGGGACCAAAGAGCCAGAGCTCAACCTCCGCAATCACAAATACACAAATAGGTGAGTTTAAATAGGTGAGTACACTCACATACACTTATGCTTCCCCGCCATCACACACACACACACACACACACACACACACACACACACACACACACACACACACACACACACACACACACACACACACACACACACACACACACACACACACACACACATACACACAATGTCCTTGACTTGTATACCATGCAAGGTGATGGAGAAGATCGTGAGAAAAAACCTGGTAACACATCTGGAGAGAAGGGACTTCGTGACAAATCGCCAACATGGGTTCAGGGAGGGTAAATCTTGCCTTACAGGCTTGATAGAATTCTACGATCAGGTGACAAAGATTAAGCAAGAAAGAGAGGGCTGGGCGGACTGCATTTTCTTGGATTGTCGGAAAGCCTTTGACACGGTACCGCATAAGAGGCTGGTACATAAGCTGGAGAGACAGGCAGGTGTAGCTGGTAAGGTGCTCCAGTGGATAAGGGAGTATCTAAGCAATAGGAAGCAGAGAGTTACGGTGAGGGGTGAGACCTCCGATTGGCGTGAAGTCACCAGTGGAGTCCCACAGGGCTCTGTACTCGGTCCTATCTTGTTTCTGATAATTGTAAATAATCTCCCGGAGGGTATCGATTTATTTCTCACAATGTTTGCAGACGATGCTAAATGTATGAGAAGGATTAAAACAGAAGAGGACTGTTTGAGGCTTCAAGAAGACCTAGACAAGCTGAAGAAATGGTCGAACAAATGGTTGTTAGAGTTTAACCTAACCAAATGTAATGTAATGAAGATAGGTGTAGGGAGCAGGAGGCCAGATACAAGGTATCATCTGGGAGAGGAAATTCTTCAGGAGTCAGAGAAGGAAAAAGACTTGGAGGTTGATATCACGCCAGACCTGTCTCCTGCAGCACACATCAAGCGGATAACATCAGCGGCATATGCCAGGCTGGCCAACATACGAACGGCATTCAGAAACTTGTGTGAAGAATCATTCAGAACTTTGTATACCACATATGTCAGGCCACTCCTGGAGTATGCAGCCCCAGCATGGAGTCCATATCTAGTCAAGGATAAGACTAAACTGGAAAAGATTCAAAGGTTTGCCACCAGACTAGTACATGAGCTGAGAGGTATGAGCTACGAGGAGAGACTACGGGAATTAAACCTCACTTCGCTGGAAGACAGAAGAGTCAGGGGGGACATGATCACCACATTCAAGGATCTGAAGGGAATTGATAGGGGTAGATAAAGACAGGCTATTTAACACAAGGGGAACACGCACAGGGGGACACAGGTGGAAACTGAGTGCCCAAATGAGCCACAGGAATATTAGAAAGAACTTTTTTAGTGTCAGAGTGGTTGACAAATGGAATGCATTAGGAAGTGATGTGGTGGAGGCTGACTCCATACACAGTTTCAAGTGTAGATATGATAGAGCCCAATAGGCTCAGGAATCTGTACACCTGTTGATTGACGGTTGAGAGGCGGGACCAAAGAGCCAGAGCTCAACCCCCGCAAACACAACTAGGTGAGTACAACTAGGTGAGTACACACACACACACCGCATGGAGGCGAGGATACGTGGAGAGCCAAACTATTGGAGGAGGTGACAAGAAACTTTTTAACCCAGCATGTCGGAGAACCCACAAGGATGAGAGGCAATGACGAACCAGCGAGACTCGACCTAGTCTTCACTCTGAACGACTCCGACATAAGAAAAATCGATCTTGAGGACCCAGTAGCAATGAGCGACCACAGTGTACTGGTGTTTGAGTACTTGATTGAAGAAGGGTTATTGAACTCGAGGAGGGATACCGAAACCAAAAGGTTAGCATACCGAAAGGGAAACTATGAGGAGATAAGAAAATTCCTAACATATATAGCATGGGAAACAGAGCTCAGGGGAAAGACGGCCCAAGATATGATGGACTACATCACACAAAAGTGCAAGGACGCAGCAAACAAGTTTGTCCCAGTCCAAAAGGAAAACAGAGAAATGAAAATGAGAAACCCATGGTTTAATCAGAGATGTAGGCTAGCTAAGCAGCAAAGTAAGAGGGCATGGAGAAACTAGGAATAACAGGACACTGGAGAGGAGAGAAAGATACCAGAATGCCAGGAATGAATATGTCAGGATGAGAAGAGAGGCAGAAAGACAATACGAAAATGACATCACAAGCAAGGCAAAGACTCAGCCTAAATTGCTGCATAGCCACATCAGGAGAAAAACAACAGTAAAGGAACAGGTTATGAAATTAAGGATAGGGGCAGAAGGATTCACTACAAACGACAAGGAAGTGTGTGAGGAACTGAATAAGAAGTTCCAAGAGGTCTTCACCTTAGAGCAAGGAAAAATCCAAGAGATAAGAGGGAATAGCTAACCAGGAACCACTGGAAGAGTTTAAAATTACCAGCGGGGAAGTAAGGAAGTGTTTACTAGAGTTGGATGTGACAAATGCTATAGGCCCAGATGGAATCTTTCCTTGGATACTAAAGGAAGGAGCAGAAGAACTGTGCCTCCCACTCTCCATAGTGTATAACAAATCACTGGCAACAAGGGAACTGCCAGAAATTTGGAAAGCAGCTAACGTAGTCCCAATATACAAGAAAGGGGATAGACAGGAGGCACTGAATTACAGGCCAGTGTCCCTAATCTGCATACCATGCAAGCTGATGGAGAAGATTGTGCGAAGAAAGCTAGTGGAGCACCTGGAGCAAAAGAAATTTGTAACACAGCATCAACATGGATTCAGGGATGGCAGGTCCTGCCTTACAGGGTTACTTGAATACTATGACTAGGCAACAAAAAGAAGGCAAGAAAGAGAAGGGTGGGCAGACTGCATATTTTTGGATTGTCAGAAAGCCTTTGATACAGTGCCACACAAGAGGCTAGTTAAAAAGCTGGAGATGCAGGCTGGAGTGAAAGGGAAGGTACTCTGTTGGATACAGGAGTACCTAAGCAACAGGAGACGAGTCAGTGTGAGGGGTGAGGTCTCAGATTGGCGAGACGTTACGAGTGGAGTCCCGCAGGGGTCAGTCCTTGGACCTATACTGTTTCTGATATATGTAAATGATCTCCCAGAGGGTATAGAATCGTTTCTCTCAATATTTGCCGATGATGCAAAAATTATGAGGAGGATTGAAACTGAGGACGATAGTAGGAGGCTAAAAGATGACCTAGACAGACTGAGTGAATGGTCCAACAAATGGCTGTTGAAGTTCAACCCGAGTAAATGCAAAGTAATGAAACTAGGCAGTGGAAATAGGAGGCCAGAAACAGGATACAGAATACGAGGTGAAGTACTTAATGAAACGAACAGAGAGAAAGATCTAGGAGTTGATATCACACCAAACCTGTCTCCTGGAGCCCACATAAAAAGAATAACGTCTGCGGCATATGCGTGGCTGGCTAACATCAGAAAAGCGTTCAGGAACCTGTGTAAGGAATCATTCAGAGTCTTGTACACCACATATGTAAGACCAATCCTGGAGTATGCGGCCCCAGCATGGAGCCCGTACCTTGTCAAGCACAAGACGAAGCTGGAAAAAGTCCAAAGGTATGCCACTAGACTAGTCCCAGAACTACGAGGCATGAGTTACGAGGAAAGGCTGCGGGAAATGCACTTTTCTACACTGGAAGACAGAAGAGTAAGGGAAGACATGATCACAACCTACAAAATCCTCAAAGGAATCGACCGGGTAAACAAGGATGAACTATTCAACACTGGTGGGACGCGAACAAGGGGACACAGGTGGAAACTGAGTACCCACATGAGCCACAGAGACGTTAGAAGGAACTTTTTCAGTGTTAGAGTAGTTAACGGATGGAATGCAATAGGCAGTGATGTGGTGGAGGCTGACTCCTTACACAGCTTTAAATGTAGATATGATAGAGCCCAGTAGGCTCAGGAATCTGTACACCAGTTGATTGACAGTTGAGAGGCGGGACCAAAGAGCCAAAGCTCTACCCTCGCAAGCATAAATAGGTGAGTACAAATAGGTGAGTATACACACATACACACACGCACTCCCATACACAAACACACACACACACAAACACACACAAGCACAATTAGGTGAGTACACACACACACACACACAAACACACACACACACACACACACACCCACACACACACACACACATTTTTTTGTGGGCTTCTCTTCAAGCCCACTTAAAAAGAATAACGACTGCGGCATTTGCGAGGCTGGCTAACATCAGAACAGCATTCAGGAACCTGTGTAAGGAATCATTCAGAATTTTGTACACCACATATGTAAGACCAATCCTGGAGTATACGGCCCCAGCATGGAGCCCGTACCTTGTCAAGCACAAGACGAAGCTGGAAAAAATCCAAAGGTATTCCACTAGACTAGTCCCAGAACTACGAGGCATGAGTTACGAGGAAAGGCTTCGGGAAATGCACCTTTCTACACTGGAAGACAGAAGAGTAAGGGGAGACATGATCACAACCTACAAAATCCTCAGAGGAATCGACCGGGTAAACAAGGACAAACTATTCAACACTGGTGGAACGCGAACAAGGGGAAACAGGTGGAAACTGAGTACCCACATGAGCCACAGAGAAGTTAGAAGGAACTTTTTCAGTGTCAGAGTAGATAACGGATGGAATGCATTAGGCAGTGATGTGGTGGAGGCTGACTCCATACACAGTTTTAAATGTAGATATGATAGAGCCCAGTACGCTCAGGAAACTGTACACCGGTTGATTGACAGTTGAGAGGCGGGACCAAAGAGCCAAAGCTCTACCCCTGCAAGCATAAATAGGTGAGTACAAATAGGTGAGTACACACACACACACACACACGCACTCCCATATACAAACACACACACACACACACACACACACACACACACACACACACACACACACACACACACACACACACACACACACACACACACACACACAAACACAAACACAAACACACACACACACACACACACACACACACACATGCACTCCCACTCGCACACACATAAGAAAACATTATAATTCCATAGTATTTACTATTATTTTCAAATTTTTAACATCAATCTTAAAAAAGTGTTTCTCAATATTTATTTTTATTTATCTCTAATGGTTTTAATAATGTCGGAAAAACGTATTTAAATCCGTAGTTACAGCGTTACCTTTTTGCCACCATTTAAAAACGTTCACAAACATTTTGTGTTTGCTGGGAATTGATTCCTATTTTGGTAAACCATATTGGTCCAGCCTGCTAAAGTAAGTCACGTCAATGTTAACTATGCACTCTACTGCAGGTATTGTAAATTGTATGGAGACACTATCGAAAAATGTACAAACCCCCATTGTAAGACTAGCAATGATTCGCATAAGCCTAAACCTCAACCTCCCTAGAGGCCTGGTCGACGACCGGGCCACGGCGACGCTAAGCCCCAGAAACACTTCAAGGTAACTCTCAAGCCTCATAAAGCCTTTTATGCATACCATGGTTCCAGCTCTGGATCTTTCTTTATTCAATAGACACGTTTATCCAGGAACTGTCTCAGCCAATGGTAGAAATTCTGATGGAAAAGCCAAAGTGAACACCTTGAGGGACACAGCTGCTATACAAAGTATTTTTCTTAAATAAAAAACAAGATATCAATAAGATATCACAACAAGCTGCACCCAAAGTTACCTACATTGGAGAAACTGTCCTCATCACCGACCTCACTACAACCACTCCATACCCACTCGCTAGAATCCACCTGGATTATTCTCTCATTCGATGAGAAGTCCAAGTCACATTACAGGAGAAACATTTCCCCATGCCAGGAATTCAACTTCTTCTGGGCAACGACTTGGCTGACCAACAGGACTCCACAAGCCTAGTCATATGTGACAAACCCCAGGTATGTGACTCAGCTACAGAAGAAGACCCTGCAATGAAGTATGCATCAGAAGAGGCACCGGTGACAGAAGAAACAGAAGACATCTCCAAGCCTGTCCTAGTGACTTCTCGTACTCAGGGCGCTCAACTACCACAAGTAGCCCATGGTGTCCCTCAAGATTCCTAAAGCTTCCCACGGAATCTCAACCTGTTGGAGTTCCGTAAGTTACAAGATGACATTTCGTTAACACCCTTATTCTTTCCGGCTCATATTAAGACTGATTCTATTCCTGGTTATTTTTTGAATGATAATCAAATCCTATATCGCAGATTCAGACCCAGTAAACTTAAGGCAGACGATGATTGGCCTAATGTTGATCAGTTGGTAGTTCCCACATAAGTAAATATAATGGACTTGGCCGATGTCCTATTATGCCATCAACAAAACCTATCATGCCTTATTACAGGACTGTTATTGGCCAGACATGGCAAGAGACGTGAGGACCTTCGTGAACACCCTTGTCATACATGTTAAATGGCAGGTAAGCCAAATGCACCTATTCCTAAGGCACCACTGATTCCTATTCATGTGCCTTCAGAGCTCTTCTCAAAGCTCATAGTCGACGCAGTCGATCATGGGAATCAAGAACCAAGAACCAGTTCTGGCAACCTGTAGATCATTACCATTATGTCTTCAACCACTAGGTTCCCTATAGCAATTCCCATCAAGAATATCATGGCTGCTACAGTTGTCAAGCACCAAATTAAGATCTTTATGCAATACGGACATCCCAAGGAGACTCAAAGCGATTGTGACACAAACTTCAGCAGTGAGTTATTTAAGAATACCCTTAAGGAGTTCAACATCACTCAGTATTGTCCAGCCCCTATCATCCTGCTTTACAGGGATCTCTAGAACGTAGTCATCAAACTCTTCAGTTCCTTTTAAGACAGTTTTTGCATTAGTACAGAGAAAGATTGGAATAAGCAACAAGACCTTATCATGTGCAATTTTAGAAGTCTTCCTAACGAGTCCCTTGAAGTATCTCCTTATGAAATGCTCTACGGTCGTGAGTGCCACAGTCCCTCAAAGCATTTAAAGATTCCTTAATGTCAAACACCTTCAGTTATTCTCTAACTGTCTCTTAGTTTCTTAAAAACTTGAGACACACTCTTGAAAGAGTACATTAATTTGCCAGCGATAACTTAACATCTCAACATAAAATGAAAGTACATTTTGATCAAAATACTAAAGTAAGGAAATTCAATGTAGGACACTTCGTTTTGGTATACTCTCCTCTCCCAAACTCTCCCTTCCAAAGGAAATTTTGAGGTCCATATCGCATTAAAGAGTGCAGGAACAACCATAACTACATTCTAGAGACTCCAGATTGGCGGCGTAAGACACAACTCCGCCACATTAACCTTCTCAAGCAATACCAAGATATTACGCCATCTGTATTGACGTCTGTATGAGCTTTTACCGATACATATATCCACAGTAATACCTACTCTGCTTCTCCTCCTGACTAGAGTGATTCTACCCTAGTGATCACTAACTCTGAAATTTTGAAAAACTGGTCACATAGAGAAATCAGGAAGATCAATTTCATCATAAGGGTCGAAAATAATTGTAAATCTCTCTCTCTCTCTCTCTCTCTCTCTCTCTCTCTCTCTCTCTCTCTCTCTCTCTCTCTCTCTCTCTCTCTCTCTCTCTCTCTCTCTCTCTCTCTCTCTCTCTCTCTCTCTCTCTCTCTCTCTCTCTCTCTCTCTCTCTCTCTCATAAGTTCACGAACTCTATAAGTTCGTTATACACTTCCCTGAATTCCCATCTAAGGCCTCGTACTAGTACCTTTTAATTTATAAAAATCGACTCTTTCTCGTATTGTTTATATCAATATTTCAATTATCTGCTTCCCTCTTCAATAATACATATTTCAGGTCTTAGTTGCCTGTCAATCGTGAAGTATAGTCTGAAGTTCATCCGTTCCTTGAGAGACTTGCGTTACCGTATTCTCTAACTTACCTCTCTGCTCATCTTGCCTACGATGCCTGTCCAAGAACCATCCTTCAACTGGACTCCCCACTGGCTATTTGGGGGCCTCACGTACGTGTATCTGGTGTGGAGAAAACCTCAACTGTTGCTTTTCATTATATTCCCAAATGCTTGTAAAATTTTAATAACTTATAACATGCAACGCATTAACTTATTTTGAATCATGTTTGGAAAACCAAATCACTGATAATATTGTTAATTCTTTTACATTTTTGTGATTACTGAATGACAAATTGATTTGGTTAATTGATTATTTTAAATAAATTATCATCCATAATTGTATTCAACATGAGCCTCATTAATTTGATAATTCTTTAAATCACTGCATAAAATATGAACTCAGAATTATAGGAGAGATATTGGTAAGAATTATATCTTTTGCACTGAATTATAAGAATTATAAGAAGATATAAGATTTAAATCTAAAAATGTTATGGATTTTGCCTGTGACTGGATGTAAACATATAATAATTTATGTGTTGATTATTATAAACTATATAATAGTCAACGATTGTGTGTACATCATTAGTACAAGATCAACAGTTTCTTTTAATCCAAGCTGTTATTGAATCTATCACAATACTTTTTTTAATGCATACATTACTAGTTCCTTCAAATAACTAACTGATATGAATATTTTTATGCACATACAAACAACTCTATTACAAAGTCAACTCTTTCAAAATTAATATTTCAAAAGTAGCTCCCATAAGATCACTGTTTATAAGCGGTCTTTAAGTAGTCAGTCTTTTCAATATCGTATTTATTTTTGTACCCACAGTATTGTGTAAAATTTAGTAGTAGTCTCTGGTTTGTGGTAGTCTGTAGTCTGGTAGCGGAAGTTGTTTATGGGGCGTGTGGAGGTCATGAGTATGGAAAATCGATTTGGGGCGGTGTGGGGTTCACACCCCCGTGTTCATGGGAGGTCTACGTTTATGTCTACGTTTATACTTTTCAAGACGCTAGTGCTCTCTAGAGTGGAATTCTGCTGCACAATGACAGCCCCTTTCAGAGCTGGAGAAATTGCTGACCTGGAGTGTGCAGAGATCCTTTACTGCTAGAATTTACTCAGTAAAACATCTAAACTATTGGGACCGACTAAAGAGCCTAATCTGTATTTTCTTGAACGTAGGCAGGAGAGATACATAATAATTTACACATGGAAAATAGTAGAGGGGCTGGTCTCAAACCTGCACAAAGAAATAACAATATATAAGACCAGAAGGCATGGCAGGATGTGCAAAATATCCCTGTTGAAGAGCAGAGGTGCAACAGGTACTCTGAGAGAGAACTCTATCAACTTCAACGGCCCGTGACTGTTCAACACGCTTCCACTACACATAAGGGGCATAACTGGCCGACCCCTCACAGTGTTCAAGAGAGAACTTGACTAACACCTCCAAAGGATACCTGATCAACCAGGTTACGACTCATGCGTCAGGCTGCGAGCAGCCGCATCTAACAGCCTGGTTGACCAGTACAGCAACAAGGAGGCCTGGTCGACGACCGGGCCGCGGGGTTGCAGAGCTCGAAATCACCTCAAGATAACCGCAAGGTATGGGTCACCGAGTTGAATGGCCTGTTTAAGCTGCGTCCGGGCAGCGTGTCAGTAAGGTGACCAGAAGTACAATTTTGGATGGTCTTGTCAGGCCTCATGAGTTGTGAATACACAGGATTAAGTGTTTACTGGAAGTCGTTTCAAGAGGCTGAATAAAATGAGACACCAGCAAGTGGCAGGTCTCAGTACTGGACAGGACATCTATGCAGGCGGTCAGGACCTGGGAGGCGTGGGCCCTAAGTCTCTTGCTGGCCTACTAAGTCTTACATGTTACTTGTTTCTGTTTTACTTAGGCAGTAAATGAGTATTTATGACTCGGATTTTTGCTTCAGTAAGATTTGCATCCCAATAAGTTCATGTGTATCCCAATGTATTCCAATATCCCAATGTTTTTAACAACTTCTGCTCTGTTGAATCTCAGTTCAAATCATATTGGGTTTGTAACTCTGCACTGTGTTAAATAATGTTCCAGTGGCCTGTCGGGCTTTTCTCCACAGTGCTGACATTTCCTCTCATCTTCTGGAACCTGTAAGCATATTTTCCATGAACCTGGGAATTCAAGCCTGATGCGATGTAAGTGAACTTCTGTTGTTCTATTGCTCCCTTTCATCAAAATAAGTGGTTCGTAGTTAAGTGAATTATTGTACAAACTCACAGATCCTAATGTTCCAGCTGCTATGTTCTGGTCATTGTACATCTTCTGCATTGCTTTATTTCTAATTACTTTCTTAATCTGTGATAGACGCTGTGGTATGTAAATGTCTACATTTCATCTCTTCATTGCATGTTTTTCAGCTTCGTTTGCAATGTCATTTTCTGTTATTCCTATATGACTTGGCACCCAGTTGAAAAGTATACGATGGCCTTGATGTTTGCGTGTTTGCATTAATGCTATGACATATGTGGTCAGATGGATGTTTTCAAGCATGTGTTCTTGTTGCAAGGTTTCAATGGCAGTTCTCGAACCATCATGTAAGATAACATGTCGTCGTGTTCAGCAAAAAAAAAAAAAATCCAAATCCTTTTGAATAGCTAAAATATTTGTTTGTTGAATGTCATTTTCTAATCTGTCCACACTCCAAGATATTATATTGTGTAACCCACTGAATGTTAATGTCCTGAATGCGCAGGTGCCTGTCTGGAGTGTTGTCGCCTAATCTCATTGCCTTAGACTTCTGAGCAGATATTTTTAGCCCTAAAATACCGCATTCAGATGTTACTTTATCTAACGCCCTTGTACTTTATTTAATAGTGAAAGACCTGTGACGACTAATACTAAATAATCAGCTGAACAATTGTTCAGCATAGCTGAACAATTTAACCCCATTCTGCAAAAGTCATAATAATGAGGTTTTCCATAATGAAGTTAAAAAGACTAAGACTGAGGACTCTTCCTTGTGGAGTCCCAGTCTCATGCGATTGGTAGTCTGAGACCTGGCGTTGCAGCTTTAATCTGACATACCTGTGACTAAGGTAATCTTGAATCCATACTAGCATATTTTCCCTTACACCTTTTCAACTAAAGTGTGTAAAATTGCTTGTGGGCTTGCAAGTTCGAATACATTTTCTAGATGAATCAAGATTACTATAGCCAGACCTGAGCTAACTGTTCCTAGTAATGATGCTATGCAGTTTGCAGTACTTACGCTAGTGAAGCATAATATGTGCCCATGCAGGTCGCCAGACTTGCACAGGATCCAATTTAAGAGCATCTGTTCTGCAGGTTTACGAATACATGATGTTAATGAAATGGGTCTGTAATTGCCAGGTTCTTCCGGCTTTGGAATCGGAATGAAGTCTGGTTTCTTCCAAGAGGTCGGCAGTTTGCCTTGCTGCCAAGATGCATTGATAATGTCCAATATCCCCTGTTCTTCAGCAGGACCTGCATGTATGATCATTGAGCATGTAATGTTATCAGCACCTGGTGCAGTGTCCTTGCCACCTTTTATGACGGTTTAGTTCTTGTTTGGTAACAGTCACATTCGCCATTTGTAGCTATGCTCCAATGAATGTCTGTCAACCTTTCTTGTTTTAATTGTTCTTGCTGCCTTCTTACCGTTGCAGGAAGCTGATATGAAGCTGTTTTTCTGCAAATTATATAGCAAATCTCTCAGCCTCCTGGCTATCCAGCTGAAACTTTATACTTTCCCCGGGTGCTACTATAAGTACATTAGAATTAGTGATCCATGCCTACGTCATATAAACTGTCTCAACCACACTATGGTGGAAATGAGCACATTCACTTGAGCACTAGTGGGGTCGGCAATTCGAATCAATTGAAATTAAATAATATATATATATATATTATATATATATATATATATATATATATATATATATATATATATATATATATATATATATATATATATATATATATATATATGTGTGTGTGTCGTACCTAGTAGCCAGAACGCACTTCTCGGCCTACTATTCAAGGCCTGATTTGCCTAAAAAGCCAAGTTTTCATGAATTAATTTTTTTTTCGACTACCTAACCTACCTAACCTAACCTAACCTAACCTAACTTTTCCGGCTACCTAACCTAACCTAACCTATAAAGATAGGTTAGGTTAGGTTAGGTAGGGTTGGTTAGGTTCCGTCATATATCTACGTTAATTTTAACTCCAATAAAACAAAATTGATCTCATACATAATGAAATGGGTAGCTTTATCATTTCATAAGAAAAAATTAGATAAAATATATTAATTCAGGAAAACTTGGCTTATTAGGCAAATCGGGCCTTGCATAGTAGGGTGAGAAGTGCGTTCTGGCTACTAGGTACGACATATATATATATATATATATATATATATATATATATATATATATATATATATATATATATATATATATGTCGTACCTAGTAGCCAGAACGCACTTCTCAGCCTACTATGCAAGGCCCGATTTGCCTAATAAGCCAAGTTTTAATGAATTAATTGTTTTTCGACTACCTAACCTACCTAACCTAACCTAACCTAACTTTTTCGGCTACCTAACCTAAAATAACCTATAAAGATAGGTTAGGTTAGGTTAGGTAGGGTTGGTTAGGTTCGGTCATATATCTACGTTAATTTTAACTCCAATAAAATAAAATTGACCTCATACATAATGAAATGGGTAGCTTTATCAGTTCATAAGAAAAAAATTAGAGAAAATATATTAATTCAGGAAAACTTGGCTTATTAGGCAAATCGGGCCTTGCATAGTAGGCTGAGAAGTGCGTTCTGGCTACTAGGTACGACATATATATATATATTATATATATATATATATATATATATATATATATATATATGTATTATATAGGGAAGGGAGTACCACCCTCGGAGGAAACCACACATAATGCATTGGAGGGAATATGGTCCCCTCCAATACAGTTTCTGTGTGCTTTTCTCCTACCACCCCCTACCTTTTTTTTATTTTTTATTTTTGTTATGATTTATTGTGTGTTTAAAGTTTACAAAACATACAAGACAAATGCCTAAAGGTTATGGATCTGTTGAAGCTCCTCCGCTTCCGGACAGGAACCGAGGACGCAGCAAGCATTTCCCCTCTGGATCGCCACACTGAGGCGCTGAAACAAAAAACTGGAAGCCCTTGGGTCTCTGGTGACGTCAATGAGCTTGGAACCCAATTCCTTGAGAAATCCCAAGGCACTCTTTCCCCAGGGGCCATGCGTCTCAGACGCTATGGAAACAAAGAGGTATTGACCTTCCAGTCGCCTGTACTTGAGTGATTTTGCTGTTTCACTGTGGTTGGCCGCCCCACCTGCTTGATCAGCTCCGAAGTGTACATAGGTGTCAGCCAGGGTGGATACACATGTGTAGTCACACACCAACTGTCTACCCTCCTTCCATGAGTATATGGTGATGCCATCAGGGCGAAGTGTGGGGAAATCCGGGTTTTGGGCCCCTAGGATGTGAGGTTCTCTCTCCGCTGGGCACCTTGCTGAGATGAGGCTTCTCTTGATGATGTCATTGACCTCGTTGTGTCTTGCATGCCAGCCCTTTGTGCTTTCGCAATGCAACCCATGCAGTCCGTATTGGTCTGCTTCCACCCTGTTGCAAATACACTTGTATTCAGTGTGAATTTGGGGCAACAAGGAGGAGGGCCACTGCTACACGAAGGGATTCTGGATCTAGGCGCGTGCCCATTGCTGACATGGGTACTGCCAGGAGGAAGTCTCCTGCATGGGGGGCACGCACTGCTCTGAGGCGGGCTCTCTCCTTGTCTGATGTTGCGGCGCTGAGCATGGCATCAGCTACTTTTTCCACTAGAGGGTGGTCCCAGCCGGACTGTTTGTGTTATTTTGTTGGCTCTATAATGGTTGCTGGGGCTGCAAGAACATCCCACTGATTTGAACATTCAGTGAAAGAAGGATCGTGTATTCCTGCTGAATCTCTCAGGGTTGCAGGTAAGATATCTCTGACGAGGTCGTGAGATGCGTGGGAGGAGGAAAGGAAGACTGGTAGAGCAATTTGGGAGGCTGTGCGGACACCAAGGCCGCCGAGTCTTACAGGAAGGGTTGCTTGCTCCTACTGAGAGTCGTCCAATGGCAGGTTCAGGACTTTCACCAGCATGGACCTCAGAAGGGTGTCATACACATTTAACTTAGGGCTGCTGAAGGATGGAGAACATCTCAGAAAGTAGGTCAACTTAGGGAGAGACAGGCATCTTGTAAGGAGAAAGAGAGCATCATGGGCATCAATCTTGTCAATCCTGTCCAGCATTCTCTTTAGGTCAGTGATTTTTGCAACTAGGACCTCCTCGATTGCTCGTGGGCCAATGGGGGCACCCAGGAGAGTGCAGTCCGGTGGCTCG
Source organism: Procambarus clarkii (assembly GCF_040958095.1). Lineage (NCBI taxonomy): Eukaryota > Metazoa > Arthropoda > Malacostraca > Decapoda > Cambaridae > Procambarus > Procambarus clarkii. The sequence continues at coordinate 3,014,158 of NC_091179.1, forward strand.
ACAACGAGAATGTCTGGAAGAACATTTTGTATTTGCCCAGTGATGTCTGGGTTGCGGGAGATTATTTCACATTTGGATGCATTGAGAATGAGGCCTAAGGCTGCTCCCTGCTCCTGGAGTTTCCTTATATCCTACAAAATGGTTTCCGGGGTTCCAGCGAGAGTGCCATCATCCAGGTACCAGATGTTTAGTTCGCTTGTCAGACTATCAGTGACCTCTTTGATAGCTAGGCAGAAAAGGAGGGGTGCTTAGGGGTCACCTTGTTGGACACCTTCACAGGAGTTATTTCATGCTCCCCAAAAAGAAGCTTAGAGACCCCACTGTAGCATGATCGGATGAACGGGTAAAGGGGACGGAAATGGTTGTGTACAGCCCTGAGGACAGCGTCTCGTCTGACTTGACTGAAAGCATTTTTGAAGTAAATATATATATATATATATATATATATATATATATATATATATATATATATATATATGTCGTACCTAATAGCCAGAATGCACTTCTCAACCTACTATGCAAGGCCCGATTTGCCTAATAAGCCAAGTTTTCCTGAATTAATATTATTTCTCAAATTTTTTTCTTAAGAAATGATAAAGCTACCCATTTCATAAAGTATGAGGACAATTTTTTTTTTATTGGAGTTAAAATTAACGTAGATATATGACCGAACCTAACCAACCCTACCTAACCTAACCAAACCTTTCTTTATAGGTTAGGTTAGGTAGCCGAAAAAGTTAGGTTAGGTTAGGTTAGGTAGGTAGGTAGTCGAAAAAACATTAATTCATGAAAACTTGGCTTATTAGGCAAATCGGGCCTTGCATAGTACGCTGAGAAATGCATTCTGGCTACTAGGTACGACATATATATATATATATATATATATATATATATATATATATATATATATATATATATATATATATATATATATATATATATATATTAAGATGAATAGGAAAACCAGGGATATACTGAACATCTTGTATCAGAATCTTTACTTTAATAAACATAACGTTTCGAATACTTCTCGTATTCATTCATCATCAGATCTAAAAGAAAAAAACAGAAATCACAATCAAATAGCTGGTAAACAAAGAACTCATACTGAATATAATTGCCTATCAAAGAAAGGAAAATGCTTAAAAAACAAAATACTTAAGCGCACTTAAAGTGATCAATACAAATAAAACTTATTAACTGTCACATATATTAAAACTAATTTAAAATCCATTAAACTACAAGATGAAATTTATAACTACTTAAACAAACAATTCCATTAAACTTACGTGAAGTGATCAGAAGTGAAACTTGATACCTAACACATAGATACTAAACACTATAAAAAATATTTATATAATGAATACAAATTTACAAAAATTGTATGTAAAATACAAACAGAATAAACGACAATTATAAAGTACTAACCAAAATCTTATAAAAAACTCAAATATTAAATACCAAAAAATGTATTATATATCCTAAATAAAAGATTATATTAATGTACAATGTTAAGACTTGAAATAAGTAAGAAAGGGCAAAGACATGGTAAACTAAACAAAATTAAACTACCAAAATAAACTAAAAATAAAATTACAGGGCCTACGGTGCACTATACAGTGTACAATTGAACAGCTGAAAGGTTGCTATTTAACAGAGGCCGCAGCTCCTTTATATATAAGGATTCCATTACTCTCAAATCTGACTGGCCATTCATACAAGTGTCCAGAATTTTAAAATCAGATTCCAGCAGAGAATGATCAAACTCATAACTGGTTTCTAATCTCCGAAAATGCTGGTTTAGACAATGGTAATCCAGTCCTAAAAGATAATCCCCGGTGCTCAAGTATCCTAATCTTAAAGTTCCGAATGGAACTCCCGACATATCCAGCATTACAGCTGGAACAATTATACATATATACGACATTTGAGCACAAGGGGGTAGGCACTTTATCTTTAAATTTAAAATAAGAGCCTATGGTATGTGGGTTGACAAAAATAAATCTAAAGTCTACTTGAGGATAACACTACTGCAACAGTCTCCTCAAACGACTCCTTACAGAAAAGCTAATACTGCCATAAAATCCATAAACCAGTCTTGTACAGGAGATATGTAGATGACACTTTTTTGTTGTTTAGGGACCAGTGTCATATTGAGAAATTTAGAGAGTATCTTAATGCACAACATAGTAATATACGGTTTACTGCAGAGTGTGAAGTTGATAATTCATTGTCGTTTCTTGATGTAAAAGTGAATAGCCTCAATGGGTTCAACACTAATGTTTTTAGGAAACCAACCTTTACTGGTTTAGGTTTAAATTTTAATTCCTTTGTTCCTGATATTTTTAAGAAAAAGCTATTAACACTCTACTGAATAGGGCCTTTGTTTTATGTTCTAATTGGAATAACTTTGATCAGGAAATTAATTTTCTTGTGAAATTTTTTTCAAATAATGGTTATCCTGTGCATATGGTTTATACTTTTATAAGGAATTTCTTAAATAAGAAGTTTCACCCATCGTGTAGGATTACTACAGTGGAAAGGGATCTTAAATATATTAAATTACCATTTTATGGCAGTATTAGCTTTTCTGTAAGGAGTCGTTTGAGGAGACTGTTGCAGCAGTGTTATCCTCAAGTAGACTTTAGATTTATTTTTGTCAACACAAATACCATAGGCTCTTATTTTAAATTTAAAGATAAAGTGCCTACCCCCTTGTGCTCAAATGTCGTATATATGTATAATTGTTCCAGCTGTAATGCTGGATATGTCGGGAGTTCCATTCGGAACTTTAAGATTAGGATACTTGAGCACCGGGGATTATCTTTTAGGACTGGATTACCATTGTCTGAACCAGCATTTTCGGAGATTAGAAACCATTGTTATGAGTTTGATCATTCTCTGCTGGAATCTGATTATAAAATTCTGGACACTTGTATGAATGGCCAGTCAGATTTGAGAGTAATGGAATCCTTATATATAAAGGAGCTGCGGCCTCTGTTAAATAGCAACATTTCAGCTGTTCAATTGTACACTGTATAGTGCACCGTAGGCCCTGTAATTTGATTTTTAGTTTATTTTGGTAGTTTAATTTTGTTTAGTTTACCATGTCTTTGCCCTTTCTTACTTATTTCAAGTCTTAACATTGTACATTAATATAATCTTTTATTTAGGATATATAATACATTTTTTGGTATTTAATTTTATTTAATATTTGAGTTTTTTATAAGATTTTGGTTAGTACTTTATAATTGTCGTTTATTCTGTTTGTATTTTACTTATATTTTTTGTAGATTCGCAGTCATTATATAAATATTTGTTATAGTGTATAGTATCTATGTGTTAGGTATCAAGTTTCACTTCTGATCACTTCAGGTAAGTTTAATGGAATGGTTTGTTTTAGTAGTTATAAATGTCATCTTGTAGTTTAATGGATTTTAAATTAGTTTTAATATATGTGAAGGTTAATAAGTTTTATTTGTATTGATCACTTTAAGTGCGGTTAAGTGTTTTGTTTTTTAAGCATTTTCCTTTCTTTGATAGGCAATTATATTCAGTATGAGTTCTTTGTTAACCAGCTATTTGATTGTGATTTCTGTTTTTTCTTTTAGATCTGATGATGAATACGAGAAGTATTCGAAACGTTATGTTCTTTAAAGTAAAGATTCTGATACAAGATGTTCAGTATATCCCTGGTTTTCCTATTCATCTTAAAATTAAGATTCCCGAAGGGAACATAGATCATATATATATATATATTGTGACGGAGTTCCCCCCCTTGTAATTCTCCCACGCCTGCAGTAAGAGTCATGTCTGCTTTTCCCAAGCGTTCTCTACGTTGCAGGCTACAATTTGATATATGGGAGAGGGTGAAGTGTTCTCGGAGAGCCGAGAAATTTGTGAAATAGTAATATTTTGGCCTGTGGTTTAGGCCCTTTAGGGAGCCAAGATGGCGCTGGCTTCCATGATCTCCCGCCAAAACCGTGTGACGTCAGTGGCACTGGATTGGTCACCGACAGCAATGTGGCACCGGGAGCCAATGAAAACCTCCCATAGTAAAAGTGACGTCACGAAGGAAGGGGGTCCGGCCAGCGCGCCGGGCTGGCGCCAGCAGTCAGACACGACACGTCATAGAGGTCAGACGTGCGACGAATGGTCCTGTCAAGTGGACAGTTGTTCCCACTACCGTGGATTTACGCGTCACCTGAAGTCAGCCAGTACTCTGAGAAGTCTTCCCTAGTTCATGTGTTGAACCAGAAGAGGGAATTGACGGTTATTTGAGCAACAAGTGCTCCAGTCAGGTACTGTGCCAGTAGCAGTGAAGCCGTGCAGTGACGTATGTGGCGTCTATGGAAATTCACCAGTTCGTGACAGCGTAGTGGCTGACAGAGCCACTGGGTAGCTGAGGAAGAGAGGACTATTTGGGGAAACCGGACGACTGTAGCTGAGACGTAGGCGACAGCCGTTGCTGGGAGAAGACGACGGCCAGGAGACCGACTCCAACCTTCAAGAAGTCAAGGAGGAGGACGGACCTGCAGTGAGGAGACACGGAGACGACGCGCTAAACGGTGGGACGACGAGAGGCTCTGGTAGGACACGACGACGTGTAGTGTGGGGGCGTTCCCGACACGAGGACCAGGAGCTACATCTCGACTCTCATCGGAGGATAGGGTGAAGTAGGTGGTTCTAGTTCCCTCCCCATTCCCCTTTAGTTAGCTATGTTATTCGGCTATATTTTCTAGCCTGAGGATTTTATATGTCGTGAGCAAGTCTCACCCATGTCACGGTAAAGCACCAGTGTGCTAGACAGTACTATCAAGAGTACTTGTAATATTCATGTTGATTATTGGTGTGTACAGGCACCAGGAACCAGTGATAAATTTACTGTGTTGTGTATATCTTTCTATAGATTTTTGATATGAACATATAGTGGTAAATTATATATAATATTATGCCAGTATTTGGAGGTTAGGCTATGTGCCCAGAAACTATTTATTTTCCATGTATTGATGATTGATTTATATACCATATATATGTCTATGTTCATTCAGTGAATAATCATTTGTGAGTACAGTGAATCATTGCGTTATCGCCAACGAGAGAAAGTACTGAAAACTCCAGTGTTAATAGTTCATAATATATTGTTGAGTGAAGAACAATGTGAAGCCATTACAGTGAATCATTATAGCATTGATTGTAGAAAAGACTGTATGAGCCTGAGTACAGTGTAACTGAGTAATACGGTTTATTTAGCCAATATCGAGTGTGCGAGTTTCTAGTAATATTGGAGAATTTAATGAAACAGCGCGCGTGAATCTAGAAAACAAGCAAATTTCGCGCGGAGAGACCATTGCGATCAGCTGTTCTTGACACTTGATGAGGAGGGGAGAGTGTTGCCCTCTAGCGGTCGCATAATATCCGTGGGAATTACCGGCCGAGTCAGGATCAGTTGATTTATCGATTATTGTGTGGCCTTGTGACATCTTTCATACATTTTAAGTAAAATACAAAACTCTCTTTGTGTTTTTATCATCTCCTCCATTGATCTTGTGGCTATATTATACTGGTAAATATAGAGTGATAACAATAAGTACCTGCCTGATTCCTGATCTTTGAGTGTGACTTTGCCAAGGCTACCACTGAATACACCAGTCCACTGATGGTGTTACTGGCCACCTTAAACACCAGTTGGCGATCTTGTGGATAACCGTAGAGCCCTATTGTTGGGGAGGGCACACGACAGTCGATGTGAACGAGTCGTGTTCTCACTCTTTCTTAATAAGAGGCCGTTAAGATTGACTGGGAGACTCTCCTGGCGTGCAGTGGCGCCGTGAGGATCGAGGGAAGACCCGCAGGGCTACGGTGAGTTACCTTGAGCATAACTATTGCTCACCCCAGAGTAAGGGTAGAGAATAATAGAGAGGTGAAACCCCAACATTTGGCGACCTCGCCAGGATCTCGATCGAAGTAAAGGTTGCAGTGGTACTTGGCAGTGGTGTTAGAGATCAGGTGAAGGTTATCACTCATAGCACAAGATGGAGGATGATAAAGTGACGAAGTTTATTGACTCTAGAGACGAACAGGTGCTGGAAGAGTGCACCAAGGCACAGTTACAGGCTATAGCGGATCATTTTGGAATAAAGCTGAAATCTGCCCGAGTTGGTGAAAGAAGACTAGAGATAATGGCTCAGCTCAAGGCTCGAGACGAAGCTTTGGGGGAGGAACGGCCCCAAACACCCGCCAGTGAGGGTGAACACTTGAGTATTGGTGGAAGCAGCAGGGGATCCAGCGGCAGCAGGCACAGCATAAAGCTGGAAATAATGAAGCTGCAGCTAGAAGCACAGCAGCGCAAAGAAGAGCGAGAAGCACAGCAGCGCAAAGAAGAGCGAGAAGCACAGCAGCGCAAAGAAGAGCGAGAAGCAGAAGCGCAGCTGAGGAGAGAAGAGGCACAGCAGCGCAAAGAAGAGCGAGAAGCACAACAGCGCAAAGAAGAGCAAGAGCGAGAAGCACAGATGAAGCGTGAGGAGCGAGAAGCACAGATGCAGCGTGAGGAACGAGAAGCACAGCGGCGCCGGGAAGAGCTAGAGCGAGAAGCACAACAGCGCAAGGAAGAGCGAGAAGCACAACTACGAAGGGAAGAACACGAGCGAGAAGCACAACTACGCAGGGAAGAACACGAGCGAGGGCTGAGACAACAGGAAATAGAAGCCAACAAGGAGGTGGAGCTGAAGCGAGCTGAATTGGGACTAGGTGCCCCTGCCCCGCCACAGGAAGACCGACGAGTGAGGGAACGAGACCTGCCGGTCTTTGTGCCTAGTGAAGCCGAGAGTTTCTTTGATCACTTTGAGAGAGTTGCTGCTATGAAGAGGTGGCCGAGGGCGGAGTGGGCGGAGTTGGTCCAAGGGAGGCTCACAGGTGAAGCTCGTGAAGCCTTCACTATGCTCGACTTCCAAGAATGCACTAACTACGATGCGGTAAAACGAGCTGTGCTCCGTTCCTTTAAGCTCACGCCAGAGTGTTACAGAAAAAGGTTTAGAGAATGTACCCGGTCGCCAGGAAAATCGTATGCGGAGACGGCGAGGGACATGGAAAGAAAGTTCCTTAAGTGGAAGGACTCTGAAGAAGCGGGGTCGGCCGAAGAAATCAAGGAACTAATGGTCATGGAAAAGTTTATGTCCGTGCTCCCTCCTGAGATCAGGATGAGGGTAAAGGAGGCGGACATAAAGGACCTAAGGGCCGCAGCCGACCGGGCCGACATGTTAGAAGAAGCCCTACGCCCACGCCGAGAGGGACAGAACCGACCACCCGCATACGTCGGAAACGATCGGAGTTATAGAAGGACGGATGGATGGAGGACAGGAACGAGTTCTCCCAAGTCCCATTTCTCAAGTTGGAACACCCGAGGAACAAAAGGTGTTGTAGAGCCGATAGGGGAGAACCAAGCTGAGAGCTCGGGAACTGTTACTGCAGGGAAAGAAACGACAAGTGAGGCGGGAAAGACACAGGGTGTGACGGTCTCTGGAGGCAGTGCTAAGGCGAGCGGTGGCGGATGGTCTCCGCCGAGGGGCCGCTGCTACAACTGCGGAATACCCGGACACGTCGCGCGGGAATGCAGACGCCCTAAGCAGCGGGGACACGTTGCTTTAGTGATGTTCGAGGACCAGAGGGCCGAGGGAGTGCGGGATGAACCCGTGCTGAATGGGGAGAAGAAAATTCACCCGTTCATGTGTCAAGGAACCGTAAGGATGGGGGTCGCAGACCCCATCCCAGTGAAGATACTAAGAGACACCGGGGCTGACTTTACCCTGGTAAGTGAAACCCTGTTCCCCGAGGGTTACGAAAGTACCAGTGTGGGGGTGGCACGGGTGGCCACTGTGGGAGGCCCAGTGAGGATGCCCCTACACCAGGTAACTTTAAATTCCGAATATGGCTGCCAGACCCTAGAGGTGGGAGTCTGTACATCAATGCCCAAGATGGAGGCGCAGGTCATCTTGGGGAATGACGCGTGTGGAGGATATGTCCTCCCGCATCTCATGAAGGGCGAAGAGTGCACAGAACAATACAAGGAGACAGGCGTAGAGTTGAACGCCTGTGGGGACGAGAAGGGAATCGCACCGGTGGCGATCCCAGTTTGTACTGTGACACCAAGACGACGCGAAGAACAAGGAGGTTGTGGATCTGATGGGGCTGAGGAGTCGACTGACAGCCTGGGAACAGATCACCTCTACGTAGGACCCAGAGAACGAGTGGAGGGCGAGAGTAGCCCGAATGGTGAATTGCAGGTGACACTCACCGGTTCTCCAGGGGTAAACCGCGCTCGTCTCGGAGAGTTACAGCAGGAGGAGTTCTCCGAATTGGTTAGTAAGGCCGAAGGAGGACGTGTGGGTCCTGAGAAGGCTTACTTTCCATTTATCTATATTATATATGCCATGCTATTCATGATGAAGGAACGATGGACACTAGGAGCGACCGTGGGAACGGTGAATAAATGTGTCCAGAAGTTCAAAGAACGTCTCACTAGAGCGAAGAAACTGGCTAGGAAACTCCTGAAGAAGGCGCAACGTAAGATGTCGGAGTGGTACGACAGGAGAGCTGCGCAGAGGGATTTTCAGGCCGGATCCAAAGTAATGGTTGTGCTGCCAGGTAAAGGTAGAGTGACCAAGTCGCGGTTCAAGGGACCGTACCGAGTGCTGCGACGGTTGGGTCCAGTGTCGTACGAGATTGGGAAGCCGGATGGACCCCGAAAGAAACAGGTGCGTCACGCAGGCCGCCTGAGACCTTTCTTCACTGTGGAAGGAAGAGCCGCCAAGCAGGACGGAACGAATACTCGAGAAACCCAGCGGAAGACGATTCTGTGTGTACCGAGGGACCGAGAACTCCCGGAGGAGGAAAGTAAGTGGTCCAGGGCGGACGGCACCAGTCTCACCCTCACTGAGAGTCTGACAAGGATCAAGGTCAAGCACATCAAGGGGAAGGACGACGTAGTGGCGGACGCCCTATCCTGCATACACTAACGAGACATGACTCTTATTTTAAGGGGAGGGGTATGTGACGGAGTTCCCCCCCTTGTAATTCTCCCACGCCTGCAGTAAGAGTCATGTCTGCTTTTCCCAAGCGTTCTCTACGTTGCAGGCTACAATTTGATATATGGGAGAGGGTGAAGTGTTCTCGGAGAGCTGAGAAATTTGTGAAATAGTAATATTTTGGCCTGTGGTTTAGGCCCTTTAGGGAGCCAAGATGGCGCTGGCTTCCATGATCTCCCGCCAAAACCGTGTGACGTCAGTGGCACTGGATTGGTCACCGACAGCAATGTGGCACCGGGAGCCAATGAAAACCTCCCATAGTAAAAGTGACGTCACGAAGGAAGGGGGTCCGGCCAGCGCGCCGGGCTGGCGCCAGCAGTCAGACACGACACGTCATAGAGGTCGGACGTGCGACGAATGGTCCTGTCAAGTGGACAGTTGTTCCCACTACCGTGGATTTACGCGTCACCTGAAGTCAGCCAGTACTCTGAGAAGTCTTCCCTAGTTCATGTGTTGAACCAGAAGAGGGAATTGACGGTTATTTGAGCAACAAGTGCTCCAGTCAGGTACTGTGCCAGTAGCAGTGAAGCCGTGCAGTGACGTATGTGGCGTCTATGGAAATTCACCAGTTCGTGACAGCGTAGTGGCTGACAGAGCCACTGGGTAGCTGAGGAAGAGAGGACTATTTGGGGAAACCGGACGACTGTAGCTGAGACGTAGGCGACAGCCGTTGCTGGGAGAAGACGATGGCCAGGAGACCGACTCCAACCTTCAAGAAGTCAAGGAGGAGGACGGACCTGCAGTGAGGAGGCACGGAGACGACGCGCTAAACGGTGGGACGACGAGAGGCTCTGGTAGGACACGACGACGTGTAGTGTGGGGGCGTTCCCGACACGAGGACCAGGAGCTACATCTCGACTCTCATCGGAGGATAGGGTGAAGTAGGTGGTTCTAGGTCCCTCCCCATTCCCCTTTAGTTAGCTATGTTATTCGGCTATATTTTCTAGCCTGAGGATTTTATATGTCGTGAGCAAGTCTCACCCATGTCACGGTAAAGCACCAGTGTGCTAGACAGTACTATCAAGAGTACTTGTAATATTCATGTTGATTATTGGTGTGTACAGGCACCAGGAACCAGTGATAAATTTACTGTGTTGTGTATATCTTTCTATAGATTTTTGATATGAACATATAGTGGTAAATATATATAATATTATGCCAGTATTTGGAGGTTAGGCTATGTGCCCAGAAACTATTTATTTTCCATGTATTGATGATTGATTTATATACCATATATATGTCTATGTTCATTCAGTGAATAATCATTTGTGAGTACAGTGAATCATTGCGTTATCGCCAACGAGAGAAAGTACTGAAAACTCCAGTGTTAATAGTTCATAATATATTGTTGAGTGAAGAACAATGTGAAGCCATTACAGTGAATCATTATAGCATTGATTGTAGAAAAGACTGTTTGAGCCTGAGTACAGTGTAACTGAGTAATACGGTTTATTTAGCCAATATCGAGTGTGCGAGTTTCTAGTAATATTGGAGAATTTAATGAAACAGCGCGCGTGAATCTAGAAAACAAGCAAATTTCGCGAGGAGAGACCATTGCGATCAGCTGTTCTTGACACTTGATGAGGAGGGGAGAGTGTTGCCCTCTAGCGGTCGCATAATATCCGTGGGAATTACCGGCCGAGTCAGGATCAGTTGATTTATCGATTATTGTGTGGCCTTGTGACATCTTTCATACATTTTAAGTAAAATACAAAACTCTCTTTGTGTTTTTATCATCTCCTCCATTGATCTTGTGGCTATATTATACTGGTAAATATAGAGTGATAACAATAAGTACCTGCCTGATTCCTGATCTTTGAGTGTGACTTTGCCAAGGCTACCACTGAATACACCAGTCCACTGATGGTGTTACTGGCCACCTTAAACACCAGTTGGCGATCTTGTGGATAACCGTAGAGCCCTATTGTTGGGGAGGGCACACGACAGTCGATGTGAACGAGTCGTGTTCTCACTCTTTCTTAATAAGAGGCCGTTAAGATTGACTGGGAGACTCTCCTGGCGTGCAGTGGCGCCGTGAGGATCGAGGGAAGACCCGCAGGGCTACGGTGAGCTACCTTGAGCATAACTATTGCTCACCCCAGAGTAAGGGTAGAGAATAATAGAGAGGTGAAACCCCAACAATATATATATATATATATATATATATATATGTTGTACCTAGTAGCCAGAACGTCGTACTCGGCCTACTATGCAAGGCCCTATTTGCCTAATAGGCCAAGTTTTCCTGAATTTAAATATTTTCTTCTATTTTTTTTCTTATGAAATGATAAATCTGTCAATTTCAATATGTATAAGTTAATTTTTTTAAATTTGAGTTAAAACTTAAAAAGATATATGACCCAACCTAACCAACCCTACCTAACCTAACCTAACTTATCTTAACCTAACCTAAACTAACACAACTAAGTCAATAAATTATGTTCCTAATATAATATAATAATAATAATTCTAATAAACCAATTGCAAACAGTTTATTGAAAATTTTCAAAATTCGCTCGGCCTATTAGGCAAATCGAGCCCTACATAGTAGGCCAGGAAGTGCGTTCTGGCTACTAGGTACGACATATATATATATATATATATATATATATATATGTCGTACCTAGTAGCCAGAACGCACTTCTCAGACTACTATGCAAAGCCCGATTTGCCTAATAAGCCAAGTTTTCATGAATTAATTGTTTTTCGACTACCTAACCTACCTAACCAAACCTAACCTAACTTTTTCGGCTACCTAACCTAACCTAACCGATAAAGATAGGTTAGGTTAGGTTAGGTAGGGTTGGTTAGGTTCAGTCATACATCTACGTTAATTTTATCTCCAATAACAAAAAATTGACCTCATAAATAATGAAATGGGTAGTTTTATCATTTCATAAAAAAACATTAGAGAAAATATATTAATTCAGGAAAACTTACCTTATTAGGCAAATCGGGCCTTGCATAGTAGGCTGAGAAGTGCGTTCTGGCTACTAGGTACGACATATATATATATATATATATATATATATATATATATATATATATATATATATATATATATATATATATATTTATATATATATATATAAATATATATATATATATATATTTATATATATATATATAAATATATATATATATATATATATATATATATATATATATATATATATATATTTATATATATATAAATATATATATATAAATATATATAAAATATATATATATATATATATTTATATATATATATATATAAATATATATATACATATATATATATATATATATATATATATATATATATATATATATATATATATATATATATATATATATATATATATATATATATATATGTCCTACCTAGTAGCCAGAACGCACTTCTCAGCCTACTATGCAAGGCCCGATTTGCCTAATAAGCCAAGTTTTCATGAATTAATTGTTTTTCGACTACCAAACCTAGCTAACCTAACCTAACCTAGCTTTTTCGGGTACCTAATCTAACCTAACATATAAAGATAGGTTAGGTTAGGTTAGGTAGGGTTGGTTAGGTTTGGTCATATATCTACGTTAATTTTAACTCCAATAAAATAAATTATCCTCATACATAATGAAATGGGTAGCTTTATCATTTCATAAGAAAAAAACTAGAGAAAATATATTAATTCAGGAAAACTTGGCTTATTAGGCAAATCGGGCCTTGCATAGTAGGCCGAATACGACGTTCTGGCTACTAGGTACAACATATATATATATATGTCGTACCTAGTAGCCAGAACTCACTTCTCAGCCTACTATGCAAGGCCCGATTTGCCTAATAAGCCAAGTTTTCATGAATTAATGTTTTTTCGTCTGCCTAACCTACCTAACCTAACCTAACCTAGCTTTTTTTGGCTACCTAACCTAACCTTACCTATATATATAGGTTAGGTTAGGTTAGGTAGGGTTGGTTAGGTTCGGTCATATATCTACGTTAATTTTAACTCCAATAAAAAAAATTGACCTCATACATAGTGAAAAGGTTAGCTTTATCATTTCATAAGAAAAAAATTATAGTAAATATATTAATTCAGGAAAACTTGGCTTATTAGGCAAATCGGGCCTTGAATAGTAGGCTGAGAAGTGAGTTCTGGCTACTAGGTACGACATATATTTATATATATTTATATATATATACATATATATGTCGTACCAAGTAGCCAGAACGCACTTCTCAGCCTACTATGCAAGGCCCGATTTGCCTAATAAGCCAAGTTTTCATGAATTAATTGTTTTTCGACTACCTAACCTACCTAACCTAACCTAACCTAACTTTTTCGGCTACCTAACCTAACCTAACTTATAAAGATAGGTTAGGTTAGGTTAGATAGGGATGGTTAGGTTCGGTCATATATCTACGTTAATTTTAACTGCAATAAAAAAAAATTGACCTCATACATAATGAAATGGGTAGCTTTATCATTTCATAAGAAAAAAATTAGAGAAAATATATTAATTCAGAAAAACTTGGCTTATTAGGCAAATCGAGCCTTGCATAGTAGGCCGAGAAGTGCGTTTTGGCTACTAGGTACGACATATATATAAATATATATATATATATATATATATATATATATATATATATATATATATATATATATGTATATATATATATATATATATATATATATATATATATATATATAAATATATATATATATATATATATATATATATATATATATATTATTTTTTTAAAAGGAAGGGAGTATCACCTCTAGCTGGAAGAAAGGAATAGGAACGTCATCCCTACAGACAAAAACCAGAAGATTCAATTGACGATTTACTATAAATCCAAAAAAACGGCAAACCTACTCATGAAAAACTCTTCAGACACAAAGCAGAACTCTCTAAAAGAGACCAACGTCGTCTATGCCTTTAAATGCCCACTTGGGGACTGTAAGCCCCAAAGAACTCAGTATATAGAAAAGACAACAACATTTCTTTCGAGACGATTAACAATGCATAAGCAACAAGGCTCCATTTAGGAACATATAATCTCTTCCCACAACCAGACCATCACCAGAGAAGTCTTAACAAACAACACAGAAATCATCGATAGATACAGCAATAGCAGGTGGCTTGACATCTGCGAGGCACTACACAATAACAAGTCGACACCAGCACTCAACAGCCAAATAATGCACAACTATATTCTACCCACTTCAAGACTCCGTACCAATATAGAAGCATCAAGAAGAAATATGGGCCAATAGGCCCTTTGCAGTTACTTCCATTCTTCTCGAGGTCGAATATCTCGAGACACAAAAGAAGGTCACTACCAAAGATACCTTACAAGCAGAACTTATTGCAGAAGGAGGAAAGAATCGAGGCAATTACAGAAGCACCATACTGTCCCCCGAGCTCAAAGCGGCAGCTAAAAGCCTTCGTGAGAACAAGGAGATAGTTGTCAGGAGAGGTGACAAGTCACCAATATATGTCATTCTTAAAAAAGACGAATATTTGGCGAAAATGAACCTCATACTCTCTGACCAAACTAAGTTCCAAAGGGTAACGAAGGACACTACAGCCGAATTGAAAGCAAAGGTCAACAAACTGATCGAAACTGTGAACGCCAAGAAATCCGGACTCCACCTGCCAAAGATTATTGGGGAATATAAACCTGGATATGCGTATGGAAATGTCAAGACACACAAGCCTGGAAACCCACTTCGGCCAATCATTAGCCAGATACCCACACCCACGTACAGACTGGCGAAGCGACTCAACGACCTGCTGACTCCTTATGTTCCTCTTGCGCCTTCAGCCTGAAGTCTCCAAAGGAATTTGTTGACTTACTGCGGGGCACACGGGCCACAGGGATAAGAGCCTCGTTGGACGTAGAATCGCTGTTTACCAACGTACCTGTGGACGAGTCAATCGGGATGATAGCCGACAGAGTGTGTCGTGATCCAGCCTGTACTCCTCTTGACATACCCGAGAATATTCTAAGGAAACTACTCCAAGCTTGTACTAAAGAGGCACCCTTCTTGAGCCCGGATGGGCACATGTATAAGCAAGTAGATGGGGTCGCCATGGGTTTTCCCCTAGGTGTCCTGTTTGCAAACTTCTACATGGGTACCATCGAGCAAAAAGTCTTAGTCGACATGAACTTGAAACCAGCCATATACTGCAGTTATGTTGACGACATTTTTACACAGGTACCTGATATCAGACATCTGCAGGAGCTGAAGGAGGCATTTGAGCAGAGTTCCGTGCTGCGTTTCACTTACGAAATGGAAAAGGTTAGGAAGCTGCCCTTTCTAGATGTAACAGTCATGGAAAAGAGCGAAGGTTTCCACACTGCAGTCTACACTAAGGAAACGAACATAGGAATGTGCCTAAATGCCAACAGCGACTGCCCAGACAGGTACAAGAGGAGTGTTGTTAACGCATATGTCGACCGTGCTCTAAACCACAGCTCAAAATGGAAGCAAGTCGACGAAGAACTCTGTAGGGTAAGGCAGGTCCTAGTCAACAACGGCTTCTCCAACGGTTTCGTCGAAGACATCATAAGAAGGAAAGTGAAACGCCATGCAACCTCTGAAGAGACAACTAACACAACACCTATACCCCCTATTAGACTATTTTACAGGAACTTCTTTTCCACAGCTCATAAAACAGAGGAAAGGGTCCTGAAAGATATTGTTAATAGAAACGTTATCCCTACAGACAAAAATCAGAGGATACAACTGACGATTTACTATAAAACCAGAAAAACGGCCAGCCTACTCATGAGAAACTCTCCAGGCACAAAGCAGAACGCTTTAAAAGAGACCAACATCGTCTATGCCTTCAAATGCCCACTTGGGGACTGTAAGCTCCAAAAAAAACAGTATATAGGCAAGACAACAACATCCCTTTCTAGGCGTTTAACGATGCATAAACAACAGGGCTCCATTAAGGAACATATAATCTCTTCCCACAACCAAACCATCGCCAGAGAAATCCTAGTAAACAACACAGAAATCATCGATAGATACAGCGATAGCAGGCGGCTTGACGTTTGCGAGGCACTACACATTATGAAGTCAACACCAGCAATCAACAGCCAATTAATGCACAACTATATTCTACCCACCTCAAGACTCCGCTCCAATATAGAAGCATCAAGAAATATGGACCAATAGGCTTTCTACAATCACTTCCATTTCAATACCTATTGTTTCGTGTTCTGTCTTGTGTTGATGAAATTAATACCCTATTAATGCCACCTCTTGTTCTGTCTTGTGTTGATGAAATTAATACCCTATTAATGCCACCTCACCCCATCCACCTCACTCAAATGTAGATATAAACAAAATCGGAGATGCGTAAGTTCTATTCAGTTGTGTATTTGTAAACTAAAGTCTTTGAAAATGTAATAAGTTTTACGAAACGCGCTCGTGTCGCGTCAGACTAGAAATAAAAATGAATTTTGGAGAATTGATTTTGAATTACCTCCAACAGTGAAAAGAAAAGTACGAAAGATTGAGAAAATTCGTGTTAGAATTATTAATCTTACTTTTTCGGTCATATTTAATAATATATGTCTACAGGAAAGACTGCTACCAAAATATACTAGTATATATATATATATATATATATATATATATATATATATAAATATATATATATATATATATATATATATATATATATATATATATATATATATATATATATATATATATATATATATATATATTGTCGGGGTTCACCTCATTAGGTCACTCACCGTAGCCCTGCGGGTCTTCACTCTATCCTCGCGGCGCCACTGTACGCCAGGAGAGTATCCCAGTCAATCCCAACCGGCCTCTGATCGAGAAAGAGTGGGAACACAACTTGTTCTCTTAACTATTGTGTGCCCGCCCCGGCATGGGCTCTACTACTAACCACAAGGTCGCCAACTGGTGTTTCCGGTGTCCAGTAACACGTCAGTGGTTTTGTTGAATTGTGGTAACAGTGGCTAATGGAGGGGATGATATAAACACCAATGTACTTTGTATTTTACTTAAAACTCATTCAAAGACATCACAAGATTATATCAATAAGCAAACAGCTGTTTCAGGCTGAAGTCGCTCGTTCCCACATATAATCATGAACTCGCCAAGCTGGCAATGCTCCCCCTCACGTCAATGTCAAAATCAGCTGGGCGACTCCCACCGCGCGAATGTTCGTGTATTTGTTTGCCGGTGGCGTGATGCGCCTGTTTCTTTAAATTCTCAAAGATCACTAGAAGTTCGAACACACAATATTTGCGACAATAGCACGTAAATACTTCGCTGCACTGATCTTGAGCTCTACAAACATTTCTATATTAATGGACACAATAATTCACTATCATGGTATTACACTGCCCTTCATTTAATGATAACGTATGCAAGTATATATCACTGGAGTTCTCAGTAATTCCTTTCGTGGGCGATAACACAATTAATCACTGCACACATGAATGATTATTCAATACACAAGCATAGACTTATATATATATATGGATGAATCATAGACATCAATAATGGTAATAACATAGTTACTGGGCACATAGCCTAACTCCAAATACTGGCATATTTATATATATATACTCTCTCAATAACTGATCATATTAAAGTCTCATGAAAGACATTATCAACACAGTAAATTCATCAATTACTCCGGGTGCCTGTACACACCAATAATAGTAATAAATTTCGTGAGTACTCTATATAGTCCCACTCTGCACACTGGTGCCTTACTGTGACATAGGTGGGCCTTGCTCACGACATACAAAATACTCTGGCTAAATAATATAGCTGACTAAAGGGGAATTGGGAGGGAAACTAGAATCACCTACTTCCACCTATCCTCCGGTGAGAGTTGAGTTGTAGCTCCTGGTCCAGGCTCCTGCCTCGTGTAGGGAACGCCCCCACACACACCCTGTCGTGTTCTCCAGGAACTCAATCAACGTCCCACCATAAGCGCGTCGTCTCCGTGCCTTTTCACTGCTGGTCCGTGCTTCTCCTCGACTTCTTGTAGGGTTGGAGTCGGTCTCCCGGCCGTCAACTTCTCCTCCCAGCTATGGCTGCCTGCCTACGTCTCGGCTGCAGTCGTTCGGATTCCCGATTAGTGTCTTCTTCACTGCTTCCCAGTGGATTGTCCCAGCCGCTACGTCGTCACTGTGAAGCTATCAGACGTCCCAGACGATACTGCCTAGACTCCACCTGCACAGCACCCGATCCTGGAGCACTTGATGCTCAATATTCCGTCAATTCCCTCTTCGGCCCACACATGGAATGAAGGAAGACCTCTGGCGTACTTGCAGACTACGGGTGACGCGTAAGATCCACGGGAGTGGCGTATTACTGTCAGATTGACAGGATCAACCTTCACACATCCGCCCACCTTGACATGTCGTGTCAGACTGATTCCCTCATGGAGGATTGGCCCAGCCACTACGTCATCACTGTGAAGCTGTCAGCCATCGCATACGTCGCTGCCCTAGACTCCACTCTTGCACAACACCTGTTCCTGGAGCACTTGTTGCTCAGTGTTCTGTCAATTCCTTCTCTGGTCCAACACATGAACGAAGGAAGACCCCACAGGTGATGGCAGACCACGGGTGATGCGTAAGTCCTCCGGAGACGGGGTAAACTATCCAACTGACAGGACCCCCCAGCGCACGTCCGACCTCCTTGACGTGCTGTCTTAGACTAATGGTGCCGCCGTGGCGCTCTGACAGGACCCCCTGCCTTCGTGACGTCATATTCGCCACGGGAGGTTTTCATTGGCTCCCTGTGCCACGTCGCTGTCGGTGACCAATCTGGTGTCACTGACGTCACACAGTTTTGGCGGCAAAACAGAAGAGCCAGAGCCATATTGGCTTCCTAAAGGGCCTAAACCACAGGCCAAAATACTCTTCTTTTATAAATTTCTCGGCACTTCGAGAACACTACATTCTCCCACATATACCAAACTGATGCCTGCGACGTAGAGAACGCTCGGGTAAAGTGGACATGACTCTTACAGCAGGCGTGGGAGAAATATAAGGGGGGGGGGGGGAACACCGTCACAATATATATATATATATATATATATATATATATATATATATATATATATATATATATATATATAATAAACATTTTACTATTAATAATAACTCACGTAAAATTAGCAGTGTCAGCCAAGACCTGAAACACGTTTGCTATTGGACCATAAAATGTGAGTCTCTTTCCTCCTGGAGCCCTGGGGTCGTTAACCATCACTGCTTCGTGAGTGGGTATAGGTTCAGAGATAAATATCAGGGTTGGCCCAGATGAGAGCCTGTGAAGGAGGGCAGAATTTCAGAGAAAAATAACAGTGAGATATTTTATCGTAATAACATTGGTCGTGGTCGCCAGCAATAATGAATTTGCTTCAATATTCTTAATGTAATAATCTTAATTTATAATGATGAATTCTGAAAATGATTATGAGCTAGTTTAAGTGTTTAAAATATTGATTGGAATTGGGTTGTTCTACATATTTTAGGAAGCCAATATTGACTAATTCTATGCTGGTATTTTTACTGCGAATTGTTTAAAAACAAATTATATATTATCTATACTTCTTTATTTGGATATCATAGTATTACAAAACTGTGCAGCTTATGTTTTGAAATTAAATAAATATAACTTTGGTTATGGGAGTACCACCTATGGTTGAAGAAGGGAGGACCTTTAGCCTCGGAGGAAACCACACATAACGCATTAGAGAGAATGTTTAGGTCCCCTCCAATACAGTTTCTCTGTGTTTTTCTCCTTCCACCCCTCTTCCTTCTGTGTTTTTTGTGCTTTATTATGTATTTAATGGTTACAAGATATACATTGGTTGATACAAAATGTGCTTATAGGTTATGGATCTCTTGAAGCTCTTCTGCTTCCGGACATGAACCGAGGATGCAGCAGGCATTTCCCCTCTGGATCGCCACACTGAGGCGCTGAAACAAAAAACTGGCAGTTCTTGGGTCTCTGGTGACGTCAATGAGCCTGGAGATGAGATTGGAGCCCAATTCCTTGAGAAATCCCAAGTCACTCTTACCCCAGGGGCCATGCGTCTCATATGCTATGGGAACAAAGGTGTATTGACCTTCCAATCGCCTGTATTTGGCTGATTTTTCTATTTCCCTGTGGTTGGCCGCACCAACTGCTTGATCACCTCCGAGGTGTACATAGGTGTCAGCCAGGGTGGACACACATGTGTAGTTCCACACCTACTGTTTGCCCCCCCCCCCCCCATTCCAGGTGTATATGGTGATGCCATCAGGGTGAAGTGTGGGGGAAATCCTGATTTCGGTCCCCTAAAATGCGAGATTCTCTCTCCGCTGGGCACTAAGCTGAGACGAGGCTCCTCTTGATGACGTAATTGACCTTGTTGTGTCTTGCATGCCAGCCCTTTGTGCTTCCGCAATGCAACCCTTGCATATATAATATGAATTGTTCATGCATATATGGCCGAGTTCGTTGATTAATTATCAATGTAATATATAAGACAATGGCACATATTTGTGTTCCTAACACTTCCTCATTTAAGTGTTTTGCAATTCTTTCTTTTGGGTGGCAATTGCAGTCTAAGCTAAAAATATACTGCTGCTCGGATATGTTTTTAAACCCTTTTGGTAAATATCAGATCGTCATTTGTAGATAAATGCAGGTCCTTAGTACACTTTAACTTTATGGCGCAGTAAGTATTTTGAGCGATAGCAGAATTATTCTTGGGTCTTGTTCGATTACATTACGCCCATAATGATTTATTATGCCCATATTAATTTCTTAAGTATACAAACCGTGTATACATAGCATTTGTATTTGTATTTGGTAGCATGTACAAATGCTACCAAATGATGGTAAGCAAATTTGTTGAGTATCCAACTAGAGAATGATAGCAGGATTTTTTATTAGTCTTGGTAAATTATACATAGTTATTATATCCATAATAACATCATTTGGTATAAAATCCGGAAAGTAACAATGGTAAATAAAGATGGCCGCTGTTTCATGGTTAAGGACTCCAAATGCTCCACACAGCTTGCTGAAATAAGAGCAAGATTCCCTCAGGGTTGAATAATGCTTAGAGGATTAAAGGACTGCTCATTAAGATTGACCTTTAACTCACAGAAATCATTCCTCATCTTAGTAGCTCCTGCAAAATATTCTAATTTATTGCAAAAAAAAACTATATTTTATCCATTCCAAACATTGGATCACTCTTCTGCTTGTCGCATTAACGTACTAAGATAAATCTCAACACACATCTGCACTTTACACCTTCTGAACCCAGTATCACCATTTTTTCGGTATATACAACTCGTGATAGTAGGAGCCCATCTCACATTATATAACAAATAATGTGAATGGAACCAGGATCTGACTTCGCAGACATAATTATGAGGGTCATCGCTTTTCTTTTTCCTAAATACTTTCTAAAGGTTTGGAGCAATGAAATCTAACTCCACGAAAAAATATGGAAGTACTCACTGAGAAATATAAGTTCCTGACACTCACCTGGAGAACTTGTCAGGAAAGAGGGAAAGTTGAGAGGTCTGAACGAGGCCTTGGTGGGGTGTCAAGGTGGCCACCTGCAGCGCCCGGGTCCCCTGAGGACTGTACGGCAGCTGGATGTACACACCACACCTTTAGTGACACAATTGTTGTAAAAAGTAATGTAACATTCCGTTTATTAGGGCAAAGTTACATGTTATATTATGTAGAACTGAAGTGTTTCTAAATATCATCATGAATTTAAATTCCAGAATATGTATCACATTTTCTTTCTAGATAAATATTATCTTTACTTCTGACCCTAGAGATGTGTGCGAGTCTTGTACAACAAGCAACATGGCGTTCATTCTGGAGTAGAATCTGCTGAGGTTTTGATTATTTAACAATGAAACATCGGTGACAGCAAAGAGTCTTGTTGAAGGAACCACCAAGCGGCTCATGAGAGACGCCTTAGCAAAGGCGGCGAGGAAGGTGAGGTCGTCGCTCACCACCACCACCGTCACGCACCATGACACCTGCCGCACCTGTTGACGACAACATAATAGATGTTATGTGAGAGTGACCTACTCACCTCGGTAGTGATGTGAGAGTGACCTACTCGCCTCAGTAGTGATGTGAGAGTGACCTACCCGCCTCAGTAGTGATGTGAGAGTGACCTACTCGCCTCAGTAGTGATGTGAGAGTAACCTACCCGCCTCATTAGTGATGTGAGAGTGACCTACCTGCCTCAGTAGTGATGTGAGAGTGACCTACCAGCATCAGCAGTAATGTAAGAGTGACCTCCCAGCAACAGCAGTAATGTGAGAGTGACCTACCAGCATCAGCAGTAATGTGAGAGTGACCTACCCGCCTCAATAGTGATGTGACAGTCACCTAACTGCTTCAGTAGTGATGTACAAGTGACCTACTTTAATCAGCAGTAATTTGAGAGTGACTTACCAGAATCAGCAGTAATGTGAGAGTGACCTACCAGCATCAGCAGTAATGTGAGAGTGACCTACCAGCATCAACAGTAATGTGAGAGTGACCTACCAGCATCAGCAGTAATGTGAGAGTGACCTACCAGCATCAGCAGTAATGTAAGAGTGACCTCCCAGCACCAGCAGTAATGTGAGAGTGACCTACCAGCATCAGCAGTAATGTGAGAGTGACCTACCAGTGTCAGCAGTAATGTGAGAGTGACCTACCAGCATCAGCAGTAATGTGAGAGTGACCTACCAGCATCAGCTGTAGTGTGAGAGTGACCTACCAGCATCAGCAGTAATGTAAGAGTGACCTCCCAGCACCAGCAGTAATGTGAGAGTGACCTACCAGCATCAGCAGTAATGTGAGAGTGACGTACCAGTGTCAGCAGTAATGTGAGAGTGACCTACCAGCATCAGCAGTAATGTGAGAGTGACCTACCAGTATCAGTAGTAATATGAGAGTGACCTACCAGCATCAGCAGTAATATAAGAGTGACCTCCCAGCACCAGCAGTAATGTGAGAGTGACCTACCAGCATCAGCAGTAATGTTAGAGTGACCTACCAGCATCAGCAGTAATGTGAGAGTGACCTACCAGCATCAGCAGTAATGTGAGAGTGACCTACCAGTATCAGTAGTAATATGAGAGTGACCTACCAGTGTCAGCAGTAATGTGAATGGCAAATCAGCTTCATCATTAATGTGGGAGTGACCTACTAGCATCAACAGTAATGTGAGAGTGACCTAGCAACATCAGCATTAATGCGATAGTTACCTACAAGCATTACAAGGGGTTCCAAGGGGTTGTCATAGTCAGGGAGTGGTAATGGGGGACGAGCTCCCATTACCTATAAAAATCTCCCGTGCAGCGAGCGTCTCAAATAGTCTCTGACAACTAAGTCAAACTCCTGGCCTGCACGGGTGACTAAGTCTTTAATTCCAGCGGAACATCTTTTACTGACAGGAGAAGGGGCGAGGGCGTGCCTTTGGCGCCTTAAAACCAATTGCTCCGGGTAGATGGGACTCGATAGTCTGGGAAGGCAGCTCATCTAGGGGAAACAAAACCCTAATTTCAAACCTCCGCTGCCTTGCGGCCATACCCCTCTTTTGGGAAAGGCTTCAGGAGACAATCTCGAGGAAAAATCAGGAGTTGGAGCCCCTAAGGCAGTTAGTCGTTGACTTCGACCTCGTTCTGGCAGCTCCTGCGACGGTGCTGGAACCATGTGTATTGGCATTTGACTTTCCATTGGATAATTACAGCAACGTGGAGAGGGAGGACCTGCTGCATGGGTAACAGCTTTTCCTCTATATCTACCTACCAAGGCATTGCGCCCTGGAGAGATTGACAACCAGAGCGCAACTCCATAGTCTCAAGAGACTGAAGGATGCCTACTACTATTAACTACCTGCATCAGCAATAATATGGGTGACCTAACAGCATCAACATTAATTTGAAAGTGATCCTACCAGTATCTGCAGTAATGTGAGATATTGACCGACAAACATCAGCGATAATGTGAGAGTGACTTACCAACATCATCAGTATTACAAGTTACCTAACAGCATCAGCAGTAATGTGAGAGTGACATATCCGCGTCATCAGTAAAGTGAGAGTGACCTACCAGCATAAGATTTAATGTGAGAGTGATCTACATGCATCAGCATTATATTTGGAGTGACCATCAAGCGTCAGCAGTAATGTGAGAGTTATCTACTTGCATCAGCAGTAATGTGAGAGTAACCTCCCCACATCAGAAGTAATGTGAAAGTGAACTACCAGCATCAACAGGAATGAGTGACCTACCTGCATCAGCAGTAATGTGAAAGTGACCTCCCCACATCAGCAGTAATGTGAGAGTGACCTACCATTAACAGCAGTTTTTTTTATTATTATTATTTTCTACCACAGAGTGGCCACACATTTACAATGCTAACCACATATATACATTTTCTTCTGTCCTCCATGGACAGGGTTAGAGATGTGTTAAACATATAGTTCAAGGGTTTATTGAACAATCAACTACAGAAGGTGATTCGGTCCTTTTAAAATGCTAAGCTAACCTACATACGTAAATACATAGATACACAGATTTACGTATTCCCTACATAAAGTGTTCGATGTTTATTTTACATAGTGTCAATAATGTGCTTTTACAAAGGTGAAATGTAATTCTGATCAGCTTCCATATATACTTTATACACATACATATACTTACACACACACATATATACGTACATATACATATATACATACATATATACACACACACATGCATTCACATACATTTGTCTCTTTTACTCTGACAGGTTGAGATAGCTGATAGAGAAACTAGTGTGCAATTAAGCACTTAATCACTGAAGGTGATGAAGGTGCTTTTACAAGCTCAGGTTATATAGTTACATCACATACATACATTATATAATTGATACATTACATGGTTAATCTTGGGTACAAGTACAATATATCATCAAGTGTTCCAGTACTCATTTAGTAATTACACAGTTCAGCATTTCGCCCAGGAGGGCAAATGTCAGTCAATATGGGACATTCTACAATATAATGTTCAAGAGAGCGCATGTTTCCTCTTTCACAAAGTTGACACATTGTGGACTCGACATTTGGGTTTTGAGAAAGCTGCCAGATACGTCTATATCCCAGGCGTATTCCGGCCACTATAACATCACATTGCCGGGTTCCTGTTCTAGTAGTCCCATATGTGAATGTCTCCTCACGATATCTATCAAAATATTTAATGCTACAACTTTCCGGTCTTTGTGAATTTGTTAGGTCTGTGAGATCTTCATTAGATATTTGTTTAAGTATTCTCTTTGTCACTGCTAATGAAACACCCATATCACTTTCTACCACTGGTTTCCTACAGGCTGTCTTTGCAAGCATATCAACAGTGTCATGCCTTGAGATGCCAACATGTACCAGCAGTAATGTGAGAGTGACCTACCAGCATCTACAGTATTATGAAACTGACCTACCCGCATTAGCAGTAATGTGAGAGTGACCTCCCCACATCAGCAGTAATGTGAGAGTGACCTATTAGCATCAGCAGTAAAGGAAGAGTGACATAAAAGCACCAGCCGAAATATGAGAGTGACCTACCAGCGTCAGCAGTGATGTGAGAGTGATCTACCAGCATCAGCAGTAATGTGAGAGTGACCTACCAGCACCAACAGTAATGTGAGAGGGACCTACCAGTACCAGCAGTAATGTGAGAGTGACCTACCAGCATCAGCAGTAATGTGAGAGTGACCTACCAGCATCAGCAGTAATGTGAGAGTGACCTGCCAGCATCAGCAGTAATGTGAGAGTGACGTACCAGTGTCAGCAGTAATGTGAGAGTGACCTACCAGCATCAGCAGTAATGTGAGAGTGACCTACCAGTATCAGTAGTAATATGAGAGTGACCTACCAGCATCAGCAGTAATGTAAGAGTGACCTCCCAGCACCAGCAGTAATGTGAGAGTGACCTACCAGCATCAGCAGTAATGTGAGAGTGACCTACCAGTGTCAGCAGTAATGTGAGAGTGACCTACCAGCATCAGCAGTAATGTGAGAGTGACCTGCCAGTGTCAGCAGTAATGTGAGAGTGACCTACCAGCATCAGCAGTAATGTGAGAGTGACCTACCAGTATCAGCAGTAATATGAGAGTGACCTACCAGTATCAGTAGTAATGTGAGAGTGACCTACCAGCATCAGCAGTAATGTGAGAGTGACCTACCAGTATCAGTAGTAATATGAGAGTGACCTACCAGTGTCAGCAGTAATGTGAATGGCAAATCAGCTTCATCAGTAATGTGGGAGTGACCTACTAGCATCAACAGTAATGTGAAAGTGACCTAGCAACATCAGCATTAATGCGATAGTTACCTACAAGCATTACAAGGGGTTCCAAGGGGGTGTTATAGTCAGGGAGTGGTAATGGGGGACGAGCTCCCATTACCTATAAAAATCTCCCGTGCGGCGAGCGTCTCAAATAGTCTCTGACAACTTAGTCCAACTCCTGGCCTGCACGGGTGACTAAGTCTTTAATTCCAGCGGAACATCTTTTACTGACAGGAGAAGGGGCGAGGGCGTGCCTTTGGCGCCTAAAACCAATTGCTCCGGGTAGATGGGACTCGATAGTCTGGGAAGGCAGCTCATCTAGGTGAAACAAAACCCTAATTTCAAACCTCCGCTGCCTTGCGGCCATACCCCTCTTTTGGAAATGGCTTCAGGAGACAATCTCGAGGAAAAATCAGGAGCTGGAGCCCATAAGGCAGTTAGTCGTTGACTTCGACCTCGTTCTGGCAGCTCCTGCGACGATGCTGGAACCATGTGTATTGGCATTTGACTTTCCGTTGGATAATTACAGCAACGTGGAGAGGGAGGACCTGCTGCATGGGTAACAGCTTTTCCTCTATATCTACCTACCAAGGCATTGCGCCCTGGAGAGATTGACAACCAGAGCGCAACTCCATAGTCTCAAGAGACTGAAGGATGCCTACTACTATTAACTACCTGCATCAGCAATAATATGGGTGACCTAACAGCATCAACATTAATGTGAAAGTGATCCTACCAGTATCTGCAGTAATGTGAGATATTGACCTACAAACATCAGCGGTAATGTGAGAGAGACCTAACAGCAACAGCAGTAATTTGAGTGACCTACCCCACATCAGCAGCAATGTGAGAGAGACTTTCCAGCATCATCAGTATTATAAGTTAGCTAACAGCATTAGCAGTAACGTGAGTGACCTTCTAGCATCTGCAGTAATGTCAGTGTGACATATCAACGTCAGCAGTAATGTGAGAGTGATCTACCGGCATAAGATTTAATGCGAGAGTGACCTACCCGCATCAGCATTATATTTTGAGTGAAAGAGCATCAGCAGTAATGTGAGTCATACCAGAACCAGCAGTAATGAAAGAGTGACCTACCAGCATCAGCAGTAATGTGAGAGTAAACTACCAACATCAGCAGTAATGAGTGACCTACCCGCATCAGCAGAAATGTGAGAGTAATCTGCCAGCATTAACACTTGTATTAGAGTGACCTACGAACATCAACAGTAATGTGTGAATAATCTACCAGCGTCTGCAGAAATATAAGTGACCAACCAGCATCAGCAGTAATGTCAGAATGACCTACCCGCCTCAGTTGTGATTTGAGTGTCCAACCCGCCTCAGTAGTGATGTGAGAGTGACCTACCAGCCTTAGTACTAATGTAAAAGTGACCTACCAGCATCAGCAGTAACGTGAGAATGCCCTACCAGCATCAGCAGTAAAGTTAGAGTGAATTAACAGATTCAACAGTAATGTGAGAGACACCAACCCGCATCAGCAGCAATGTGAGAGTGACCTACCAGCATCAGCAGTCATGTGAGAGTGACCTACCAGCATCAGCAGTCATGTGAGAGTGACCTACCTGCATTGACAGTAATATGAATGGCAAATCAGCATTATCAGTAATGTTAGAGCATCAGCAGTAATGTGAAAGTGACCTATCAGCATCAGCAGTAATGTGAGTAACCTACCAGCATCAGCAGTAATGAGAGAGTGACCTACCAGAGTCAACAGTAATGTGAGAGTGACTTACCAACATCATCAGTATTACAAGTTACCTAACAGCATCAGCAGTAATGTGAGAGTGACATAATAGCGTCATCAGTAAAGTGAGAGTGACCTACCAGCATAAGATTTAATGTGAGAGTGACCTACATGCATCAGCATTATATTTGGAGTGACCATCAAGCGTCAGCAGTAATGTGAGAGTTATCTACTTGCATCAGCAGTAATGTGAGAGTAACCTCCCCACATCAGAAGTAATGTGAAAGTGAACTACCAGCATCAACAGGAATGAGTGACCTACCTGCATCAGCAGTAATGTGAAAGTGACCTCCCCACATCAGCAGTAATGTGAGAGTGACCTACCATTAACAGCAGTTGTTTTTATTATTATTATTTTCTACCACAGACGTGGCCACACATTTACAATGCTAACCACATATATACATTTTCTTCTGTCCTCCATGGACAGGGTTAGAGATGTGTTAAACATATAGTTCAAGGGTTTATTGAACAATCAACTACAGAAGGTGATTCGGTCCTTTTAAAATGCTAAGCTAACCTACATACGTAAATACATAGATACACAGATTTACGTATTCCCTACATAAAGTGTTCGATGTTTATTTTACATAGTGTCAATAATGTGCATTTACAAAGGTGAAATGTAATTCTGATCAGCTTCCATATATACTTTATACACATACATATACTTACACACACACATATATACGTACATATACATATAAACATACATATATACACACACACATGCATTCACATACATTTGTCTCTTTTACTCTGACAGGTTGAGATAGCTGATAGAGAAACTAGTGTGCAATTAAGCACTTAATCACTGAAGGTGATGAAGGTGCTTTTACAAGCTCAGAATATATAGTTACATCACATACATACATTATATAATTGATACATTACATGGTTAATCTTGGGTACAAGTACAATATATCATCAAGTGTTCCAGTACTCATTTAGTAATTACACAGTTCAGCATTTCGCCCAGGAGGGCAAATGTCAGTCAATATGGGACATTCTACAATATAATGTTCAAGAGAGCGCATGTTTCCTCTTTCACAAAGTTGACACATTGTGGACTCGACATTTGGGTTTTGAGAAAGCTGCCAGATACGTCTATATCCCAGGCGTATTCCGGCCACTATAACATCACATTGCCGGGTTCCTGTTCTAGTAGTCCCATATGTGAATGTCTCCTCACGATATCTATCAAAATATTTAATGCTACAACTTTCCGGTCTTTGTGAATTTGTTAGGTCTGTGAGATCTTCATTAGGTATTTGTTTAAGTATTCTCTTTGTCACTGCTAATGAAACACCCATATCACTTTCTACCACTGGTTTCCTACAGGCTGTCTTTGCAAGCATATCAACAGTGTCATGCCTTGAGATGCCAACATGTACCAGCAGTAGTGTGAGAGTGACCTACCAGCATCTACAGTATTATGAAAGTGACCTACCCGCATCAGCAGTAATGTGAGAGTGACCTCCCCACATCAGCAGTAATGTGAGAGTGACCTCCCCACATCAGCAGTAATGTGAGAGTGACCTATTAGCATCAGCAGTAAAGGAAGAGTGACATAAAAGCACCAGCCGAAATATGAGAGTGACCTACCAGCGTCAGCAGTGATGTGAGAGTGACCTACCAGCGTCAGCAGTGATGTGAGAGTGACCTACCAGCTCCACCACTAATGTGAGAGTGACCTGCCAGCATCAGCAGTAATGTGAGTGACCTACCAACACCAGCAATAATGTGAGAGTGACCTACCAGCACCAGCAGTAATGTGAGTGACCTACCCGCTGAGCCTCGCCGACCATCCGGGAGAGCTGCGTCAACGTCACATTAGCGTCGTGACCGTCTGCTGACACCAGGAACACTGACACACTTGAATATGTCCATAAATGACCATGTTGGAGTTTCTGGTTTATGTTCTGTTGTGATAAATACTGAGCATTATTAGGTGTTCAGTATTTGTTGACTGTTTGCTAGTGTTTTTTTAGTTAAGCATTCTCAAGGTTAATGATTTACATACACTGAAGCTCATAGAGTAAAAACCATGGAAATCTTTCACTCTCCTGAACTTTTATCTCAAAGTTCCTAAAAATTACCAAGTTTATGTGGAATGACATTTAATTTATCTATGTGTCTTGATGTATTTTCCTGTCTGTCTTCCCCTCTCTCTCTCTCGATTCCTCTCGTCTGTTTCTCTCTCTCTCTCTCTCTCTCTCTCTCTCTCTCTCTCTCTCTCTCTCTCTCTCTCTCTCTCTCTCTCTCTCTCTCTCTCTCTCTCTCTCTCTCTCCCTCTCCCTCTCTCTCTCTCTCTCTCTCTCTCTCTCTCTCTCTCTCTCTCTCTCTCTCTCTCTCTCTCTCTCTCTCTCTCTCTCTCTCTCTTTCTCTCTCTCTGTCTCTCTGTCTCTCCATCTCTGTCTGTCTGCCTGTCTTTCCTTTTTCTCTCTCTTTGCCTACATCTCTCCCCTCCAACCTGTTCCCGGTCCTAACTTTGCTCTCGTTCACCATAATATCCGTTCTGTCTCATCTCTTGTTTCAATTTTAATGATAATTTTTTTAAACAGACATTGGCATTGTAATCCTCTTTCCATTCTTTGAGCAATATGTACATCGATTTCTTTGAAACAAAAATCTTACCTCGTTGTTTTCGACCCTCTAATAGGGTGTGCTATAGGTACCTGAATGATCTTTTGTTTTTCGGCTGGTTAACCGTAACAAAACAGATTTTCTCCGTCAACTTAATTCGCTTAGTCCATTAATTAAAATCACAAATGACAGTGAAGAAAATGGTGTTCTTCCTTTCCTGCACATCATGATTCATATAATTAACTGGAGTTTCAAATTGTATGTGAATAGGAAATCTTCCAATGCGTGCTCATATACTCTGATCATCATAGCAAAGTGCGGGCAGAATTTTCTGGCATATTTCTCAGAGCCCTGATTTTTTAATTAAGAAACTGCTAAAATATATGACATTGGGAAGAAGTGGCAATATTCAAATCTTTCTTGGATGTCTCGTTTCCGCAAGATAATCATACTTTCTATAAATATTCTCCCATGGATAAACAGGAACTTAAAAACTCTTTTGATTAACCCTATTTTAATGGACTAGCAAAACATTCCTACAGGATTGAAGCACTCCTGTAAGGAGTGTTTTAATAATGGTGATGCACGGGAATAGGAACTTATCTTTGCTTCACTAATTTCCTTGGTTTAAGGATTGCCCTTACTACTTCACAGGATTGGTTGACAGAGTACTTAATTCTGCAACCCTGATTATGATGGCTCGCGATGATAAGATATTAATAATAATAATTTGTTCTCTATTTTCCAATCCTTTGTTGTGTATATGCTTAATGAATCTCATCAACGATTTTGATAAAAAAACAGAGAAACAAAGAAATGTTAACTTCGTCAATAATTCGTTTGTCTTATATATTTTTTTTTTTACTCTTTATTACTTGCTTTTATTTTCTTTTATTTAATTTTAATATTTGCTCTTCTTTCCCTACTTGATACATATTTGTCTCAGGGACACTCACACTGTCGGGGGGTCTTGTGATCTATTCCCAAAGCTGGAGACCAGACACTTGGGCACAGCCTCTCCTAAATTTGCATTAAAAATAGTCTAGAGTATGGGATGAACATAGGCTGGTCGGGGTCGCCAGAACTATAAAGTGTTTTAGTTCTGGCGGGAGAGGGGCAGGACGAGAGGAGGGGGGGAAAAGGCAGGATGAGAGGAGGGGAAGGGGCAGGAGGGTGTATGGATAGGGTGGGGGGGGGGAGTACAAATGGGGATAGGAGATGGGCGACGATAGGTGGGAGGGGGGATGTCAGAAAACCCGACACCATTTATTAATATTAAACACATTAAGCAAATAATATTGCTGCTGGGTTGTTTAACCAAATTAACCCTTAGAAAAATGTACCCAGTAGTTGAATTTTCCGTCAATAGAAAACAGGATATCATTGCCACGTCGCTATTAAATTTGCCAGCTATTCTGCTGGGAATTATTCTTAATACAGCAGTCTTTGGATTGTTAACATCATAAAAACATCTCATTAGAATCAACTTAATTATTAGTGCGAAAATAGAGTAAATGTGACCTTTCTACCACTTATTGATCTCTGGACAAAGAGAGCCAGGGCGTCAGAGGAGGAGGGCCAGTAGTTAGCCATTATTGTTAAGACAACAGGTTGCTGGAGCGAATTCACCTCCAATAATTCTCCCTTGGACGAAGTGTTATGGAGAGTAAATTAGTGCTTCTTCCATCATCAAACACACAGTCAACACCTAAACAAGGAAAATGGAGATGAGGGGTACAAAGAGGAGAATGGAGAGAAGGGGAAAAAGGAGGAGATGGGGAATGGGGGAATGGGAGGGAAGATGGGGAAAACAGGACAAAGGGGGGTAAGGGAAGTAAAGGTGATAGGAGAGGGGATGCCAAGAGAGTAGGAAAGGTAGGGAGGTAGAATGGGGGTGTTGGTAGAAGAAACAGGTTACCCAGCGGTGCCTGAGATACAATAAGAGAGAATGTCTGTCCAAAGTTGGAAGTTGCAGATGGATGCAGATAGCCACACCAAAACTTTCTGGGGAATGGGCTTTTCCCCCACCCCCTCTGCATCCATGTGCCTCATTCCTTGATGCCTTAATCTTCGCAGCTTCATTCCTCGTCACCTTAACCTTCGTAGCCTCATTCCTTGCCACCTTACTCTTCTTAGCCTCATTCCTCGCAACCTTAATCTTCGTAGCCTTATTCCTCGCCTCCTTAATCTTCGTAGCCTCAATTCTCGCCACCTTAATCCTCGTAGCATCACTCCTCGCCACGATAGTTATCTTTTTGTAAGTAATGTAGCTCACATCTCCGATATTCATTATGGCAATGTATGTAGTACAGAGATCTTATTTATTGTAAGGAAAATAATTACGCCTTGTAGGTAAATATAAATTTGTTATTACAACAAGAGTTGAACAGGGTATTTCCAAATTACAGTAATACTGCAAGTATCTAAATACAGGTCAATGAAGGTTACACCAGGGGTCGATTTCGATTTTATATCCAAAGGGCCTGGAAAGGATGGGAGGAAGAGGGATGAGAGATTTGAAATTCTGGAAGAGGATTGGGCTTGTGAGTGAA
This sequence comes from Procambarus clarkii, assembly GCF_040958095.1. Taxonomy (NCBI): domain Eukaryota; kingdom Metazoa; phylum Arthropoda; class Malacostraca; order Decapoda; family Cambaridae; genus Procambarus; species Procambarus clarkii. The sequence continues at coordinate 3,047,489 of NC_091179.1, forward strand.
GGAGATGAAAAGTTCAGTGGCCTGTCCACCTTACATTGACATGAGGTGTGGGTCGTTTGTTTGGTTTTTGTGAGTTTGTTTGGGTGTGTATTATGTACGGTTGTCAGTGCTTTGGCTGGAGTGGTTAATGTGGGTGTCCTAGCTGGTGTCTGGTTTTACTGGAGCCGGGGGTGTTGGCTTCAGGTGGCTGATCTTCGCAACATCAGGCTAGTTGCACTTCTTGCAGAACGAAAAGGTTTTTATTGTTGGTTGTAATCGTCCTTTTTTTGTCAGGTATAAGTCGGGTCCGGGATGGTCCACTCATCTGGGTCTTCTGGCAGTCCACTCAGTATTTGAGGTCTCGGGAAGGCCTGATCGTGAATGTGTCTGATCACGTTTTGTTGGAGAGTGATTCTTCTGGTTCTGTGTGGCCGCTCGTGTATCTCCTAGTTGGTGGCTGTGTTTATTGCATCGTGGGGTTCCTCGGGTTTTGGGACATAAGGGTGTTTCATGCGGTACAGCTGCTTTCTGGCCAAGTTGCTGAGCCTGAAATTCATTGCCATCATGCTGAGAGTTCTGTGGATCTGGTCTGTCCTTACCCTGTCCGCCAATGACAGGTCTACCGCAAAGCGGAGTGCGTTGTTTTGGACTCATTGGATCTTCAGTTTATTGGTTCTGGTGGTGAGGTTGAGGGGAATGTACGGATACTCGAGACTAGGCCTTATGATCATCCGGAACAGTTGGAGCTTGACGTGGGGTGGGGCTTGTCTGAAGCAGAACCGCTTAGCATAGGACCCCATGGCCATTGCTGTCTTCTCAGAGACGTACTGAGTGGAGTTGAGTGGCCTGTTGAAGTTCCATTGTGTTGGAATTTGAGATAGTTATGGATTCATCTCTAATCCGCATTCCTCCTTCGTTTTCGATTGTGCAGGTCATGCAGCCGATCGTGCTTGTCTGGATTAGTGGTAATCCTCTATTTACTTTTCCATACAACAAGGGTAATGATGTCTCTAGGTATCAAATGAATGCAATGATATAAATACTATTTAATATGTAAATATACATGGAAATACATTCGAATACATGGGTATTTATTTTGTCTTTAGTTACAAGAGATATTTGGCTGAAGCATTCACATGCTGGCGTACGTATCCCCCAGCAGAAGGTATGGGAAATTGGAATCAGTAAATTGAAATAGCCCTGCACCATTGACGGAATGCTTCACTTTGATTTGTCCTATGAAATTTGTTTCAACTTCAAACTGTATTTAATGGGTCAGTTTCCAAGAAATTCTCACAAATTCTAAATATTATTTGCTTAGCTCCTCTCTCTACAAGTGGTAAAACTTTTAATAAAATTAATGTAGAAATCTGAGAATTAGACATTTATAGAGAAGTAAATTACAATTTACAAATTGTGGGTGAGCATGGAAATATATTTTGTTACAGCAGCTAGACAAGTATTGAAAATTTGATTTTCTACGTGATTAGATGCTATTATGACAGCTAAGTTTATTAGATTTGAAAAAAAATTAAATGGGAATGGTTTAGGTTTTTGAAAATGTGGCAATTTTTTAAATTATTGTTTACGAGGCTGAAACTGTTACCAGTAGAAGGCCTTACAATTTCTATTTTGGGATAATTATTTTTAATTTTTAGGGAACTGTCTCTTTAGCAACAGCTCTGACTGTTGTGGCGCCTTCCGTGAGGAACTTGAAGGAACAGTGTTGAGTCCTGACACTCAATGTCTGAAATCCGACACACATAATAACATAAGTTACCCCCATAAAGGAAAATAGAATGGGTGATTCCGTGACATCATCGAAGCCACGTATTTATATCAACTCTAATTTCTTTTAAACAACAGTCTAGTGTTTAAACTTAATAAAAAGGTGTTCATTAGGACTGAATATATTTTCCGACAACAAGAAGTACAGCTTTACTCCCTTGCTACTGTTAAATAAAATCAGAAGTAGAACCAAAACATTGGTTTGAGGGCGTCCGTCACATACACCAGAATCATAACAAAACAACACAAAACGAGTGCAGCTGAGAGTTGTGATACTAGTCTCGCATAATAGACTTACTCTATCCCAAGAGATCTACAACAGCAACACCTCTGCTACAAACAGCAGCACTTGAGTATCCAACTACCTTGTATTCTGTTTTATTTGATGCATCATTTAATATGGATGGGAGGCTGGATATTAGCATGAGAAAACCCACAACCATGTACGTTTACTTAGCTCAATACACACACATATTCCATGTCATACCTGTACTTATATGTATAGGGAACCAATATCAATTCCTTACATCCCAAACAGGTAATTGTGAGGGAAGTTAGTGAAGCAGGAAGCTGGCTCCCAACATAATTATAGGAATAGTTACCTGCTGTACATCAAACCTTGCAGGCCTCCAGATAGCCGCCATAACGTGGCACTCTGAGGCACAGGGCCACACCCAATTCTGATGCTACAATTACACAGCCTTAGAAGGCCCCACCAACAGTAGCAGCTAAGGCCCTTTTGTGTTTATACTGTAGACACAGTATTAGTAGTTATTAATTTAATTTGCTGTAATATTAGTAGATTAGACCACCATATGTGGTATGATTAATAATTATAACTGTAACAATAAGGTAAACAAATACTGCTTGTACCATTTTCATAAGGTGGTGCAAGTTGCATTTGCTCCTCCCATTGTGTGTGATAAGTTCTAGCAGCTGAATCAGAATATACAGCCCACTTACTTACTAAGAACTAACTCAGAAGAAAAATAATATAATATTAAAGCCAATTAAAAAATAAAATTAAAGTAAATATTTGAATATTCACAGAATAAAAACATTAAAGCTTGCTAGGATTTTCCCACATAAGTTATGGTCCTTTGAACCCAGATACAAGATCCTGATTAAGATCTATATAAACATTAGTGCAATATTTAAACAATATTTACATATACATTAACTATAGCAGGAAGACACTGCTAGATTTTTTAGCAAATCTAGCAAATCATTGCTAGATTTTATACATTTTTCTAGCCTAACATTTTCAATCTCGGCAAATAGTGAACAGAACTTACAACAATCACTATTATTGTTCCAAAACACAATTGTGCTTTTTCATTACCAGAGGTTGATAAGAGGCTAATTTACTCATAAATGTTTATTATTTTTATTATTTTAAGTGTTTACATAATATTGCACCATTACTGTAACAATTACTGCAGGTCACATTATTTACAACTAATTCTTGTACAGGGGTAGGACATTTTAGGCCTGTGTTGTACAGCAACCTAGTCTTATTTATTGTGCTAACCTGGTGTAAGGGTAAGAATTTTATGCTTGTCTAGAGTTGAGCATATATTACAACCTAGCAAGCACATATTGTGAGGGAATGAAGATTCCCTCAGCTAGTTTTCTAGATTAGGCTAGAGTCGCTCTAGGGACTCTAGACAAGAAGTTTTCAAACTACATGCACTTCTGTGGTGTTGGATGAAAGCTTATGTTAAGGACTGTCGTTTGGGACTAGCTAGGGGTCTGTGATTGCTCTGTAGAGAGAGTTACAAATTTTTTCCTGTTTCTGTGAAATGGGATGAGATTTGCGAGTGAGTGGTATGAAAGGGTACTTGACTCTCAACGGTTTTAGAGGTGGGGGGGGGGGGCAGAGGGGTGAACGTTGCCTCCCCCCCCCCCGCCATGTGAGACATAGCGCCAGTGTCTTAGGCCTCCCCCTCCTTGTGACGTCACGGGACGCCTCAGGGTGAGGGCGTCTGTGATTGGTCTAGGCACCTCCGCCTCTAGGTGAGTTTTGGCATGAACGGCTGTAATTGGGAGCGGCACCATAGGGTCGTGCCGGCTTTGTGCTGATTGGTCAAGACAAGATAGGGGGGAGATATGGGCATTTGAGTTCCCCTATGCCGCCAAAACCTGCAGTCTGAGCTGGGCGGCAAGCTGGGGAGAAGGTGACTGGGTGGAGGTGGCGACTGCCACCTCCACCCCCGTTAATCGCAGTGTCATCCTTATTACTCATCGTGCATGGCACTCCTGCCATCATGGGTTGTGTCGAGGCCAAATTTGCGTGAAATGAGGCCAAGGAGTACAACAGGAACAAGTGAAATCTAAGAGATAGTGTTCACCACCCATGAGGCAGCTGGCAGGCCTCATGGTGTTCAGATGGTTCGAGTATCCTGTCTATGTTATGGACAATTGGTGGAATAAGGGCAGGGCCTCCTAGTGTAATTGTGGTGATACTACAGGCTTCTGTTGGACTTTGAATTCCACCTTGCTGTGTGCGCCATGTGGTGACGCCACCAGCATTATCACACCCGGTGTAAGAGTGACGCATGCTCTGGTATGATGGGGTTGTAGGTGATCTCCCATCCACATGTGTATGCCTGTGGGCGCTAGCCAACCAGCCTGAGGCACCCCATGTGCGCGCCAGCCACCCTGCGCCGCCCACCCCCTCTTGCGCCGCACCAGCCCGGGTGGGGCGCTGTGACGCCCTGCGCTACTCGTTACCATCCCTTAGGGCCACGCAGTGGCCACATGCCTTGGTCACCCCCTTGGGCCACGCTTGGCCACTTGCCCTGGACACCCTAGGGCCACACCTAGTCGACGCACGTGGAGCGAGCTAGGTGTTCTGCAGCCAGTGAGGTAGTGACCGGGGAAATGAATGTGTTGAGGATTTAAGGAAGCGTGAGTACAAAAATCATTGTTACAGTGTCTCAGGACTGTTGGTAATTCCAGAAGAAGCAGTGTTGTCCCATAGTGCCTGCCAGGTGAGGGAAGCAGCTGAGAGACAGCTGTCTGTACTGACGTCCAGGTGACTGGTTGTGATGTACCTGGAGATGGATGTTGTACATGGTACCACACTGTAGATGTATATAGATATATGTTGTGTGTAGACTGACTCGAGTATGTAACAGGTCAGTGTAGAGATTTACCATATAAGTGATCCAGTTCTGTCGATTCTATATAATCGTTCAGTCTAGATTAATGCTGTGTTGCCGCATGTTAATTATATCATTGCAGAGGTAGGCAGGCCAGTGTTGCAGGGTTGTCAGTGGATACCCTGAGGTTTGTATAATTATGGATAATTGATCTAGTGATATAATTTTCATTGATTATGTGAATGCCATTTCTATGTGTTTCATTTGCATCTATATATATGTACTGAGTTGTGTGGTGAGTCAGTAGATGTGATTGCTGACTGATTCCCTAATGATGTCATTAGCATGTGGGGTATGCTGACGGCATCATTATGTTTTAGGTTTAGGCAGTGTTGTAACCAGGTATACGTAATATTGCTGCCCCTAGGAGCTGTGTTGAGGATTTAAGGGGCCCCTTTTAGTATTCAGGGGAATTCACAGTACTTAATGAGAGCAAGCAATTGATTAGTTAATTGCCTAATTAAGAGAATTAGTGCCAGCTGTCCGCGTAGCGACGGTGTTTTATATTAACGTAAATTGTCTTACTGAAGTAGTCGTGATTGCTCACAGTAGTCCCTTGCAACGGTTGCAAAATAAGAGGAGGCAGTAATGTTGGTATACTTTTGTTGTTGCCTAACTGTGTGTCATTACTGTGTGGATACAGTAATTAATGTGTGCAGAAGCTGCAACCGTATGTGGGCTGTGCAATTATGTTGTTATACATGCCACTGTAAGTGTGACTTATGTAACCTGGGGTTACTTTGTTTTTTTAAGTTGTGTTGAGGACTTAAGGATTCAGTGAGTTAATTTATGGGGATTAACTTTATAGGGGTGCACATTTATTGTTGAGTGAGTGAGAGCTGTTAAAGGAGAACAGTGTTGAGCTTGTTGAGATACGTTGCCGGTGCAATTAATTGTCCGTGTGACAACTAATTGACCACCCTAGCTAATTATGTAATTAGCATTCTCATCATGAATTCACGTAGTAGGAGAGGAACTGTCAGAGTCTGTCAGTAATTGTGTTAACGTAATTTGCTCGAGAGTAATTACCTTTCTGGGGTATTGCAATTATTGGTTCATGTCAATTAGTGGAGTAATTAACGTCTGGGGTCATGAGGACTCAGATGACTCGGTAAAGCGAGGTCATGGAGCTAGCACTACTCATTATATTAATCATATCCTGTCTGGTGACAGTGGATTAAGATGTACTCTTGTTAATTAGTGGAGTAATTGATGACCAGACCACACACTAGAATGGGAAGGGACGACGACGTTTCGGTCCGTCCTAGACCATTCTCAAGTCGATTGTGATGAGTAAGTAGAGAGAGGCAATAATTAGGCACAAGAGATGAGGAGCAAAGTAAGGTGTAGTAGAGGGACTTTGATACTCTACCTTCCTTTAAACAGCCGTTTCGCGCCTTTGAATCTTCCCTTCTTGCCTTAAAGCGTCGAAAGAACCAGCTCAGGTTTCTTAAAGACTGTCTTGTTGAGCAAGTTCTCCCTCTTTCTTTATCTCACTTTCTCCGGTTCAACACTTCAGGTTCTCCTTTTCCTGAACATGCCCGCCTTCTTCTTCTAGAACTTATTCATGCCACCTCCTTGCAAGTTGACGATGCTTTTTTAGCTGTTCGTAAACATCAACCCTTTCTGTCCTCTGCTCCTCCCAGTGATCTATGCAATATTATTTTTCCTATTGCATTTGACACTGCTCACGTCTCCTCTTCCCACCACTCCTCCACACCACACAACAAACTTCAACGCCTGATCTCCAACAGTCCTTGGGCCAAATACTCTTTGATTGTGTTACCAACTTTTCATCCTACCCTCTTTCTAAGCACCAGCAAGAACTTCTTGGACTTGGTCTTTCTTTTGCTACTTCCCCTGGCCCATGCTGTGGCATTGATCTCATTAGTTCCTTTGACAGGTTTGTCAATTTTAACTCTAGATCTCTTTCGGACCTATCGGCCTTTAGAGGGGCCCTTATCCCCGTTCTTGACAGTTTGTTTTCTAAAAATCATCCACCTTCCTCGTCGATTCCAGCTTGCCCTTGCCTCCCTGAAATCTAACAACTCTATTCTTATCCTTCCTTCCGACAAAGGCAATTCGGTGGTTGTCCTTGACCATGAGGACTACCTCTGAAAAGCAGATGTCTTGCTCTCTGAATCTCGCACTTATGCTCCTCTGACTTCTAACCCTTTGAATCGCCTCAAAACTTCCTTTAACCGCAAACTAAGACAGCTCTCTAGTCTTTGTCCTCCTGACTTTGATCTCATTAAACGTTTCCGTGTCATCTGCTCTTCTCTTCCTTATTTCTATGGTCCTCCTAAGACTCATAAACCTGGTGTTCCTCTTCGTCCTGTCATTTCTTCACGGGGCTCTGTCAGCTATCCTCTTGCCTCCTGGCTCCCTAAAACCCTGACACCTTACCATGGCACTTTTTCCCCTGCCCACCTTCGTCACTCTCAGGACTTCATAGAAAGACTGCGCCTGCAACCCTCTTGTAAGATGTTTAGTCTTGATGTCGATTCTCTGTTTACTAATGTTTCGCTCGATGACGTTCTCTCTTTCCTTAGACAGAAGGCGTCTGAGGGCCTTCTTCCTCTCCCGCTTCCCACTGACGTTTTCCTTGAACTCATTAGACTCTGTGTTGACTCTAACTCTTTCTCGTTCAACGGTAAATATTGCACTCAAACTTTCGGTGTCGCTATGGGTTCCCCTCTCTCCCCTGTTCTTGCTATTTTCTACATGGAATACTTCGAAACTGTTCTTTTTCCTTCTATTGATACTCGTCCCTCTCTCTGGCTTCACTATGTTGATGACATTTTTGCTTTATGGCCTCATGACCTTAGTCTTTTCCAGCCTTTCCTCTCCTCTCTTAACAATCTGGCTCCTTCTATTCATTTCAAAGTTGAGTGGGAATCTAATTCTCTCCTTCCTTTTCTTGACGTTCACGTTCACAGCTCTGTGTCCGGGTTCTCCTTCTCTGTCTACCGCAAACCCATGCATAGTGTCATGTACATTCATTTCTTTTCCTACCATCCTCCTTCTGTTAAGAAAAGTGTCCTCGTCTCTTTCTTCCTCCGCGCCCTACGCATCAGCGACCCTCAGTTTCTTGATTCTGAAATTGCCATTATCTACAAATCATTCTCTCGCCTTGGTTACCCTTTGCATTTCATCAACTGTGCCTACTCTCAAGCTAAACGAAATTTCTTTCATCCTAAACCTGCTTCCAACACTAGTAGCACTGTACTATGCCTTCCCTTCATATCTTTATTCAAAACTTTTACCAATACCTTTCGTCCTCTTGACATTAAGCTCGCCTTTCGACAAACTAACACACTTCCTAGCAATCTAGTTCACACCGCTCCTCCTGCTTCTAATGCTGCTGGTGTCTACTCTATTTCCTGTTCGTCTTGTCCTTTCCAATACTTTGGCGAAACTGGCCATACACTGAATGACAGACTTAAAGAACACAAGAGAAGTGTTAAGTCTGCAGACACTAACAATGCTCTCTTCTGCCATGTGAGGGATTCTAATCATCCCATTGATTGGGCTTCCTCCAAAATAATCTTTCCTACCTCTACTCTACACAGACGCCGTCTTGTTGAATCGGCTCTAATACACAATGTATACCCTTTCACAGTATATACTCAAATGCTCTAATCTTTCTAACAAACGTGACCTTACATAAGCTTACCCTTTCCATTTACCTTTCTTTCTCTTTCCTTTCTTTCTCTTTTCTCTCTTTTTTCTGTCCATTGTCTTCTATGTTCCCTCGCTTTCCTCTTCTCATTATTTTCTCCTTCTCTTTCGGTGGTTATAATAGGAACTGCCTCGTATGGGCCAATAGGCCCTCTGCAGTTCCTACTTCTAGCCCCTCTACTACACCTTACTTTGCTCCTCATCTCTCGTGCCTATTTATTGCCTCTCTCTACTTCCTCATCACAATCGACTTGAGAATGGTCCAGGACGGACCGAAACGTCGTCGTCCCTTCACATTCTAGTGTGTGGTCTGGTCATCATACTTTAGCCACGTTATTGTGACTCATCGCCTGCAGTGGAGTAATTAATTCCTCGCCCGTGAATTCACAGTGTTTGATGAAACCGGCTTAGCCAGTGCGGAGTGAGACGTATTTATATATGATTAATTATCAGTCCTGGTGACAGTTAATTAATTGCTCAGTGTTAATTAGGGTAATTAACACTCATTAAAGTAAATTTTGACATAGACTGTTGAGAAGCTACCAAGTTAGTGGTAGGCTTAGTTAACATAACTCGAGGGGGATGTAATTAGTGGTCCGTTTGACCTTAATTAGGAATTACTCACTGAATACTTGCAAGGAGTCAAGTGTGATGTAATGTAAGAGTTTTGAGTTATTGTTAACAAGATGACTTGTGTTAAGAGTGACGAGTGTTAATGATTAACGTAGAGTACCATCATGTTGTTGTCTAAGAGAGACAAGTGTTTGTGATTAACGTAGTACTTTGTTGCTGACTGCTGTGATCAGTCAATTAACGTAATTAATCACATAATCAATTTTGTAATTCATTAAGGCAATTTCTTTTGTTTATCATCTGGTGACGAGAGTAAAGTAACTTAGGGATTACTGGAGCTGTGTCTCAGAATCCCACCTTGCCTGGCTTTGTTTACTGTTAACAGTGCAACTTCTTGCAGGGAGTTGCAAAAAGTGTTCACATTAGGTTGTGATAGGAGGGGGGGGGTCACTTTTGGACTACCTGCCAAGTTACGTGGTTGTAATGGTTGGAGGACCCGTAAGATTGTGATTATAGTATTTGTTCACCGTGAAGCCGTGACAATATTGATTGCAGGTTTGTGTCATCAGTGGGCATTATTGTTCAGTTAGTTTACTGGTCAGTCCGAAGTGTCAGCAAGATGGAGACTGCTGTCATTTCTCGAGGGGCTTTTGAATAGCTGTGTTGCAATTGCCAATTGATAGACAATAACGTAACGAATTACTCTCTGTGGTGTAACTTAGTCTGTGATATTTTTTTGGATTTGCAATATTGCGTCGTCAGTGGGCACACCTGTGTTGAGGTTAGTTCAGTATGCAGCCGTACAGCAAGGGTTGTTATTTATCTGTTTGTTATCGTGCCACTGGATGGACATTAACCTAACGTATACTCGATATTGTAGCAGTTTAGTCTCTTGATATTAATAAATTGTTTATTTTATAGAAAACGGTCTTTGATGTCAACCCATCCACTCTTTTCCACCCATGTTCTGCTCCATACGATTGAATGTTGATGTGATATTTTGATATGACGGCTGTTCCTGGGAATTCGAATTCCAATTCATAGCACCACATCAAATATAAATATTTGATTGTGAGAACCCGTCGGTTACCCTTTATTAGTTTTAACGTCCTGTTTAACTAGGAGGAACCAGCGGCCTATTGTGGACAGGTTTTCACCCTAGTGGTGGAAGCCTGGCGGCTTGCTCCCGCTTTTCCTTTTTCTATTGGACTCATGCTTAACGTCCGTGTGCAGCCTTTAAACTTGAAGTCCACCTTCTAAGGGAGGTAGGGCTAGAAAAAAATCTCACACATATTTTTATGCAGTACTCATGGCAACCCGAGTTGTGTTGACTATATAATATTACCATAACTATAGTAATAAGTTAACTATAATCATATCACCTTTGAGTGTTAATCTGTGTCTCTGTACCAACTAAGAGTGATTTTGAGGAACTAACTTGAGGTAAATCCAGCATAGATAAAAAGTTACTACTCAAATTATAGTGTGTATGATTATATAATGTGTATTTTTAAATGATAAACAGCTCTAGTTCGGAAACTAGTTCCTCTTCTAGCTCAAGTCCTAGAAACAGTCCAAATCAAAGTCCAACAATGCTTAGCATTAGTACATCTGCAGCATGGCTAGCAAACACAGCCATTATGTCTACTGCCAAGAATGTAAAAGCGACCCTCACGGGAATGAAGGGCCGCTTAACCCGACAGATAAAAAAATGCGATGATTTAATTAATAAAATTCCAGTTGATTATGTAAAATTGGAAGGCCATCATAAGGTTGCAGAGACCATATATCAGCATGTACAAATGCAAATCCTGAAACATCAGGATGTACTTGCTGCTACCAACATAGATGAAGATGCAATGAACGCTGTAGTACAAGAAAACGCAGATTATGAAGATACAATACCTACAAAGTTACAACACTTTGACAAGTTAATAACCATATGCTAGGCCACTACAAACATTGCAGCCACAGCTTCCCAGAATCCGAGAAAACCAGAAGTCAAATTACCATCACTCAGTCTCCCAACTTTTTCTGGTACAAAGGACGAGGTTGGGACAACTTTTGGAACAAATTTGCCGATTCTGTAGATTCTAATGCCAAGGTAGCAAAGACAACAAAATTTACATATTTGCAAGGTGTCTTAAAGGGTGAAGCTTTAAAAGTGGTCTGTAATTTGACCTTCCTTGATGATGGTTATGATAATGCAGTACAGCTCCTTAAGGAAAATTGTGCTAAGCCAGAAAGGACTATCAGACTTTTAACCCAAAGGCTGTTGGATATTACCCCTCCAGACGGATTAGCTGACTCCCTCCTAGCCTTTAGATTGGAGCTTGAGTCCTTGCTCAAGGCACTTAAGAATGAAGTGAATCTGGAGGAATCGGACTGGATAATCCATGTCCATATGAAACGCAAATTACCCAGTGATGTACTGGATAAGTTGTTTGTCTTATATAACAAATCTTCTCTGACAGTAAAATAGATAACAGAAGGTTTGCAAACCATCATTGAAAGACAACGAGATATCACAGATGGAAAAGCGACATCTAAACCTTCTTCTACCACTAATAGTAAACAACAGAGTACAAAGCATACTCCAAATAAATCTAAAACAATTTCCCTTTCCCCAAAGTGGAAACAAGGCAGTGTGGGCACATACGCAGTGGGTCTTTCCAAACCTACAGTTAATGTGTCACCCAAAACGGTGACTCCCCAAGATGCTGTTAACGTCTGGAGGCCATGTGTGTTCTGCGAAGAACAACATACCATGTACAACTGCAAAGCTTACACCTGATCGTGCTACATGTATAAAACCACTCAAGGAGTCATGTAAATGCACCAGGTGTATAAGGTCACACAATCCCGACACCTGTCCAACTCAAATACGCACCTGTAATAGATGCCATAAGGGTCAACACCATACAACACTTTGTGGGGACTCAAGTACAAAGTCTCCCAAACCACAGGTGGAGGAAGGAACTTCTGCTTCAGTACACCTTTGTACCGTACTACTTGACATAAGTGTCTTATCAACAAGGTCTGATCATAAATCCGCTCTACCCACTGCTCGATTGATCATTAAAAATGGAAAGTCCAAGGTCACCATTCGTGGATTATTTGACCAAGGATCCCAAATGACTTTTATCTCAAAGGAGTTGGTAGATGCCTTGAAACTCAAACCTGTACGAGAGATACGAATAGACATAGCAGGATTCCTGACTAACTCGGGAGCCAAAGTCTTCAAGGTAGTACAACCTAAAGTACGTTTAGGCGGTTATGTCCGAACGATACACGCTCGTGCAGTAGATAGATTCCCATCAGACCTGTATATATATGGTCTAGGGACAACAGCCAAATTCCTGGAAGAAAAGGGAATCAAATTGGCTGACAAAATCACATCAGACAACCTCTCCAATATTGGAATCCTTATGGTATCAGATGTCTACCATAAGTTTATCAAAGGAAAGGATGAAAAACAGGGAATGGACCTGTTACTGCCTGAAGGTGGCTACTTGTTAACAGGCCCAGTATTACAACTGAAGCAACCTGAAGACCACCAACATGCAAACCCAGTAATGGTTGCATGACTAGGAGAACAGTCTCCACTACAATTCTGAGACCTGTCCGAGGATGACTTGATCCTCCTGTACATAAATTATGGGACCTGGCAACTCTCAGCATTGTCCCTGAACAACCTAGTCCAGATGACCACTGGACTTACAAACAATACCTGGACTCAGTTATCTACAGAGATAATCAATACTGGGCCAGGTTACCATGGAAGCTGAATCACCCTCAGCTACCCGTCAACCATTTTATGGCACAAAACCAATTAAGATTACAGGTGTGGCACTTACAAAGATATCCTGAGAACTTGAAATTGTACCATGAAATAATACAGAAGCAACTCGATGATAGATTTATCAAAGTTGACACAAATGATAACCCAAAGGAAGGGCACTACCTGCCACACCACCCTGTACTGAAAAATTCAGCTACTACCCCACTACGGATAGTATTTAATTGCAGTGCTAAGTCAAAGCAGAATAGTGTTTCCTTAAATGACTGCCTTCAAACTGGCCCTAGCCTGACACAAAGGCTATATGACATGATGTTAAAGTTTTGCATCGGGATTTATGCACATACAGCCGCCATCAGCAAGGCTTTCCTTAGGGTAGGTCTCCAAGAAGAAGACCGTAACTACACAAAGTTCCTATGGATCAAGGATCCTAACTATCCAAATAGTGAATTAATCACTTACAGGTTTGCATCTGTTTTGTTTGGTGCCATGTCTTCCCCATTTCTGCTTCTAGCTACCTTAGACATGCACTTGAAGAAGTCCACTAGCCTAAATAAAACAAAAATTAGCAATAACTTGTATGTGGACAATTTCCAAGGAACAGCCAGCAGTGAAAGTAAACTGCTGAACATAAACCACGAGGCCAATCGAGAATTAATGGGAGTAAATATGCCTCTCCAGTCGTGGGTCTCCAACAATGACAAATTAAATCAACTGATCAAAACTGATTTTCCTGATTACCAGGTACCTGAGAAGACAAAAGTACTAGGTGTTGAATGGGGTACGACAACAGATCTGTTGACAGTCAAGTCGGTGGAGACAAATACCCCCAACCTAACAATGAGAAAATTACTCTCACAAGTCAGCAAACCCTTTGACCCATTGGGACTATTAAGTTCAATCTTAATTAATGGAAAGTTGATAATGCAGGAATGTTTGCAACAAAAGATAGGCTGGGATGATCTTCTAACACCTATCTTACAAAAAAAACTGGCAAGTGCTAGTGAAAGATTTGAATATCCTTGAGTCTGTCAAGTTCCCTCAGAACACAGTATATGAAGAAGAACCAATTAAGCTACATGTATTCTGTGATGCCTCAGGAAAGGCTTATGGCACAGTAGCTTACCTGGTCTCAAATGGGCAAGCCAATTTGCTCACATCAAAGGCCAGAGTGGCACCGTTAAAAAAATGATCACTGCCACAACTGGAATTAACAGCCTTACTGCTAGGTGTAAGATTGGCTCATTATCTGATCAAGGCCTTAAGCAACATCCACTCTGAAGAAACAATGGTATGGTCAGATAATGAGGCAATACTACAGTGGGTTAAAAGCAATAATTGTAAAAATCCTCTCGTGAGTAACCGCATTAAGGAAATTCGAGAGTTGTTGGCAGGGTACAAACTGAGATATGTACCCACCAAAGAGAATCCAGCTGAGTATCTCTCCCGAGGCCTGACTTTACGGCCATCAACAAAGGCAGAGATGTGGTTCAATGAACCTCAGTGCCTAGTCAGCGACCAGTGGCCTAAACAAAAGCCACAAGTCATTGTGACCAATGTCACTGTTCCCACTGAGAACCCAGAACTACCTCGGACTATGGTAATTGATCCTACTCGGTACTCTGAACTGAACAAACTAATAGGTGTCACCAAAGTAGTGTTGGATTTTCGAAAGAAAATAGGAATCAAGCATAAATTCCCTAGTGCCCTAAGGTACTGGGTCAAAAGAGCTCAGACAGGCACATTCGGGACTGAATTTGACAATGTTCCTAAGAAGCTACAAAATGATCTGGGTCTTTGGGTAGATACCAACAATTATATCATAATCAGATGCGGAAGCCGCTTACAGCATGCAGACATAGATCTGGAAGCAAAAAATCCAATATTGCTTCCTTGTCACCATATAGTAAGTAAACTAATTGTGTTACACATACACAAATACAACACTCTGCATGGTGGGGTATTAGATACTCTCACAGACTTAAGACAACAGTACTGGCTACCCCAAGGTAGGCAGACAGTAAAATCCATAATTAAATCCTGTGTTATTTGCCTGAGATACGATGCCAGAATGTGTCCATATGCAGGCCCTCCTCCACTTCCAAAATAACGAGTTGTACATATTCGTCCCTTTGAGACTACAGGAGTAGATTTCACAGGAGCACTAACACTAACAGGCATCAAGGACAAAAACCTAGTAAAGGCAAATATCTGTCTTTTCACTTGTGCCACAACAAGAACAGTCATATAGAAGTGACTCCCAATATGAGTGCAGAGGCATTCTTACAGGCTTATCGCAGGTTTGCTTCACGTAGATCCTGTCCTAAGTTAATGATCTCAGACAATGGGTCTAACTTAGTGGCAGGAGTAGCATGTCTGAGGAACATCTGGACACACCCAAAGGTGCGCATGGCGCTAAATCAAAGGCAGTGCCACTGGATATTCACACCTCCCTAAGCACCATGGCACGGAGGCTTCTATGAACGCATGATTGGTACAGTGAAATGTTCTCTACGGAAAACCCTACACCGCCAAAAGATTGACCTACAGGATCTCCAAACCGTAGCCTTAGAGATAGAAGCACGAGTTAATAATCGACCACTTACCTACCTCTCTGATGATGTTTTACAGCGTGAACCATTAAGTCCAACTCATCTGATGTATGGGAGACCTGTCAGAACCCTAGTGTCCCTTACGGACGAGGAACCAGAGGATCCTTCATATGTCCAAGAGAGTGATTTGGTTCAACGTTTCAAACATATATCGGGGGTGATAAGTCGGTGGAAAGATGTATGGACTCGAGAATACCTTACTGCTCTGAGGGAGTATCATTATGGGGCAAAATAATCCTACAACAGAATTGACTTGCAATTAGTCTATAGGCTAATAGGCCAAGCACAGAGTGGCCTATAGGCCAAATAGTCTCTGTTCATCCAGACAGCCAGGGCATCATGAGAATAGAGAAAGTAAAATGCTGTGGCAACACTACTCTCAAAACATTAGAGAAATTAGATTCTTTAGAACTGGCAGGGAACGAAGATGCTCAACAACTTCCAGCATCCGAAATGCCAGTATAGGACATCTATCCCCAAAGGACTGATGCACAACAATGCAAACTCAAATTAAAGCAACACTATAATTAGGAAGGAGAGGAATAAAGTGATCGCAGTGATTGCCCCCCTGGAATTATGTCGGAAATGCGACACACACAATAATATAAGTTACCCCCGTATAGGTAAAGAGAATGGCTGATTCAGTGGCGTCATCAATGCCACGTATTTATATCAACTCTAATTTCTTTTAAACAACAGTCTAGTGTTTAAACTTAACAAAAAAGTGTTCACTAGGACTGAATATAATTTTCAACAATAACAAGTACAGCTTGACTCACTTGCTCCTGCAAAATCAAATCAAAAGTAGAAACAAAACATTGGCTTGAGGGCGTCGTCACGTACACCAGAATCATAACAAAAACAACACGAAACAATTGCAGCTGAGAGTTGTGATACTAGTCTCGCATAATAGACTTATTCTATCCCAAGAGATCTACAACAGCAAACTTTTGCTACACACAACAGCACTTGAGTATCCAAATACCTTGTATTCTGTTTTATTTGATGCATCATTTAATATGGATGGGGTGGCCAATTATTAGCATGAGAAAACCCACAACCATGTATGTTTACTCAGCTCAATACACACACGTATTCCATGTCATACCTGTACTTATATGTTTAGGGAACCATTATTAATTCCTTACATCCCAAACAGGTAATTGTGAGGGAAGTGAGTGAAGCAGGAAGCTGGCTCCCAATATAATTATAGGAATAGTTACCTGGCGTTCATCAAACCTTGCAGGCCTCCAGATAGCCGCCGTTACGTGGCACTCTGAGGCACAGGGCCACACCCAATTCTGATGCTACAATTACACAGCCTTAGCAGGCCCCACCAACAGTAGCGGCTAAAGCCCTTTTGTGTTTATACTGTATACATAGTATTAGTAGTTATTAATTTAATTTGATGTAATTAGACCACAATATGTGGTATGATTAATAATTATAATTGTAACAATAAGGTAAACAAATACTGCGTGTACCATTTTCATAAGGTGGTGCAAGTTGCATTTGTCCCTCCCATTGTGTGTGATAAGTTCTAGCAGCAGAATCAGAATATACAGCCCACTTACTTACTAACTAAGAACTAACTCAGAAGAAAAATAATATAATATTATAGTCAATTAAAAAATAAAATTAAAGTAAATATTTGAATATTCACAGAATAAAACAATTAAAGGTTGCTAGGATTTATCCACACTCAACAAACAAATTTAATATTTAAATGAGAAAACAAAATTTTGACTGAATATAATGGGAGCAATCATAGGTGGCCTAGGAGTAAAACTAGGAGGGGCCTAGAAGTGGACAAAGGTTAAGGTTGTTCACAACGATGCAATGCGTGTCAAAAGGGTGGTTCCCAAACGGACAAAAATATTCATCCAAAGACTACAAACCAAACTAATATGGAATGATATATGGGTGAAAGAGATTGATGTGTGCATGCTGACCAAGATGTTGATTAGACCAAGAATCAGTTAACTTAAAGATATCAACAATGGAACACTAACTCGGGACAGAAGTGCTTCCAAGAGCAACAATTGGGCCAACTGTTCAATAAACACTATCAATACATACGATATAACAAAATGGTCACTGAGAGGGTATCGACAAAATACATGCAGAATTCGTTATGCAAGCCCCTTGGGAATTCCTGCCAGCAGACTTTAAGATCATGGTTCTTGAAGGACATAATAATCATGGTAATCTGCATCTGCTGTGGATCATTGCACAGAGAAAGATAGAAGCAAACTTGTCATCTTGCATCTTGCTAAAGATTAGGGAAAATGTCAGCATTGTGGAGAAATGTCCGACAGACCGCTCGAACACAGTGCACAGTTACAAAACAAAAAATATTTCAACTTAGGTTTAACACAGCAGAAGAAGCTGAAAACACAAAGCAGTTGATAAACATAATCTTACTGAAGCGAACATATGAGTCATAAATACTCACCGCCCAAGTAAGAGAGAAATTCTTATCAATTCTGATTGAAATTACCTACTTAAAATTATCTGCTAGATTAAGGACCTGCCCGAAACGCTGCGCGTACTAGTGGCTTTACAAGAATGTAAATACTGTACTATCCAATGTATTCTCACAAACCCAATGTACCTTCTTGTATATATATAAATAAATAAATAAATAAATAAATAAAATGAGTAACACTTAGTAAGCCAGAGGCCAAGGGGTCCGCGCTGGAATATCCATGCAAAAAAAAAAAAGCGAGGCAAAGACTCACCTTAGCCACAGCGCTGAGGGTTGTGGCACTGTCCGTGAAGAACATGATGGAACAGCGGGGCTCTGACACAGCTGCCAGCACAGCTTCCACCACCGCCAACGCTGAACTTACTGCATCGCTACTCTCTAGTAAATGCAATTTGCTATTACAAGTGTAAAATATATGAATTATGAATCCGTTGCTTTAACAATTTATTATTTAACATAAACACAGACCAATTATGACAACTGTGTTATTTAAAATCAGACTTATTCCATATATGATCAGTGGTAAGGTCAGAGTTAACCAAGAAAATACAGTATCAAGCTACCATTAGGCTGTGGCAGTTGTGAGAGAGCCAGGAGCACACTGCCGCCTAGTAACACTTGCAGGATGATCCCAGCGACCATCGTGTATTCATACACTCACCCAAGGTGAAGTTATCAACACTCGGCTTGCTGCATGGCAGAAGGAGCTTGCTACCGGCTGGCTTCTGAGTCATGAATGAGAGACCAGAGTGCAACAAAAAATATTATTTTCTTCATTTTTACTTTGTCTAAGGAAATATTAAACTATTTGATATTGCCTATAAATAGCATCGTTCGAAAATTTTACTCTGACATATAAATCTAAATGGCACACTTTATATCTACATTATTATAATATTTTGCTATTCAGCAAAATACTTCCCACATATATGCACAATAAAATAACAACTAGAGCAAAAATTTATAATAGCAGTTTCTGAATCGACCCATTGACGAGCGGTTGTGAGATAAGCCGAATCAGAGATATTTGTATGAATATCAAAAGTCTGAGGCTCACCATCCTTTCAACATGTATTCAAAATATTACTGGAATAACTTATCACAACAGAAAATGGTCCCAGGCGGTTCTTTGGAAGTAGAACAACTCAAAATCGACTTCAGGTAGACTACAGGAAGAACATTCTTACCCAGATGGGCTTTGCTATCTACACAAACACAAAGTGAACGTCGCTTGCTACGCAGCTAATTCTCCAGCCTCGCCGACGACTAAGTGCCTTCTCCCGCACCAGGAATGACGAGAATTTTTGCTAAGGCACAAATCACTTAAGAATCTTCTTCGTACGCGAGAACCCCTCCTGCTGTATGGATCACCATAATACCCTCATATTACAACCTTATTTATAACCCTGACAGCTTTTGAAGTATACCAACTCTTTCATACATATCTCTCTTTCAGCCATGGATCAAATCTCACATGGATGTTTCCCATCTCAAAGTTAAGGCCGCAACATACTATCACGTCAACTACACCACTTGAAGATCAAATACAACATTAGGAATATAGACACAGGGAGTGTGCCTATACCACTCAGAGAAAGTAGTAGGGCCCTGAGTATGTTCATGAGAAAAGTATACTTATTTGGTTCATTAGCTTGATATTAAGATTATAAATTTAAATGCAGTTCAAGTTTAACTTCTCATTAAGCCATTATTAACCCTATTGAGGTTGATAGGCTCAACCCTAACATAAAACCAATAAACTTTTATTCTAAATTTTTGTTAGCACTTCATCCTTGTGGGAGACGAATACCAACATTATGTTATTCAAACATTTATCACATTTCTTATCGTCTTTGGTTCCACAAATCATATAAAGTTTGCTACACATCTAACAAGATGTAACTTGTTTATCCCATTCTTGTTTTAAAAACTTGTTACAGGAAATTCTCCGAAATTCTCCACAGTCTTCTCTATTACACAGACCATCATGTGCTGCCCCAAAAATATATATATTATTTTAACAGCAAATGCCAAATACAGTGTAGCCATGATCTCCCCCCCCCCCTCCCTCCTCCCCCCCAAAGGTTCTGACATCAGTGAGACTGGCCAGCATGAGCATGTGACGTGGGGATGTAATTGATATGACTAGGATTCACGTCTTAGTCACTTCAAATACCAACTACCTTATAGTGGATAACAGAGAATCAGTTACTGATTCTCTGATTGATACATCACGTTAATGTGAATAGTTTTAGTAGTAGTTGATGTGGAAGTAAAAGTGGCAGTATAGGTAGCATAGTAGTAGTGATAGTTGTAGTGGTAGTTGTTGCCGTAGTTGTAATAGTGATGGTAGTGGTAGTAGTAGGTAAAGTAGTTGGTATAATTGTAGTAATAGTCGTTATAGTAGTAGTAATGGTAATAGCTGTAGCAGTATCAGTAGTGGTGGAATCAGTGATAGCTCTAATAATAAAAGTAGTCATAGATGAAGTAGTAGTATTAGTAGAAGTAGCTGAAGTAGTACCAGTAGTAAAAGTAGTGGTAGTTGTAGCAATAGCTGTAATAGTAGTAGCAGAAGAAGCTACAGTACTAATCATCTACCGAAGTTATTAATGATATTATTTTTATATAGTTCTATATATTTTTTACTGTCAATCAAAACTGGTTGAAAATAAACACTTTAAGAACATAATATTTATTAGAACCCTCATATGTACATGAAAACAAATTTGAGGAAAAATTCCTAAATTAAACCTACTATGTGGTACAGATATATTAGCTATGATAAGTAAGAATATCGTCCACATGGCTCATGAATCCTAGTATTGCGAATGTTGTCCCATTTAAAATCAAGGAATGCACTCCAAGAGCTGTTAACTTCAAAATATTAGTCCAATATTGTTTTCATGCAAATTCATAATCATTTTACCGTGTAATACGGAGTATAATACAACATAATTATCGAGGAGGTTACTAAAATACGACGATTCATTATTATTTTAAAGTGTGATACGTTAGCATTGTGGAGAAATGTCCGACAGAAATGTTAACCACAAGTTAACCCGATGACTATATTACACACGTTTAATTAGCCTTAAACTGTGATGCCAACTAAACTTATTTCAAATGTTTTATGTTATCAAAATTCTTAAAATGTTATCACTTGCTGAGTTTAGCAAGTGACTGTCAAACATTGAGAACATTTTAGATCTTGTAAGAATCCAGTCATTATGTTCACTGAAACATTTCGAATAATATAGATTTTGCTCAATTAATGGATATACATTTAGATTCCTGTAGGTTTGGGTTGGGTGAAGTGCGCTGAATGAAGGGAAATACGACAGGGGCGCTATGCTCCTGGCGATATCCATCTCCCGTCTAAGACGTTTAAAGGGAAATGTATCTTCGCGGCCTACCGAGTTCAAATGTCCTTCCAATCTCCAGCGATTTATCCACCTACACACAGTTGAGGCGCTGGTGCCTCTCTCCCTAGCAATAGCTCGAGCTGACTTTCCCTTCCTCCACAACTGTACGAAGATGACACGATCGGCTAGAGATGTTAGAGTGCGTCCTTGTTGTCGCTTCATGTTCCTGTTAGACAATATACACGTCTTCAGAATAATATATATTACCTCGCTAAATATGTCTTGAGGTTATGAATTTTGATGTCGAAGAACATATATATATATATATATATATATATATATATATATATATATATATATATATATATATATATATATATATATATATATATATATATATATATATATATATATATATATATACAACTGTAATTAATATGACAAGTTAAAAATAAGTGAATAGGTAACGACTGTTCTACAGTGGTTAAGTAATTCATAAAATTAGTCCTTATATTTCATTAGAGGGTAATATATATTTTCATGAAAGTTCTGGTTTGGTCTGAATAAAGATATATTGATAAATTCATGAAATCTGGTTTCAGTTTATTTTCCTCCACATTATTATCACACACACACACACACACACACACAAATCAAGATGATAACATCAGCGGCATATGCCAGGCTGGCCAACATAAGAACGGCACTAAGAAACTTGTGTAGGGAACCATTCAGAACTTTGTATACCACATATGTTAGGCCAATCCTGGAGTATGCAGCCCCAGCATGGAGTCCATATCTAGTCAAGGATAAAACCAAACTGGAAAAGGTTCAAAGGTTTGCCACCAGACTAGTACCCGAGTTAAGAAGCATGAGCTACGAGGAGAGACTACAGGAATTACACCTCACTTTGCTGGAAGACAGAAGAGTTTGGGGGACATGATCACCACATTCAAGATTCTTAAGGGAATTGATAGGTTAGATAAAGATAGTCTATTTAACACAAGGGGAACACGCACTAGGGGACAAAGGTAGAAACTGAGTGCCCAAATGAGCCACAGAGATATTAGAAAGAACTTTTTTAGTGTCAGAGTGGTTGACAAATGGAATGCATTAGGAAGTGATGTGGTGGAGGCTGACTCCATACAGAGTTTCAAGTGTAGATATGATAGAGCCCAATAGACTCAGGAAACTGTACACCTGTTGATTGACGTTTGAGAGGCGGGACCAAAGAGCTAAAGCTCAACCCCCGCAAGCACAACTAGGTGAGTACACACACACACTCACACACACACACACCCACACACAAACACACGCACAGACACACACACACACACACACACACACACACACACACACACACACACACACACACACACACACACACACACACACACACACACACACACACACACAAGAACTTATGCTCTATGTTCAGGAAGAGATTAGGAAGGGAAGAGAGGACTGGGAGAGGGAATGTGCTCGTATCACAAACGAATTAGGAAGGTTTAGCAGCATGGCTAAGGATAGAGGATTAGTGGGAGATGGGTTAGTGACTGCGGTTGGGATGGGGAATCCCCAGGGGACAGGCTACCAGCATGACAATGAATTACTGAGGAGACGGTCTATTATAATACATGGATTATTCGAATCTAGGGCACCAACTAGACAAGAGAGAATAGAAACAGAAAAATACGAATTGCACGAGATATTGAGGTGTATTGGAGCAGAGATGGCAGAACGCGAGGTGGATATCAATCGACGGGTTGGACCCTACAATTGTACCAAGAATAGACCTGTTCTGGTGCAATTCTCCAATGAGGAGGCAGTGGAGTACATAATGAGGAGCAAGCATTTACTCAGAGGAAGTGAAACCCATTACAATGTGTTTATAGAGAGGTTTATGACGAAAGATGAGCAAACAGCCCACAAAAATAGATGGCAACAACGACAACGTACTAGCGTCTCAGGTAGTCTCACCTCCCAGGTCACATCCCAGGTCACCTCCCAGGTCACCTCCCAGGTCATCTCCCAGGTCGCATCCTCCCCAACTCAGCCCTCCTATACATCCCCCCTGCCTCAGCCTCCCCAAACCCCCCTGTCCCTTCCACATTTGCACCTCCACAACGATTCCCCTGCCCCTGCTACATCACACTTGTCAGCGACCCCAGTGGGTCAAGCAATGCCCTCCCCAAACCCACCTTCCCATCCCCCCTCCCCAAATACCCCTTCCCACTCCCCTGCCCCTTCTACCCCATTGACTTCAATTCCATCTACTCCATCCCAGCTTCCACTGCACCCCTCTTCCACTCACCCCCAAACCCCACCCAACCCTCACCCCTCCTATGCACCTCCAGCCCACATTTAACCCCCTCACCTTGTGACCCCCTAACACCTTCCCCCATCTCCCTCTTCCCCTCTTCTACTCCAAAACCCCCACCTACCCCCGATTCCCCCCTAACTAATATACCCTCTCTTCCACTCCCAGCACCCATGCTCCATTCTCATCTCAACTCTCCACCCTCAGTAGCCCTCTTCCCCCCAACCTCTCAACCTCTATCTGACTCTCAGTCTCACTCTATTTCTCAACCCCCCTATGCTATTCAGACCCCTAACTTTCAGACCCATTATGCCCTTCCTACCCCCCTAGATGCCCAGACCCCATTCGCCTACCAGGCACTCCCAGGCACCCCCCTAGCACCCCCCCACTCACCCCCACAGCCCCCACTTGCCCCCCAGACACCCCCCAGTTCCCCCCAGACCCCTGGTGAAAGGGGGAACTCTGACACCCGAGTTTCCAAGAAGAGTCTCAAGGTTTGGTACACCAATGCTGATGGGGTAGCCAATAAAGCAGAAGAGATAAAAGAAAGAGTTAGTGAGGCAGACCCAGACATAGTGGCAATAGTGGAAACTAAAATAAATGGCATGATCTCGGATGCAATCTTTCCAGAGGGGTACCAGGTGATAAGAAAAGAAAGGACACAGAGACAGGGAGGAGGAGTGGCACTACTAATAAAGCGGAAATGGAAGTTTGATGAGCTGGAAAATCCGGGTACCAATGAAAGCACAAGCTTCATACATGGAACTCTGACAGTGGATGGGAAGAAGATTGTAATCTTGATACTCTACAATCCCCCACCAAACAGTAGAAGGCCCAGGCAGGAGTACGAGGACAGCAACAAGACATGTATGGATGAACTGCAGAGGGCAGCAACTTTAGCGCATAGAATGAGAGCGAAGCTGCTGGTCATGGGGGACCTAAATCACGGAGAGATAGATTGGGAAACGAGGAATCCCCATGGCGGGGAGGAGACCTGGGGAGCGAAGCTGGTAGACGTTATTGACAGGAATTTCCTAACACAGCATGTGAAAGAAGATACTAGGGAAAGAGGAGGGGATACGCCCAGCCTATTAGATCTCATTATCACTCAGAATGTAGAAGACATCGAGCAGTTGGAACATGAAATACCACTAGGAGCTAGTGACCATTGTGTCCTAGCCTTTGACTACATGATGGAGCTTAAAATTGTGACCAAAGGACAAGAGGTCCGGGAAAGGAGACTTGATTACAGAAAAGGGGACTACAGAAGGATAAGGGACTACCTGGGAGAAGTGCAGTGGGAGGAAGAACTTAGAGGAAAAACAGTGCAAGGTATGATGAACCAAGTCATATTGAAATGCAAGGAGGCTGAAGATAGATTTATTCCAACAATAAAGGAAAAAAGCAGGAGGGAATATAATAACCCATGGTTTAATAGACAGTGTCAGGAAGCAAAGGTGAGAAGCAGGAGGGAGTGGAGGAAGTACAGAAGGCAAAGGACAGAGGACAACAGGATTAGATGTAACAGAGCTAGGAATGATTACATTAACATAAGACGAGTGTCGGAAAGAAATTATGAGAACGATATTGCAGTCAAAGCGAAAAAGCAACCAAAATTACTACATAGCCATATAAGAAGGAAGATGTCGGTAAATGACCAAGTGACAAGACTGAGGAAAACAGAAGGGGCATATACAGAAAGCGACAAGGAAATCTGCGAGGTACTGAATGCAAAATTCCATGGAGTGTTCACTACCGAGCCTGAGCAGCTCCCATTGTTAGAAGAGATTACCCAAGATGAAAGACTATCAGATATAGAGGTGACAGCAGAGGATGTAATGAAACAGTTGACAACACTGGATGCAAATAAAGCTGTTGGACCAGACAAAGTATCACCGTGGATACTTAAAGAGGCAGCGCAGGCTCTCAGCGTGCCTCTGGCAATGATCTTCAATGAGTCACTTATGTCGGGAGAATTGCCCAGTTGCTGGAAGGAGGCAAATGTCGTACCGATTTTCAAAAAGGGGGATAGGGAGGAGGCACTTAACTACAGACCCGTATCACTGACAAGCATCCCCTGCAAAATACTTGAAAGAATAATTAGGCTAAGACTTGTTGAGCACCTGGAGAGCATTGGGTTTGTAAACAAGCACCAACATGGGTTCTGGACAGGGAAATCATGCCTAACAAACCTTTTAGAATTCTATGATAAAGTAACAAGGATAAGGCAGGACAGAGAAGGCTGGGCAGACTGCATATTTCTTGACTGCCAAAAGGCCTTTGATACGGTACCGCACATGAGACTGCTATACAAACTTGAGAGGCAGGCAGGAGTAAGCGGAAAGGCCCTAGTATGGGTGAAGAACTACCTAACAGGAAGGAGCCAGAGGGTAATGGTAAGGGGCGAAAAGTCGGACTGGCGAACAGTAACAAGTGGAGTACCTCAAGGATCGGTGCTGGGACCAATCCTCTTTCTAATTTACGTAAATGATATGTTTACAGGAGTGGAATCATACATGTCGATGTTTGCAGATGACGCAAAATTAATGAGAAGAGTTGTGACAGACGAGGATTGTAGGATCCTCCAAGAGGACTTAAACAGGCTGCAGAGATGGTCAGAGAAATGGCTACTGGAGTTTAACACCAGTAAATGTAAAGTTATGGAAATGGGATCAGGTGACAGGAGACCAAAGGGACAGTACACAATGAAGGGGAACAGCCTACCTGTAACGATTCGAGAAAGAGACCTGGGAGTGGATGTGACACCTAATCTAACTCCTGAGGCACATATAAATAGGATAACGACAGCAGCGTACTCTACACTGGCGAAAATTAGAACTTCATTCAGAAACCTAAATGAGGAAGCTTTTAGGGCGCTTTACACTGCCTACGTGAGACCCGTCTTAGAGTATGCCGCGCCATCATGGAGCCCCCACCTGAAGAAACACATAAAGAAACTGGAGAAGGTTCAGAGGTTTGCGACGAGGCTTGTCCCAGAGCTACGAGGGATGGGATATGAAGAGCGGCTGAAGGAACTGAACCTTACGACACTAGAGAAAAGAAGGGAGAGAGGAGATATGATAGGGACATATAAAATACTCAGGGGAATTGACAAAGTGGAAATAGATCAAATGTTCACACGTAATAATAACAGAACGAGGGGACATGGGTGGAAACTGGAAACTCAGATGAGTCACAGAGATGTTAGGAAGTTTTCTTTTAGCGTGAGAGTAGTAGAAAAATGGAATGCACTTGGGGAACAGGTTGTGGAAGCAAATACTATTCATACTTTTAAAACTAGGTATGATAGGGAAATGGGACAGGAGTCATTGCTGTAAACAACCGATAGCTAGAAAGGCGGGATCCAAGAGTCAATGCTCGATCCTGCAAGCACATATAGGTGAGTACATATAGGTGAGTACACACACACACACACACACACACACACACACACACACACACACACACACACATATATATATATATATGTATATATACAAAAGAATGGGGGTGGTAGGAGAAGATAATATTAGTGTTCAGTGAGAAACCACAAGGTCTCCTCTGAATACTTTTTATTTTCTTCTCCGAGGCTATGGGTCCCCACATTGGCACCAGAGGTGGTACCCTCACAAACTTTATATATATATATATATATATATATATATATATATATATATATACATATATATATATATATATATATATATATATATATATATATATATATATATATATATATATATATATATATATATATATATATATATGTCGTACCTAATAGCCAGAACGCACTTTTCAGCCTACTATGCAAGGCCCGATTTGCCTAATAAGCCAAGTTTTCATGAATTAATATATTTTCTCTATTTTTTTTTCTTATGAAATGATAAAGCTACCCATTTCATTATGTATGAGGTCAATTTTCTTTTATTGAAGTTAAAATTAGCGTAGATATATGACCGAACCTAACCAACCCTACCTAACCTAATCTAACCTATCTTTATAGGTTAGGTTAGGTTAGGTAGCAGAAAAAGTTAGGTTAGGTTAGGTTAGGTAGGTTAGGTAGTCGAAAATACATTAATTCATGAAAACTTGGCTTATTAGGCAAATCAGGCCTTGGATAGTAGGCTGAAAAGTGCGTTCTGGCTATTAGGTACGACATATATATATATATATATATATATGTTGTACCTAGTAGCCAGAACGTCATAATCGGCCTACTATGCAAGGCCCGATTTGCCTAATAAGCCAAGTTTTCCTGAATTAATATATTTTCTCTAAATTTTTTCTTACGAAATGATAAAGCAACTTATTTCATTATGTATGAGGTCAATTTCTTTTATTGGAGTTAAAATTAACGTAGATATATGACCGAACCTAACCAACCATACCTAACCTAAACTATCTTTATAGGTTAGGTTAGGTTAGGTAGCCAAAAAGTTAGCTTAGGTTAGGTTAGGTAGTCGAAAAATAATTAATTCATGAAAACTTGGCTTATTAGGCAAATCGGGCCTTGCATAGTAGGCTGAGAAGTGCGTTCTGGCTACCTGGTACGACATATATATATATATATATATATATATATATATATATATATATATATATATATATATATATATATATATGTATATATATATATATATATATATATATATATATATATATATATATATATATATATATATATATATATATATATGTCGTACCTAGTAGCCAGAACGCACTTCTCAGCCTACTATGCAAGGCCCGATTTGCCTAATAAGCCAAGTTTTCATGAATTAATTGTTTTTCGACTACCTAACCTACCTAACCTAACCTAACCTAACTTTTTCGGCTACCTAACCTAACCTAACCTATAAAGATAGGTTAGGTTAGGTTAGGTAGGGTTGGTTAGGTTCGGTCATATATCTACGTTAATTTTAACTCCAATAAAAAAAAATTGACCTCATACATAATGAAATGGGTAGCTTTATCATTTCATAAGAAAAAAATTTGAGAAAATATATTAGTTCAGGAAAACTTGGCTTATTAGGCAAATCGGGCCCTGAATTGTAGGCTGAGAAGTGCGTTCTGGCTACTAGGTACGACATATATATATATATATATATATATATATATATATATATATATATATATATATATATATATATATATATATATATATATATATATATATATATATATATATATATATATATATATATATGTCGTACCTAGTAGCCAGAACTCACTTCTATGCCTACTATGCAAGGACCGATTTGCCTAATAAGCCAAGTTTTCATGAATTAATTGTTTTTCGACTACCTAACCTACCTAACCTAACCTAACCTAACGTTTTCGGCTACCTAACCTAACCTAACCTATAAAGATAGGTTAGGTTAGGTTAGGTAAGGTTGGTTAGGTTCGGTCATATATCTTCGTTAATTTTAACTCCAATAAAAAAATATTGACCTCATACATAATGAAATGGGTAGCTTTATCATTTCATAAGAAAAAAATTAGAGAAAATATATTAATTCAGGAAAACTTGGCTTATTAGGCAAATCGGGCCTTGCATAGTAGGCTGAGAAGTGCGTTCTGGCTATTAGGTACGACATATATATATATATATATATATATATATATATATATATATATATATATATATATATATATATATATATATATATATATATATATATATATATATTATTAAATATGACCGAAAAAGTATGATTAATAATTGTAACACAAATTTTCTCAATCTTTCGTACGTTTCTTTTCACTGTTGGAGGTAATTCAAAAATCAATTCTCCAAAATTCATTTTTATTTCTAGTCTGACGCGACACTTGAGCGCGTTTCGTAAAATTATTATATTTTCAAAGACTTTAGTTTACACACACACACACAACTTTAAGTGAATAGAGCTTAAACATCTTCGAGTTTTTTATACCTACATTTGGGTGAGGTGACATGTTACAAATGTTTTGGATTAGGTGAAAATAAACTTTTAACACAAGACAGGACACGAAACAATGGAAGAAGCCACTAACACAACACCTATACCCCATATTAGACTATTTTACAGGAACTTCTTTTCCACAGCTCATAAAACGGATGAAAGGGTCCTGAAAGATATTGTTAGTAGAAACCTTATCCCTACAGACAAAAATCAGAAGATACAACTGAAAATTTACTATAAAACCAAAAAAACGGCCAGCCTACTCATGAGAAACTCTCCAGACACAAAGCAGAACGCTTTAAAAGAGACCAACGTCGTCTATGCCTTCAAATGCCCTCTTGGGTACTGTAAGCCTCAAAAAACTCAGTATATAGGCAAGACAACATCTCTTCCCAGGCGATTAACGATGCATAAGTAACAGGGGCTCCATTAAGGAACATATAATCTCTTCCCACAACCAGACCATCACCAGAGAAGTCTTAAGAAAAAACACGGAAATCATCGATAGATACAGCGATAGCAGGCGGCTAGATATCTGCGAGGCACTACACATTAAGAAGCCGACACCAGTAATCAATAGCCAATTAATGTACAACTATATTCTACCCACTTCAAGACTCCGCACCAATATAGAAGAATCAAGAAAGATGGGCCAATAGGCCCTCTGCAGTTACTTCCATTCTTCCCTTTAACTTACAAAATATTATACCCATTGTTTCGTGTTCTGTCTTGTGTTGAAAATTTAATTTCACCTCATCCAAAACTGGTGTAACATATCACCTCACCCAAATGCAGGTATAAAATCGGAGATGTTTAAACTCTGTTCTCAGTTATAGTTGTGTGTGTGTAAACTAAAGTCTCTGAAAATGTAATAAGTTTTACGAAACGCGCTCAAGTGTCGCGTCAGACTAGAAATAAAAATGATTTTTGGAGAATTGATTTTTCAGTTACCATCAACAGTGAAAAAAATATAAGAAACATTGAGAAAATTCGTGTTAGAATTATTAATCTTTCTTTCTCAGTCATATTTAATAATATATGTCTACAGGAAAGACTGCTTCCAAATTATACTAATATATATTTGTATATATATATATATATATATATATATATATATATATATATATATATATATATATATATATATACATATATATATATATATATATATATATATATATATATATATATATATATATATATATATATATATATGTATATATATATATATATATATATATATATATATATATGTATATATATATATATATATATATAAATATATATATATATATATATATATATATATATATATATATATATATATATATATATATATATATATATAATTAATTGATTTTTCAGTTACCATCAACAGTGAAAAAATTATAAGAAACATTGAGAAAATTCGTGTTAGAATTATTAATCTTTCTTTCTCAGTCATATTTAATAATATATGTCTACGGGAAAGACTGCTTCCAAAATATACTAATATATATTTGTATTTATATATATATATATATATATATATATATATATATATATATATATATATATATATATATATATATATATTCCATTAAGGAACATATAATCCCTTCCCACAACCAGACCATCACCAGAGAAGTCTTAAGAAAAAACACGGAAATCATCGATAGATACAGCGATAGCAGGCGGCTAGATATCTGCGAGGCACTACACATTAAGAAGTCGACACCAGTAATCAACAGCCAATTAATGTATAACTATATTCTACCCACTTCAAGACTCCGCACCAATATAGAAGCATTAAGAAAGATGGGCCAATAGGCCCTTTGCAGTTACTTCCATTCTTCCCTTTAATTTACAAAATATTATACCCATTGTTTCGTGTTCTGTCTTGTGTTGAAAATTAATTTCACCTCATCCAAAACTGTTGTAACATATCACCTCACCCAAATGCAGGTATAAAATCGAAGATGTTTAAACTCTGTTATCAGTTATAGTTGTGTGTGTGTAAACTAAAGTCTCTGAAAATGTAATAAGTTTTACGAAACCCGCTCAAGTGTCGCGTCAGACTAGAAATAAAAATGATTTTTGGAGAATTGATTTTTCAGTTACCATCAACAGTGAAAAAAATATAAGAAACATTGAGAAAATTCGTGGTAGAATTATTAATCTTTCTTTCTCAGTCATATTTAATAATATATGTCTACAGGAAAGACTGCTTCCAAAATATACTAATATATATTTGTATATATATATATATATATATATATATATATATATATTTATATATATATATATATATATATATATATATATATATATATATATATATGTATATATGTATATATATATATATATATATATATATATATATATATATATATATATATATATATATATATATATATATATATATATGTATATATATATATATATATATATATATATATATATATATATATATATATATATATATATATATATATATATATATACAGAGAGAGAGAGAGAGAGAGAGAGAGAGAGAGAGAGAGAGAGAGAGAGAGAGAGAGAGAGAGAGAGAGAGAGAGAGAGAGAGAGAGAGAGAGAGAGAGAGAGAGAGAGAGAGAGAGAGAGAGAGAGAGAGAGAGAGAGAGAGAGAGAGAGAGAGAGAGAGAGAGAGAGAGAGAGAGAGAGAGAGAGAGAGAGAGAGAGAGAGAGAGAGAGAGAGAGAGAGAGAGAGAGAGAGAGAGAGAGAGAGAGAGAGAGAGAGAGAGAGAGAGAGAGAGAGAGAGAGAGAGAGAGAGAGAGAGAAGCCTTACCACAGCCGGTTGTCCAACGGAATCATGGTGAACCCCTGGAAGAATGGTAGACAGTTGGTGTGGGACTACACTTGCGTTTCAACTTTAGCCAATACCTATGTTGACTTCAGTGCTACACAAGCAGGAGGAGCTGCCAATCACCGGGAAGCGGCCAAGTCACGTAAATACAGAGACTTTGAGCACCACTACAATTTTGCCCCCATTGCCTCAGAGACACTTGGTGCCTGGGGTAAAAGTGCTGCTAGCTTTTGAAGGAGTTGGGGTCTAAGCTAATCAAATCAACTAGAGACCCTAGAGCTGCCAGCTTTCTTTTTCAGCGCCTGAGTGTGGCAATCCAGAGAGGAAATGCTCACTGCATCCATGGTTCCTGCCCGCCATCTGAGGAGCTGGGGGAGCTGTTCAACTTGTGACAAGCAGCTTTGTACCCTGCGTGTAATCTATATTGTAACTTTTTTTGTGTAATGACATTTTTATAATGTAATGAATAATTTTGTGTCAAGACACACAAGCCTGGAAACCCACTTCGGCCAATCATTAGCCAGATACCCACACCCACGTACAGACTGGCGAAGCGACTCAACGGCCTGCTGACTCCTTATGTTCCTTGCGCCTTCAGCCTGAAGTCTCCAAAGGAATTTGTTGACTTACTGTGGGGCACACGGGCCACAGGGATAAGAGCCTCGTTGGACATAGAATCACTGCTTACCAACGTACCTGTGGACGAGACAATCGGGATGATAGCCGACAGAGTGTTTCGTGATCCAGCCTGTACTCCTCTTGACATACCAGAAAATATTCTGAGGAAACTACTCCAAGCTTGTACAAAAGAGGCACCCTTCTTGAGCAGGGATGGGCACATGTATAAGCAAGTAGATGGGGTCGCCATGGGTTCTCCCCTAGGTGTCCTGTTTGCAAACTTCTACATGGGTACCATCGAGCAAAAAGTCTTAGTCGACATGAACTTGAAACCAGCCATATACTGCAGGTATGTTGACGACATTTTTACACAGGTACCTGATGTCAGACATCTGCAGGAGCTGAAGGAGGCATTTGAGCAGAGTTCCGTGCTGCGTTTCACTTACGAGATGGAAAAGGATGGGAAGCTGCCCTTTCTAGATGTAACAGTCATGGAAAAGAGCGGAGGTTTCCACACTGCAGTCTACACCAAGGAAACGAACATAGGAATGTGCCTTAATGCCAACAACGACTGCCCAGACAGGTACAAGAGGAGTGTTGTTAACGCATATGTCGACCGTGCTCTCAGCCACAGCTCAGAATGGAAGCAAGTCGACGAAGAACTCTGTAGGGTAAGGCAGGTCCTAGTCAACAACGGCTTCTCCAATGGTTTCGTCGAAGACATCATAAGAAGGAAAGTGAAACGCCATGCAACCTCTGAAGAGACAACTAACACAACACCTATACCCCCAGCTCATAAAACGGAGGAAAGGGTCCTGAAAGATATTATTAATAGAAACGTTATCCCTACAGACAAAAATCAGAGGATACAACTGACGATTTACTATAAAACCAGTAAAACGGCCAGCCTACTCATGGGAAACTCTCCAGACACAAAGCAGAACGCTTTAAAAGAGACCAACGTCGTCTATGCCTTCAAATGCCCACTTGGGGACTGTAAGCTCCCAAAAAAACAGTATATAGGCAAGACAACAACATCTCTTTCTATGTTGGATATTTCCAACACCGAATACAACATTGTTGTATTCTCATTACTTATTACTAACCATACTTAATATTGTAGTAAGTGAAATTAACAACTCATAGAATTCTCATGTACTAATAATTCATCTGTGCATTAGGCTAGAATTCTCACGTCACCTGACGCTAGTATTGCGTCAGATTTCTTTACAGTAAAACACATTATATTCAATTTGTGTGAGAATTAAATATGATTCTCCATAATTAAAGCATTCTGTATGACAACTGATTGCAGACGAATTGTTCTCTAGCTAAAAGCCGAATAGAGCGTTAGAATTATACCGTCTACCTCGCGATAGTGTTAACGTCATCAATGAATGCCATGGGGAGACATTAATTCCTCTCCCTTATATATTTACTATTCTTAAATAGTTAAATAATAATATTTCGTTCCTCTAAATAATAAACCCGTCCAGTCTTTAGAGTTTCAAGCGCGAATGCGAGAAATATTAATGTTCATGCCAATAATTTGTGTAATGAACGTCGACTCGGCGTGGGTAGAGGGACGCCACCCTCAGTACACGTGGGGAACCGAAGAGAGGCAGACCTGCGCTTAACGTACTCACAAAAGACGCCATTGTCCAGCAAATAGGACACGTGTGTCCATCCACAGATGAAAGCCGCCACTGTGAGGCGTGAACGACCTTGCAGATAGTATCTTCAACTAGTGCTGGTGTTAAATAAGGGACCCCTAGACTTGGTTCCTGACGACACGTGATCAGCCAGCTTGAAACGCATCAATCCAGGATAGGTTCACCGGAGCTTGGGATGCGAAAGTCAACACCAGCAATCAACAGCCAATTATTGCACAACTATATTCTACCCACCTCAAGACTCCACTCCAATATAGAAGCATCAAGAAATATGGACCAATAGGCTTTCTACAAACACTTCTATTCAATATCCATTGTTTCGTGTTCTGTCTTGTGTTGATGAAATTAATACCCTATTAATACCCTTGTTCTGTCTTGTGTTGATGAAATTAATACCTTATTAATACCACATTTTGTTCTGTCTTGTGTTAATGCCACATCACCCCTTCCACCTCACTCAAATGTAGATATAAAAACGGAGATACGTAAGTTCTATTCAGTTGTGTATTTGCGAACTAAAGTCTTTGAAAATGTAATAAGTTTTACGAAACGCGCCCGTGTCGCGTCAGACTAGAAATAAAAATGAATTTTGGAGAATTGATTTTTGATTTACCTCCAACAGTGAAGCGTAATGTACGAAAGATTGAGAAAATTCGTGTTAGAGTTATTAATCTTACTTTTTCGGTCATATTTAATAATATATATATATATATATATATATATATATATATATATATATATATATATATATATATATATATATATATATATATATATATATATAAATATATATATATATATATATATATATACATATATATATATATATATATATATATATATATATATATATATATATATATATATATATATATATATATATATATATATATATATATATATATATATATATATATATATATATATATATATATATATATATATATATATATATATATATATATATATGTCGTACCTAGTAGCCAGAACGCACTTCTCAGCTTACTATTCAAGGCCCGATTTGCCTAATAAGCCAAGTTTTCATGAATTAATGGTTTTTCGACTAGCTAACCTACCTAACCTAACCTAACGTAACTTTTTCTGCTACCTAACCTAACCTAACCTGTAGAGATAGGTTAGGTTAGGTTAGGTAGGGTTGGTTAGGTTCGGTCATATATCTACGTTAATTTTAACTCCAATAAAAAAAAATTGACCTCATACATAATGAAATGGGTAGTTTTATTATTTCATAAGAAAAAAATTAGAGAAAATATATTAATTCAGGAAAACTTGGCTTATTAGGCAAGTCGGGCCTTGCATAGTAGGCTGAGAAGGGCATTCTGGCTACTAGGTACGGCATATATATATATATATATATATATATATATATATATATATATATATATATATATATATATATATATATATATATATATATATATATATATATATATATATATATATAGCAACTGGCATAACAGGTACGCGTTAACCCTCTGCACCACCGCTCAGACCCCTAAAAGAGATGGTAATTTCGGAGTATTTAAATACCCCAAAGATCAACACCTCCCAAGAGCACCAGAGCAAGTGAAGGGTCATTTAGACGTTATTTTCATCAAGTCCCTGTTAATATGGGAAGACACAGTGTCTCTGCTTAAGGCAGAGACACTGCCCCCTGCATGACCCTCATGGTGCAGAGGGTTAACGCGTACCTGTTATGCCAGTTGCTGCAAGGCTTCTGTGCTGGCTAGGGTTCGAGTCTCCTGGTGGGAAAGTGTTCTAAAGTTGTATACTTAACTCTCGTGTTTAGGAGAGTTGTGCCTTAAGCAGAGACACTGTGTCTTCCCATATTAACAGGGACTTGATGAAAATAACGTCTAAATGACCCCTCACTTGCTCTGGTGCTCTTGGGAGGTGTTGATCTTTGGGGTATTTAAATACTCCGAAATTACCATCTCTTTTAGGGGTCTGAGCGGTGGTGCAGAGGGTTAACGCGTACCTGTTATGCCAGTTGCTGCAAGGCTTCTGTGCTGGCTAGGGTTCGAGTCTCCTGGTGGGAAAGTGTTCTAAAGTTGTATACTTAACTCTCGTGTTTAGGAGAGTTGTGCCTTAAGCAGAGACACTGTGTCTTCCCATATTAACAGGGACTTGATGAAAATAACGTCTAAATGACCCCTCACTTGCTCTGGTGCTCTTGGGAGGTGTTGATCTTTGGGGTATTTAAATACTCCGAAATTACCATCTCTTTTAGGAGTCTGAGCGGTGGTGCAGAGGGTTAACGCGTACCTGTTATGCCAGTTGCTGCAAGGCTTCTGTGCTGGCTAGGGTTCGAGTCTCCTGGTGGGAAAGTGTTCTAAAGTTGTATACTTAACTCTCGTGTTTAGGAGAGTTGTGCCATATATATATATATATATATATATATATATATATATATATATATATATATATATATATATATATAACTGAAAACTCACACCCCAGAAGTGACTCGAACCCATACTCCCAGAAGCCACGCAACTGGTATGTACAAGACGCCTTAATCCACTTGACCATCACGACCGGACAAAATGAGGTGATAGCCGAGGCTATATGAACCACCCCACCGCCGGCACTCGGATAGTTATCTTGGGCATAGCATTTTACCAAATCACCTCATTCTTTGGGGCACACGTGAGGAACACAAATGCGAACAAGCCTGAATGGTCCCCAGGACATATGCAACTGAAAACTCACACCCCAGAAGTGACTCGAACCCATACTCCCAGAAGCCACGCAACTGGTATGTACAAGACGCCTTAATCCACTTGACCATCACGACCGGACAAAATGAGGTGATAGCCGAGGCTATATGAACCACCCCACCGCCGGCACTCGGATAGTTATCTTGGGCATAGCATTTTACCAAATCACCTCATTCTTTGGGGCACACGTGAGGAACACAAATGCGAACAAGCCTGAATGGTCCCCAGGACATATGCAACTGAAAACTCACACCCCAGAAGTGACTCGAACCCATACTCCCAGAAGCCACGCAACTGGTATGTACAAGACGCCTTAATCCACTTGACCATCACGACCGGACAAAATGAGGTGATAGCCGAGGCTATATGAACCACCCCACCGCCGGCACTCGGATAGTTATCTTGGGCATAGCATTTTACCAAATCACCTCATTCTTTGGGGCACACGTGAGGAACACAAATGCGAACAAGCCTGAATGGTCCCCAGGACATATGCAACTGAAAACTCACACCCCAGAAGTGACTCGAACCCATACTCCCAGAAGCCACGCAACTGGTATGTACAAGACGCCTTAATCCACTTGACCATCACGACCGGACAAAATGAGGTGATAGCCGAGGCTATATGAACCACCCCACCGCCGGCACTCGGATAGTTATCTTGGGCATAGCATTTTACCAAATCACCTCATTCTTTGGGGCACACGTGAGGAACACAAATGCGAACAAGCCTGAATGGTCCCCAGGACATATGCAACTGAAAACTCAAGTGGATTAAGGCGTCTTGTACATACCAGTTGCGTGGCTTCTGGGAGTATGGGTTCGAGTCACTTCTGGGGTGTGAGTTTTCAGTTGCATATGTCCTGGGGACCATTCAGGCTTGTTCGCATTTGTGTTCCTCACGTGTGCCCCAAAGAATGAGGTGATTTGGTAAAATGCTATGCCCAAGATAACTATCCGAGTGCCGGCGGTGGGGTGGTTCATATAGCCTCGGCTATCACCTCATTTTGTCCGGTCGTGATGGTCAAGTGGATTAAGGCGTCTTGTACATACCAGTTGCGTGGCTTCTGGGAGTATGGGTTCGAGTCACTTCTGGGGTGTGAGTTTTCAGTTGCATATGTCCTGGGGACCATTCAAGCTTGTTCGCATTTGTGTTCCTCACGTGTGCCCCAAAGAATGAGGTGATTTGGTAAAATGCTATGCCCAAGATAACTATCCGAGTGCCGGCGGTGGGGTGGTTCATATAGCCTCGGCTATCACCTCATTTTGTCCGGTCGTGATGGTCAAGTGGATTAAGGCGTCTTGTACATACCAGTTGCGTGGCTTCTGGGAGTATGGGTTCGAGTCACTTCTGGGGTGTGAGTTTTCAGTTGCATATGTCCTGGGGACCATTCAGGCTTGTTCGCATTTGTGTTCCTCACGTGTGCCCCAAAGAATGAGGTGATTTGGTAAAATGCTATGCCCAAGATAACTATCCGAGTGCCGGCGGTGGGGTGGTTCATATAGCCTCGGCTATCACCTCATTTTGTCCGGTCGTGATGGTCAAGTGGATTAAGGCGTCTTGTACATACCAGTTGCGTGGCTTCTGGGAGTATGGGTTCGAGTCACTTCTGGGGTGTGAGTTTTCAGTTGCATATGTCCTGGGGACCATTCAGGCTTGTTCGCATTTGTGTTCCTCACGTGTGCCCCAAAGAATGAGGTGATTTGGTAAAATGCTATGCCCAAGATAACTATCCGAGTGCCGGCGGTGGGGTGGTTCATATAGCCTCGGCTATCACCTCATTTTGTCCGGTCATGAT
The DNA here is from genome assembly GCF_040958095.1 of Procambarus clarkii. NCBI lineage: Eukaryota > Metazoa > Arthropoda > Malacostraca > Decapoda > Cambaridae > Procambarus > Procambarus clarkii. Next base: position 3,086,832 of record NC_091179.1, read on the forward strand.
GGTCAAGTGGATTAAGGCGTCTTGTACATACCAGTTGCGTGGCTTCTGGGAGTATGGGTTCGAGTCACTTCTGGGGTGTGAGTTTTCAGTTGCATATGTCCTGGGGACCATTCAGGCTTGTTCGCATATATATATATATATATATATATATATATATATATATATATATATATATATATTTGTCGTACCTAGTAGCCAGAACGCACTTCTCGGCCTACTATGCAAGGCTCGATTTGCCTAATAAGCCAAGTTTTCATGAATTAATATATTTTCTCATATTTTTTTCTTATGAAATGATAATGCTACCCATTTCATTATGTATGAGGTAAATTTTTTTTTATTGGAGTTAAAATTAACGTAGATATATGACCGAACCTAACCAACGCTACCTAACCTAGCCTAACCTATCTCTATAGGTTAGGTTAGGTTAGGTAGCCGAACAAGTTAGGTTAGGTTAGGTTAGGTAGGTTAGGTCGTCGAAAAACAATAAATTCATGAAAACTTGGCTTATTAGGCAAATTGGGCCTTGCATAGTAGGCTGAGAAGTGCGTTCTGGCTACTAGGTACGACATATATATATATATATATATATATATATATATATATATATATATATATATATATATATATATATATATATATATATATATATATATATATATATATATATGTCGTACCTAGTAGCCAGAACGCACTTTTCGGCCTACTATTCAAGGCCCGATTTGCCTAATAAGCCAAGTTTTCCTGAAATAATATATTTTCTCTAATTTTTTTCTTATGAAATGATAAACCTACCCATTTCATTATGTATGAGGTCAATTTTTTTTTATTAGAGTTAAAATTAACGTAGATATATGACCGAACCTAACCAGCCCTACCTAACCTAACCTAACCTATCTTTATAGGTTAGGTTAGGTTAGGTAGCGGAAAAAGTTAGGTTAGGTTAGGTTAGGTAGGTTAGGTTGCCGAAAAACAATTAATTCATGAAAACTTGGCTTATTAGGCAAATCGAGCCTTGAATAGTAGGCTGAGAAGTGCGTTCTGGCTACTAGGTACGACATATATATATATATATATATATATATATATATATATATATATATATATATATATATATATATATATATATATATATATATATATATATATTTATATATTAGTATATTTTGGTAGCAGTCTTTCCTGTAGACATATATTATTAAATATGACCGAAAAAGTAAGATTAATGATTCTAACACGAATTTTCTCAATCTTTCGTACATTACGCTTCACTGTTGGAGGTAAATCAAAAATCACTTCTCCAAAATTCATTTTTATTTCTAGTCTGACGCGACACGGGCGCGTTTCGTAAAACTTATTACATTTTCAAAGACTTCACAAATACACAACTGATTAGAACTTACGTATCTCTGATTTTATATCTACATTTGAGTGAGGTGGGAGGGGTGATGTGGCATTAACACAAGACAGAACAAGAGGGGATATTAATAGGGTATTAAAAGTATCAACACAAGACAGAACAGAAACAATGGGTATTGAATAGAAGTGTTTGTAGAAAGCCTATTGGTCCATATTTCTTGATGCTTCTATATTGAGCGGAGTCTTGAGGTGGGTAGAATATAGTTGTGCAATAATTGGCTGTTGATTGCTGGTGTTGACTTCTTGATGTGTAGTGCCTCGCAAACGTCAAGCCGCCTGCTATCGCTGTATCTATCGATGATTTCTGTGTTGTTTACTAGGATTTCTCTGGCGATGGTTTGGTTATGGGAAGAGATTATATGTTCCTTAATGGAGCCCTGTTGCTTATGCATCGTTAAACGCCTAGAAAGAGATGTTGTTTTCTTGCCTATATACTGGGTTTTTTGGAGCTTACAGTCCCCAAGTGGGCATTTGAAGGCATAGACGACGTTAGTCTCTTTTAAGACTAAAAGAGACTAACGCTTTAAACGTTAGTCTCTTATATACTAACGATATATATATATATATAATATATATATGAATGAAAACTCATTCATATATAACACAAATGCGAACACAAATGAACACAAATGCGATTTGTGTTCGCATTTGTGTTCCTCACGTGTGCCCCAAAGAATGAGGTGATTTGGTGAAATGCTATGCCCAAGATTACCATCCGAGTTGCCGTCGGGGAAGTGGCTCAAATAGCCTCGGCTATCACTTCCTTTTGACGGCCGTGATGGTCAAGTGGATTAAGGCGCCCTGTAGTTACCAGTTGCGTTGCTCCTGGGAGTATGGGTTCGAGTCACTTCTGGGGTGTGAGTTTTCATTCGCATATAGTCCTGGGGACCATTCAGGCTTGTTCGCAATATATATATATATATATACATATATATATATATATATATATATATATATATATATATATATATATATATATATATATATATATATATATATATATATATATATATATATATATATGCAAACAAGCCTGAATGGTCCCCAGGACTATATGCGACTGAAAACGCACACCCCAGAAGTGACTCAGCTCACGATGAAAGCAAGTCGAGGAAGAACTTTGTTGGGTAAGGCAGGTCCTAGTCAACAATGAATTCTCTAATGGTTAAGTTGTAGACGTCATAAAAAATAAAGGTGAAATGCAATGCAACCTCTAATGAGTCAACTAACACATCAATTGTACCCCCCTCCCTCCCCTATTAAACTGTTTTACAGGAACTTCTTTTCGACGGCTCATAAAATGGAGGAAAGTGTCCTGAAAGATATTATTATTAGGAACGTTATCTCTTCTGAAAAAATCAGAAAATATAATTGACAATTTACTTCAAAAAGAAGAAAACAGCCAACCTACTCATGAAAAATTCCCCAGACACCAAACAGAATGCTTTAAGGAAACCAACGTAGTCTATGCCTTCACATGCCCACATGGAGACTGTAAGCCCCAAAGATCACAGTATATAGGCAAGACAACGTCTCTTTTTAGGCGATTACCAATGCACAAACAACAGGGCTCCATCAAAGAACATATAATCTCTTCTCACAACCAGACCATCACCAGAGAAATCTTAACAAGCAACACAGAAATAATCGATAGATACAACGATTACAGGAGACTCTGCATCAGCGAGGCACTACACATCAAAAAGTCAACACCAGCAATCAACAGACAATTAATGTGTAACTGTAATCTACCCACTTCAAGTGCCCGAACGAACATAGAAGCAGCAAGAGAAAATATGACTCAATAGGCCTTCTGTAGTTACTTTCATTCTTATTTTTTCATATCCAATTTATACCCATTGATTCATGCTCTGTCACCTCACCCAAAAACATTTGTGTTATATCACTTTACCCAAAACGAATATAAGCATTACACACGGAAATCACAACAGCGTGATGCATCAAATGAACAAATTCACAAGGGCTGTGACGAGGGTTCTAACCTACGTTCGACCTACGATCCCAGATGCTGCCTTAATTGACTGAGCTACAACATGGTTAAAAGAACTTCAACAGGAAAATCATCCTCATTTACCAACGGTTCCTGCAGTCTCTCCGAGACATGGGGGGAATTGCGTAAAACCCTGGTTTGTGCCTTGGAGAAACTGCAAGAACTGTTGGTAAATCAGATGATTTCCCGGTTGCAATTCTTTTAACCATGTCGTAGATCAGTCGATTAAGGCAGCGTCTGGGATCCTCTCGGACGTAGGTTCGAACCTTCGTCACGGCCTTTGTGGATTTGAGTATGAGCATGTTATATGATATGTGTAAACCTGTCTTTGAAAATGTAGGAAGCCCTTGAGAAACTCTTGTAGGCGTCAGAAAATAAATGAAAATGAGAAAATGAACTTTGGAGAGTTAATATTTCAATTACCCCCGACAGTGAAGAAAATATTTGACTGAAAACATATTTTCAGTCGCATAAGCATATATGCGACTGAAAACTCCTCACAGCCGGTTGGCCGAGCGGACAGCACGCTGGACTTGTGATCCTGTGGTCCTGGGTTCGATCCCAGGCGCCGGCGAGAAACAATGGGCAGAGTTTCTTTCACCCTATGCCCCTGTTACCAAGCAGTAAAATAGGTACCTGGGTGTTAGTCAGCTGTCATGGGCTGCTTCCTGGGGGTGGAGGCTTGGTCGAGGACCGGGCCGCGGGGACACTAAAGCCCCGAAATCATCTCAAGATAACCTCTGAAGATACCCAAGAAGTGACTCGAACTCAGACAGCCAGGAGCACTATGCACCATAGCCAACCTGGTTCATTAAACATTAGACCACCGTATCTGTACAGAAGTCATTCGTAGCCGAGGCTATAATCCCAACGACCTGACGGCACTTGCTGGTAAATTTGGGCATAGATATTTCATTGAATCACCTCACTTTGTGGGGCCACGTGAACAACACAATTGCGAACAAGCTTGAATGGTCCCCAAGCCAATATGCAACTGAAAACTTCACACTGTTCGGAGAGTTATTTGACAACGATTACTGTGAGTGTATTATTATTGTTACTTGATGGATATAACTGTGATTGTACTAGGATTGATACTTGACGGAGATGATTGTGTGTGTACTTGGATTGTTACTTGACGGTGTTTATTGTGAGTGTACCTTGATTATTACTTGACGGAGATGATTGTGAGTGCACTAGGATTGTTATTTGACGGCGATGACAGTGAGAGTAATTTATGTGTTACTTGAGTACCGGTTGTATTCTATGAATGCTACTTGATGGAGATGACAGTGAGTGTACTGTCCTACTACTAGAGCAATATACACGTTAAATATTTTGGAACTTCCGATATTTTGGTAGTAAGTTGTATGGACAAATAATAGACAAATGACTGTAAAGAGTCACATGTGAACTCACGAGGAGACATGAGGTGACCAGGACGTGAGGAGACATAAGGTGAATATGATGTGAGTGGACGTGAGGTGACCATGACATGAGGAAACATGAGGTGACCACGACGTGAGGAGACATGAGGTGACCATGACGTGAGGAGACATGAGGTGACCATGACGTGAGGAGACATGAGGTGACCATGACGTGAGGAGACATGAGGTGACCATGACGTGAGGAGACATGAGGTGACCACGACGTGACCATGACGTGAGGAGACATGAGGTGACCACGACGTGAGGAGACATGAGGTGACCACGACGTGAGGAGACATGAGGTGACCATGACGTGAGGAGACATGAGGTGACCATGACGTGAGGAGACATGAGGTGACCATGACGTGAGGAGACATGAGGTGACCATGACGTGAGGAGACATGAGGTGAGGAGACATGAGGTGACCATGACGTGAGGAGACATGAGGTGACCATGACGTGAGGAGACATGAGGTGACCATGACGTGAGGAGACATGGGATGAGCATGATATGAGTGGACATGAGGTGACCACAACGTGAGGAGACATTAGGTGACCATGACGTGAGGAAACATGAGGTGACCATGACGTGAGCAGACATGAGGTGATCACGACATGAGAAGATGTGAGGTGACCACGACGTGAGGAGTCATGAGGTGACCACGACGAGAGGCGACTTGAGGTGACCACGACATGAGGAGACATGAGGTGACCACGACGTGAGGAGAAATGAGCTGACCACGACGTGAGGCGACTTGAGGTGACCACGACATGAGGAGACATGAGGTGACCACGACGTGAGGAGAAATGAGGTGACCACGACATGAGGTGACCACGACGTGAGGAGAAATGAGGTGACCACGACGTGAGGCGACTTGAGGTGACCACGACATGAGGAGACATGAGGTGACCACGACGTGAGGCGACTTGAGGTGACCACGACATGAGGAGACATGAGGTGACCACGACGTGAGGAGAAATGAGGTGACCACGACATGAGGAGACATGAGGTGACCACGACGTGAGGAGAAATGAGGTGACCACGACGTGAGGCGACTTGAGGTGACCACGACATGAGGAGACATGAGGTGACCACGACGTGAGGAGAAATGAGGTGACCATGACATGAGGAGACGTGAGGTGACCATGACGTGAGGAGACCACGACGTGAGGTGACTTGAGGTGACATGAGGTGACCACGACGAGAGGTAACTTGAGGTGACAACGACGTGAGGTGACATGAGGTGACAGGAGGCCTACGAATGTTTGGCCGGGGTAGTTTATGTTTGCAGTTACCTAGTTTTTTTGTTTTTTTTAGCTGGCCATTTGATCTGATTCAGTGACTAAAACCTGAATTTTTTTTGCTGTCCAACAGTACATATTTTGTACGTTTGTCAAAATATTCATTGTAAGCTCTATTGTATTTGGAGGATTTGCTGCAGTAAATGAAACCTTTAATACAGTGCATCACAAATATTTAATACTGTTGTATAGTACTACACCCATGTTGAATCACATCGTAACTATGTTGAATTACACTGTTCTCGTTTTGTGTAACACATTAGGTGTATTGTACATGTAACTCTATGATCATATTGTATCACAGTAACTATGTTGTAAAACACAGTTCCCAGTTTATATACCACTGTAACCATGTTGTAAAACACAGTAACTATGATGCAGAATACAGAAACTATGTTGTTTAATATTGTCACAATGTTTTATAGCTCCGTACTTATGTTGTATAAGTAAATAAGTTGTATAACACTGAATCGATGTTGTATAACACAGTAACTAAGTTGTATAACACTGTTTCGATGGTGTATAACACAGTAACTAAGTTGTATAGCACTGCATCGATGTTGTATAGCACAGTAACTAAGTTGTATGACACTGTTTCTATGGTGTATAACACAGTAACTAGGTCGTATAACATTGTATCGATGTTGTATAACACAATAATTAAGTTGTACATCAATGTATCGATGTTGTTTATCACAGTAACTAAATAATAATTTAGTAGCAATGCGGTGACTTGATCCAGCTTTCCGGTGACTCCCAGACACTTGCCTTAACTAACTTAGCTACTATAGGTCAATAGCTATTCAGCCTGGAAATCTACTGAATACACTACGGAATTCACCTGCGTCTTTACAAATAACCCACCTATACTCTGGTATATTGGTAATTTTGTTCTCCGCCTTCGTCCAATTGTCCAAGCACTTGGGTTTGACGGTAGAGCGACAATCTAGCGTCATGCAGGTCGGTGTTCAATCCTCGACCGTCCAAGTGGTTGGGCACCATTATTCACCCCCCCCCCCCAATCCCATCCCAAATACTTATCCTGACCCCTTCCAAGTACTACATAGTCGTAATGGCTTGTAGCTGGATAATGGTTTGGCCCTGATAATTCCCTCCCTCCCTCCCTCCTTCCTTTATTTACAAAGTTCACAAATATCACAAAGTTATTACAATGGCGTAATAAATCAACGAAGAAATCATTTCATAGCAATACGATGTGTTGAACTAGTGTGCTGGGGACTATGTTGCATACCATTGTAATAAGGCTGTATAACACCTTAGCCATGTTGCATTACGCATCAGTTATAGTGTAAAGCATTGTAACCATATTGTTTAATACAGCAACTATGCTATATAGCATTCTTATGATGAATGACACTGTGACCATGTTGTATACTACTGTAAATATGTTGCACTTAATTTATATTGTGTGACACTGTGTCTTTTTTGCATAACACTGAACCTATGTTTACAGCACAGTAACTATGTTGTAAAACACTACCTTTGTGACAAAGTACTGTATCAGTATTGAATACAGTATGATTTTGTGTAACGCTCTAATTATGTTGTACAGCACAATATGTAGTATGAATTGAACTAATGTTGTATAACACTAAAACAATTTAAAATAACATTGTAACCTTGTTGATTAACTCTGTTTTTATGTTTTATAACACGTTGATAATTTGTGTATAACTGTAACTATGTTTTATTTCACTATAATCCTGTTGGATAACATGTTACTCATGTTGTATTACACGGTAACCATATTGTATACTTTTGTACCCACATTTCAAATCACGGAATATCTGTGTACAACACCCTGCATAATACACTACGTAATACAATACAGAAGCATTGTTGCATAATACTATTGACATGTTATATAACACTGTAATCATGTTGTTGAACACTGCATCCATGTTGTATAACCCTGTACCTACTTTACAAAAGTTGTGGGCTTAAAATATTTTCGTGTAAGTATTCAACATTGTGGTATGTGGTATTGTTTTGTACCCAGGTAGTTGTTTGCAGGTAGATCACGGAGCCGAGTGGCCGAGCGGACAGCACGCTGGACTTGTGATCCTGTGGTCCTGGGTTCGATCCCAGGCGCCGGCGAGAAACATTGGGCAAAGTTTCATTCACCCTATGCCCCTGTTATCTAGCAGTAAAATAGGTACCTGGGTGTTAGTCAGCTGTCACGGGCTGCTTCCTGGGGGTGGAGGCCTAGTCGAGGACCGGGCCGCAGGGACACTAAAAAGCCCCGAAATCATCTCAAGATAACCTCAAGATAGATAATCGTAGCAAGTTCTAAGATGGTCTGGGAGAAGCTGTCCTGTCTCACACCGTGACAAGTGTGGTAGTGAAGATGGAAACTGGGGCATTGATGCCTCAGGGGCAGGATGGATGGATGGAGGGGAATAACTCCCCAAATAGGAAAAGTATTACGACATCTTGGTCAACCTAACTATAACCCTAACTCTAGAGGGACACGTCTAACCACCTTCTGCAGGATTCGAAAAGTTATCGAATAGTCTGATAGCTTTCCGGTACCATGATAAGATTGATGCACTTAGCATATCTCTGACAAATTCTTGAGTGTGCTGTCATTGTATGTAATTTTCGAAGAAATGCAAATCAAAGCAAAAAAGGTAAAGAGACGGAAAATACCTTTAGCCAGAGTTGCGAGCCATTAAAGGCAGCAAACGTTTGAAGAGCTGAGGCATCGCGCGCTTGAGTAAACGTTTCGGAAGAGGAACATTATAATAACAAACTAACAAACTAAATCATCACGGGAATCGGAAAAGTAGACAAACAAATGTCTTTCAAAAGTAGGAAAGTTATCAGTGAATTTTGCTAAAAATTGGAAATACAAATTCTTTCTTAATAAATGAAATGGACTAGAATGTAAAATTATTAAAGTAACTGTACTCTAGGTTCAAATGCCAATACACAAAGTCAATATATTACCAACTAGTAAATAGAAAAAGACGAAGATAAGGATCTTAGCCTTGACATTCCAAAGTTTGTGTAGGATTGTATACTCGGACACATACACACTCAAAGACCTAGAAACATAGACTCATCACAAATATTTACACCCACACGGTAGTAGCCACAAACCTAACGACAAACAGACATATTGACAAACTCTAGTTTTCACCAAATGCAAAATGTATCAGAGTCTGGATAGCTTTCAGGAATTTGAAGAACTGAGCCTTATACCTGAGAAGCACCGCCATGCAGTATGCAGCTCAAGCATCGAACCACCGCTCGTAAAATCACGTAACATAATTTCTAAGCCCAAAGGATATGAAATATTGATAGTCGTGAGCAACGAGGAAAACTTACAGGAACAAGACCTGACAACACTGTAGGAAATTAGTAAAATGTGAAGACATAGTAGGTACATATAATCATCTATTGGGAATATTTTTCCTTGTAGACAAAGAAGAATTGTTCACAATAAAAACACCGGAAAGCATATATCACAGTTAGAAAGTTATTTAACAAATATAGAAGTAGTGATACATGAGAGAACTTATTTAGTGTAAAAGATGTAGTATGTATGAAGTGGGAAAGGTGAAGTAGTGATTTAAGATAATTCAAAATATTCATATATACAAATACATTATCACCAACATACGAAATAAAACATGCACATGGAGACATGTACACATGAAGAGGGTAAATGGTAAATTATCCGTACTTCCCACCAAATTACATGGACATCTGTAACCTGCAAAAGTCATCACCTTTTGAACAAATATCTTACCTAAACACCAGCGTAGTATTGTACTTCAGATGAGAGCAGAGCTGTGACGCTGTTGACAGACCCTTGTGCTGGAGGCTACTGAGAGAAGCGCTCTTGGAGACTCGGTATTTATTTCAGTCAGCCCTTCCTGACATTTGTTGGGTAGATGTCACAGACACGTTGTACTGACACCAGTCCTTGACTGGACAAGCTTATTTACAGCTGAGACAAATTAATGTTATGGTAACTTCAATATATATAATGTTTTACAACTAATTCAGGAAAATCAATTGGTGTTTTGAATCAACGCTCAAGTTATATGTAACTAAGGAGCTCTTCCCCGTGAAGGATATATGTATATATGTCGTACATAGTAGTTAGAACGCACTTCTCAGCCTACTATGCAAGGCCCGATTTGCCTAATAAGCCAAGTTTTCATGAATTAATTGTTTTTCGACTACCTAACCTACCTAACCTAACCTAACCTAACTTTTTCAACTACCTAACCTAATCTTACCTATAAAGATAGGTTAGGTAGGGTTGGTTAGGTTCGGTCATATATCTACATTAATTTCAACTCCAATAAAAAAAATTGACCTCATACGTAATGAAATGGGTAGCTTTATCATTTCATAAAAAAATTAGATAAAATATACTAATTCAGGAAAACTTGGCTTATTAGGCAAATTGGGTCTTGCATAGTAGGCCGAAAAGTGCGTTCTGGCTACTAGGTACGACATATATATATATATATATATATATATATATATATATATATATATATATATATATATATATATATATATATATATATGTCGTACCTAATAGCCAGAACGCACTTCTCGGCCTACTATACAAGGCCCGATTTGCCTAATAAGCCAAGTTTTCCTGAATTAATATATTTTCTCTAATGTTTTGCTTATGAAATGATAAAGTTACCCATTTCATTATGTATGAGGTCAATTTTTTTTTATTGGAGTTAAAATTAACTTAGATATATGACCGAACCTAACCAACCCGACCTAACCTAACCTAACCTATCTTTATAGGTTAGGTTAGGTTAGGTACCCGAAAAAGTTAGGTTAGGTTAGGTTAGGTAGGTTAGGTAGTCGAAAAACAATTAATTCATGAAAACTTGGCCTATTAGGCAAATCGGGGCTTGCATAGTAGGCTGAGAAGTGCGTTCTGGCTACTAGGTACGACATATATATATATATATATATATATATATATATATATATATATATATATATATATATATATATATATATATATATATACATATATATATTAGTATATTTTGGTAGCAGTCTTTCCTGTAGACATATATTATTAAATATGACCGAAAAAGTAAGATTAATAATTCTAACACGAATTTTCTCAATCTTTCGTACATTACGCTTCACTGTTGGAGGTAAATCAAAAATCACTTCTCCAAAATTCATTTTTATTTCTAGTCTGACGCGACACGGGCGCGTTTCGTAAAACTTATTACATTTTCAAAGACTTCACAAATACACAACTGATTAGAACTTGCGTTTCCCTGATTTTATATCTACATTTGAGTGAGGTGGGAAGGGTGATGTGGCATTACATTTGAGTGAGGTGGGAAGGGTGATGTGGCATTAACACAAGACAGAACACTAGGGGATATTAATAGGGTATTAAAAGTATCAACACAAGACAGAACAGAAACAATGGGTATTGAATAGAAGTGTTTGTAGAAAGCCTATTGGTCCATATTTCTTGATGCTTCTATATTGGAGCGGAGTCTTGAGGTGGGTAGAATATAGTTGTGCAATAATTGGCTGTTGATTGCTGGTGTTGACTTCTTGATGTGTAGTGCCTCGCAAACGTCAAGCCGCCTGCTATCGCTGTATCTATCGATGATTTCTGTGTTGTTTACTAGGATTTCTCTGGCGATGGTTTGGTTATGGGAAGAGATTATATGTTCCTTAATGGAGCCCTGTTGTTTATGCATCGTTAAACGCCTAGAAAGAGATGTTGTTGTCTTGCCTATATACTGGGTTTTTTGGAGCTTACAGTCCCCAAGTGGGCATTTGAAGGCATAGACGACGTTAGTCTCTTTTAAAGCGTTCTGTTTTGTGTCTGGAGAGTTTCTCATGAGTAGGCTGGCCGTTTTTCTGGTTTTATAGTAAATCGTCAGTTGTATCCTCTGATTTTTGTCTGTAGGGATGACGTTTCTATTAACAATATCTTTCAGGACCCTTTCCTCTGTTTTATGAGCTGTGGAAAAGAAGTTCCTGTAAAATAGTCTAATAGGGGGTATAGGTGTTGTGTTAGTTGTCTCTTCGGAGGTTGCATGGCTTTTCACTTTCCTTCTTATGATGTCTTCGATGAAACCATTGGAGAAGCCGTTATTGACTAGGACCTGCCTTACCCTACAGAGTTCTTCGTCGACTTGCTTCCATTCTGAGCTGTGGCTGAGAGCACGGTCGACGTATGCGTTAACAACACTCCTCTTGTACCTGTCAGGGCAGTCGCTGTTGGCATTTAGGCACATTCCTATGTTTGTTTCCTTTGTGTAGACTGCAGTGTGGAAACCTCCGCCCTTTTCCATGACTGTTACATCTAGAAAAGGCAGCTTCCCATCCTTTTCCGTCTCGTAAGTGAAACGCAGCACGGAACTCTGCTCAAATGCCTCCTTCAGCTCCTGCAGATGTCTGACATCAGGTACCTGTGTAAAAATGTCGTCAACATACCTGCAGTATATGGCCGGTTTCAAGTTCATGTCGACTAAGACTTTTTGCTCGATGGTACCCATGTAGAAGTTTGCAAACAGGACACCTAGGGGAGAACCCATGGCGACCCCATCTACTTGCTTATACATGTGCCCATCCGGGCTCAAGAAGGGTGCCTCTTTAGTACAAGCTTGGAGTAGTTTCCTCAGAATACTTTCTGGCATGTCAAGAGGAGTACAGGCTGGATCACGATACACTCTGTCGGCTATCATTCCGATTGTCTCGTCCACAGGTACGTTGGTAAACAGCGATTCTACGTCCAACGAGGCTCTTATCCCTGTGGCCCGTGCGCCCCGCAGTAAGTCCACAAATTCCTTTGGAGACTTCAGGCTGAAGGCGCAAGGAACATAAGGAGTCAGCAGGCCGTTGAGTCGCTTCGCCAGTCTGTACGTGGGTGTGGGTATCTGGCTAATGATTGGCCGAAGTGGGTTTCCAGGCTTGTGCGTCTTGACATTTCCATACGCATATCCAGGTTTATATTCCCCAATGATCTTTGGCAGGTGGAGTCCGGATTTCTTGGCGTTCACAGTTTCGATCAGTTTGTTGACCTTTGCTTTTAATTCGGCTGTAGTGTCCTTCGTTACCCTTTGGAACTTAGTTTGGTCAGAGAGTATGATGTTCATTTTCGCCAGATATTCGTCTTTTTTAAGAATGACATATATTGGCGACTTGTCACCTCTCCTGACAACTATCTCCTTGTTCTCACGAAGGCTTTTAGCTGCCGCTTTAAGCTCGGGGGACAGTATGGTGCTTCTGTAGTTGCCTCGATTCTTTCCTCCTTCTGCAATAAGTTCTGCTTGTAAGGTATCTTTGGTAGTGACCTTCTTTTGTGTCTCGAGGTCGAATATGTCGTCCAACAGAATTTCCAACTCTACTTTCCGGGCCATTTCACTCGGTCTGGACATAACATGACAGTTTATGCCCAGATTTAGAAGAGTGACTTGGTCCTCAGTGAGGTTAATTCCTGCAAGGTTCAGGAAGCCATCTCTTGGTCGTGGAATTGCCATAGGTCCTCCAAATAATGTTGTTAGTTTCTTGATAATCCTTGTTTCAGACCAACATCACCTCAGCACTGAAACAAGGATTATCAAGAAACCTCGTTGGACGTAGAATCGCTGTTTACCAACGTACCTGTGGACGAGACAATCGGAATGATAGCCGACAGAGTGTATCGTGATCCAGCCTGTACTCCTCTTGACATGCCAGAAAGTATTCTGAGGAAACTACTCCAAGCTTGTACTAAAGAGGCACCCTTCTTGAGCCCGGATGGGCACATGTATAAGCAAGTAGATGGGGTCGCCATGGGTTCTCCCCTAGGTGTCCTGTTTGCAAACTTCTACATGGGTACCATCGAGCAAAAAGTCTTAGTCGACATGAACTTGAAACCGGCCATATACTGCAGGTATGTTGACGACATTTTTACACAGGTACCTGATGTCAGACATCTGCAGGAGCTGAAGGAGGCATTTGAGCAGAGTTCCGTGCTGCGTTTCACTTACGAGACGGAAAAGGATGGGAAGCTGCCTTTTCTAGATGTAACAGTCATGGAAAAGGGCGGAGGTTTCCACACTGCAGTCTACACAAAGGAAACAAACATAGGAATGTGCCTAAATGCCAACAGCGACTGCCCTGACAGGTACAAGAGGAGTGTTGTTAACGCATACGTCGACCGTGCTCTCAGCCACAGCTCAGAATGGAAGCAAGTCGACGAAGAACTCTGTAGGGTAAAGCAGGTCCTAGTCAATAACGGCTTCTCCAATGGTTTCATCGAAGACATTATAAGAAGGAAAGTGAAAAGCCATGCAACCTCCGAAGAGACAACTAACACAACACCTATACCCCCTATTAGACTATTTTACAGGAACTTCTTTTCCACAGCTCATAAAACAGAGGAAAGGGTCCTGAAAGATATTGTTAATAGAAACGTCATCCCTACAGACAAAAATCAGAGGATACAACTGACGATTTACTATAAAACCAGAAAAACGGCCAGCCTACTCATGAGAAACTCTCCAGACACAAAACAGAACGCTTTAAAAGAGACTAACGTCGTCTATGCCTTCAAATGCCCACTTGGGGACTGTAAGCTCCAAAAAACCCAGTATATAGGCAAGACAACAACATCTCTTTCTAGGCGTTTAACGATGCATAAACAACAGGGCTCCATTAAGGAACATATAATCTCTTCCCATAACCAAACCATCGCCAGAGAAATCCTAGTAAACAACACAGAAATCATCGATAGATACAGCGATAGCAGGCGGCTTGACGTTTGCGAGGCACTACACATCAAGAAGTCAACACCAGCAATCAACAGCCAATTATTGCACAACTATATTCTACCCACCTCAAGACTCCGCTCCAATATAGAAGCATCAAGAAATATGGACCAATAGGCTTTCTACAAACACTTCTATTCAATACCCATTGTTTCTGTTCTGTCTTGTGTTGATACTTTTAATACCCTATTAATATCCCCTAGTGTTCTGTCTTGTGTTAATGCCACATCACCCTTCCCACCTCACTCAAATGTAATGCCACATCACCCTTCCCACCTCACTCAAATGTAGATATAAAATCAGGGAAACGCAAGTTCTAATCAGTTGTGTATTTGTGAAGTCTTTGAAAATGTAATAAGTTTTACGAAACGCGCCCGTGTCGCGTCAGACTAGAAATAAAAATGAATTTTGGAGAAGTGATTTTTGATTTACCTCCAACAGTGACGCGTAATGTACGAAAGATTGAGAAAATTCGTGTTAGAATTATTAATCTTACTTTTTCGGTCATATTTAATAATACATATATATATATATATATATATATATATATATATATATATATATATATATATATACTAGTATATTTTGGTAGCAGTCTTTCCTGTAGACATATTTTATTAAATATGACCGAAAAAGTAAGATTAATAATTCTGACACGAATTTTCTCAATCTTTCGTACATTATGCTTCACTGTTGGAGGTAAATCAAAAATCACTTCTCCAAAATTCATTTTTATTTCTAGTCTGACGCGACACGGGCGCGTTTCGTAAAACTTATTACATTTTCAAAGACTTCACAAATACACAACTGATTAGAACTTGCGTTTCCCTGATTTTATATCTACATTTGAGTGAGGTGGGAAGGGTGATGTGGCATTACATTTGAGTAAGGTGGGAAGGATGATGTGGCATTAGAGGATATTAATAGGGTATTAAAAGTATCAACACAAGACAGAACACGAAACAATGGATATTGAATAGAAGTGTTTGTAGAAAGCCTATTGGTCCATATTTCTTGATGCTTCTATATTGGAGCGGAGTCTTGAGGTGGGTAGAATATAGTTGTGCAATAATTGGCTGTTGATTGCTGGTGTTGACTTCTTGATGTGTAGTGCCTCGCAAACGTCGAGCCGCCTGCTATCGCTGTATCTATCGATCATTTCTGTGTTGTTTACTAGGATTTCTCTGGCGATGGTTTGGTTATGGGAAGAGATTATATGTTCCTTAATGGAGCCCTGTTGTTTATGCATCGTTAAACGCCTAGAAAGAGATGTTGTTGTCTTGCCTATATACTGGGTTTTTTGGAGCTTACAGTCCCCAAGTGGGCATTTGAAGGCATAGACGACGTTAGTCTCTTTTAAAGCGTTCTGTTTCGTGTCTGGAGAGTTTCTCATGAGTAGGCTGGCCGTTTTTCTGGTTTTATAGTAAATCGTCAGTTGTATCCTCTGATTTTTGTCTGTAGGGATAACGTTTCTATTAACAATATCTTTCAGGACCCTTTCCTCTGTTTTATGAGCTGTGGAAAAGAAGTTCCTGTAAAATAGTCTAATAGGGGGTATAGGTGTTGTGTTAGTTGTCTCTTCGGAGGTTGCATGGCTTTTCACTTTCCTTCTTATGATGTCTTCGATGAAACCATTGGAGAAGCCGTTATTGACTAGAACCTGCCTTACCCTACAGAGTTCTTCGTCGACTTGCTTCCATTCTGAGCTGTGGCTGAGAGCACGGTCGACGTATGCGTTAACAACACTCCTCTTGTACCTGTCAGGGCAGTCGCTGTTGGCATTTAGGCACATTCCTATGTTTGTTTCCTTTGTGTAGACTGCAGTGTGGAAACCTCCGCCCTTTTCCATGACTGTTACATCTAGAAAAGGCAGCTTCCCATCCTTTTCCGTCTCGTAAGTGAAACGCAGCACGGAACTCTGCTCAAATGCCTCCTTCAGCTCCTGCAGATGTCTGACATCAGGTACCTGTGTAAAAATGTCGTCAACATACCTGCAGTATATGGCCGGTTTCAAGTTCATGTCGACTAAGACTTTTTGCTCGATGGTACCCATGTAGAAGTTTGCAAACAGGACACCTAGGGGAGAACCCATAGCGACCCCATCTACTTGCTTATACATGTGCCCATCCGGGCTCAAGAAGGGTGCCTCTTTAGTACAAGCTTGGAGTAGTTTCCTCAGAATACTTTCTGGCATGTCAAGAGGAGTACAGGCTGGATCACGATACACTCTGTCGGCTATCATTCCGATTGTCTCGTCCACAGGTACGTTGGTAAACAGCGATTCTACGTCCAACGAGGCTCTTATCCCTGTGGCCCGTGCGCCCCGCAGTAAGTCCACAAATTCCTTTGGAGACTTCAGGCTGAAGGCGCAAGGAACATAAGGAGTCAGCAGGCCGTTGAGTCGCTTCGCCAATCTGTACGTGGGTGTGGGTATCTGGCTAATGATTGGCCGAAGTGGGTTTCCAGGCTTGTGCGTCTTGACATTTCCATACGCATATCCAGGTTTATATTCCCCAATGATCTTTGGCAGGTGGAGTCCGGATTTCTTGGCGTTCACAGTTTCGATCAGTTTGTTGACCTTTGCTTTTAATTCGGCTGTAGTGTCCTTCGTTACCCTTTGGAACTTAGTTTGGTCAGAGAGTATGATGTTCATTTTCGCCAGATATTCGTCTTTTTTAAGAATGACATATATTGGCGACTTGTCACCTCTCCAAACCATCGCCAGAGAAATCCTAGTAAACAACACAGAAATCATCGATAGATACAGCGATAGCAGGCGGCTCGACGTTTGCGAGGCACTACACATCAAGAAGTCAACACCAGCAATCAACAGCCAATTATTGCACAACTATATTCTACCCACCTCAAGACTCCGCTCCAATATAGAAGCATCAAGAAATATGGACCAATAGGCATTCTACAAACACTTCTATTCAATATCCATTGTTTCGTGTTCTGTCTTGTGTTGATACTTTTAATACCCTATTAATATCCTCTAATGCCACATCATCCTTCCCACCTTACTCAAATGTAATGCCACATCACCCTTCCCACCTCACTCAAATGTAGATATAAAATCAGGGAAACGCAAGTTCTAATCAGTTGTGTATTTGTGAAGTCTTTGAAAATGTAATAAGTTTTACGAAACGCGCCCGTGTCGCGTCAGACTAGAAATAAAAATGAATTTTGGAGAAGTGATTTTTGATTTACCTCCAACAGTGAAGCATAATGTACGAAAGATTGAGAAAATTCGTGTCAGAATTATTAATCTTACTTTTTCGGTCATATTTAATAAAATATATATATATACATATATATATATATATATATATATATATATGATTTCATATATATATATATATATATATATATATATATATATATATATATATATATATATATATATATATATATATATATATATATATATATATATATATATATATATATATATATATATATATATATATATATATACAGTCATGGAAATGGAAACAGTCATGGAAAAGAGCGGAGGTTTCCACACTGCAGTCTACACTAAGGAAACGAACATAGGAATGTGCCTAAATGCCAAAAGCGACTGCCCAGATAGGTACAAAAGGAGTGTTGTTAACGCAAATGTCGACCGTGCTCTCAGCCACAGCTCAGAATGGAAGCAAGTCGACAAAGAACTCTGTAGGGTAAGGCAGGTCCTAGTCAACAACGGCTTCTCCAATGGTTTCGTCGAAGACATCATAAGAAGGAAAGTGAAACGCCATGCAACCTCTGAAGAGACAACTAACACAACACCTATACCCCCTATTAGACTATGTTACAGGAACTTCTTTTCCACAGCTCATAAAACGGAGGAAAGGGTCCTGAAAGATATTGTTAATAGAAACGTTATCCCTACAGACAAAAATCAGAGGATACAACTGACGATTTACTATAAAACCAGAAAAACGGCCAGCCTACTCATGAGAAACTCTCCAGACACAAAGCAGAACGCTTTAAAAGAGACCAACGTCGTCTATGCCTTCAAATGCCCTCTTGGGGACTGTAAGCTCCAAAAAACCCAGTATATAGGCAAGACAACAACATCTCTTTCTAGGCGTTTAACGATGCATAAGCAACAGGGCTCCATTAAGGAACATATAATCTCTTCCCACAACCAAACCATCGCCAGAGAAATCCTAGTAAACAACACAGAAATCATCGATAGATACAGCGATAGCAGGCGGCTTGACGTTTGCGAGGCACTACACATTAAAAAGTCAACACCAGCAATCAACAGCCAATTAATGCACAACTATATTCTACCCACCTCAAGACTCCGCTCCAATATAGAAGCATCAAGAAATATGGACCAATACGCTTTCTACAATCACTTCCATTCAATACCCATTGTTTCGTGTTCTGCCTTGTGTTGATGAAATTAATACCCTATTAATGCCACCTCACCCCATCCACCTCACTCAAATGTAGATATAAACAAATCGGAGATGTGTAAGTTCTATTCAGTTGTGTATGTGTAAACTAAAGTCTTTGAAAATGTAATAAGTTTTACGAAACGCGCTCAAGTGTCGCGTCAGACTAAAAATAAAAATGAATTTTGGAGAATTTATTTTTGAATTACCACCAACAGTGAAAAGAAATGTACGAAAGATAGAGAAAATTCGTGTTAGAATTATTAATCTTACTTTGTCGGTTATATTTAATAATATATGTCTACAGGAAAGACTGCTACCAAAATATACTAATATATATATATATATATATATATATATATATATATATATATATATATATATATATATATATATATATATATATATATATATATATATATATATATTTATTTCAAATAAACAAATTGGAAACAAATTATTAAAAATAAAGAAAATCACTCGGCCTATTTGGGAAAACGGGCCTTGCATAGTAGGCCGAGAAGTGCATTCTGGCTACTAGGTACGACATAACTATATTTTTCCAAGTTTTTTCTTATGAAATGATAAATCTGACCATTTCATTATGTAGAAGTTAATTTGTTTAAATTTGATTTAAAACTAACGTAGATATATGACCGAACCTAACCAACCCTACCTAACCTAACCTAACCTATCTAAACTTCTTATGATGTCATCCACGAAACCATTGGAGAAGCCGCTGTTGACTAGGACCTGCCTTACCCTGCAGAGTTCTTCAGGTAAGGCAGGTCCTAGTCAACAACGGCTTCACCAATGGTTTCCTGGAAGACATCATAAGAAGGAAAGTGAAACGCCATGCAACCTCTGAAGAGACAACTAACACAACACCTATACCCCCTATTAGACTATTTTACAGGAACGTCTTTTCCACAGCTCATAAAACGGAGGAAAGGGTCCTGAAAGATATTGTCAGTAGAAACGTTATCCCTATAGACAAAACTCAGAAGATACAACTGACGATTTACTATAAAACCAGAAAAACGGCCAGCCTACTCATGAGAAACTCTCCAGACAAAAAGCAGAACGCTTTAAAAGAGAACAACGTCGTCTATGCCTTCAAATGCCCTCTTGGGGACTGTAAGCCTAAAAAAAACTGTATATAGGCAAGACAACAACATCTCTTTCTAGGCGTTTAACGATGCATAAGCAACATGGCTCCATTAAGGAACATATAATCTCTTCCCACAAACAAACCATCACCAGAGAAATCTTAGCAAACAACACAGAAATCATCGATAGATACAGCGATAGCAGGCGGCTTGACGTCTGCGAGGCACTACACATCAAGAAGTCAACACCAGCAATCAACAGCCAATTAATGCTCAACTATATTCTACCCACTTCAAGACTCCGCTCCAATATAGAAGCCTCAAGAAATATGGACCAATAGGCTTTCTACAATTACTTCCATTCAATACCCATTGTTTCGTGTTCTGTCTTGTGTTTGAATTTAATACCCATTCAATACCCATTGTTTCATGTTCTGTCTTGTGTTGGACTTTAATAGCCATTGAATACCTATTGTTGGAAGTTCGTTTTTCACCTCATCCACCTCACCCAAATGTAGATATAAACCTCGAAGATGTGTAAGCTCTATTCAGTTTCAGTTGTGTGTTTGTTAAATAAAGTCTTTGAAAATGTAATAAGTTTTACGAAACGCGCTCAAGTGTCGCGTCAGACTAGAAATAAAAAGGAATTTTGGAGAATTGATCTTTGAATTACCATCAACAGTGATAAGAAACTTAAGAAAGATAGGGAAAATTCGTGTTAGAATTATTAATCTTACTTTTTCGGTCATATTTAATAATATATGTCTACAGGAAAGACTGCTACCAAAATATACTAATATACCAAAATATACTAATATATAATATATATATATATATATATATATATATATATATATATATATATATATATATATATATATATATATATATATATATATATATATATATATATATATATAACGAAAAAAAAACATGCTTATTTTGAAAAACTGTGTTTTTCATGTAAGATAAATCTTCGAAATCTCTTTACCGATTGCTTTGAAATTTTTACACGACGTTGCATTCGAATAGGCGCATCTTTTTATACACTTACTATATACATGCCTCATCTGTGACTGTAGAAAACATGCTTTTTTGAATAAACATCGCCATCTGTTGGATGTAAGAGCAACGCACACTGTAATCTCCCAAAGTTCTAAACCGATTGCTTTGAAATTCTGACGCAACGTTTCCTTCGAATATGAGCGTCTTTTTATATACCTCCTATTGTGATGCCACCTTGTGACAGGTAAAAACATGCATTTTTAAAAAACATCGCCATCTGTTGCACATAATAGGAACATGCACGCTATACTAAATATGGCCAGAATTCCATTTGAAAGTTTCCGATTACATTAATAAATTTCATTTTCATAGATTACGATTTATTAAATTTTTTATTTATTTATTTTTTGTGACTATGTGTTGGAATTGAGCTGTGTTGTTTACCATACCGTTCATTTCGTAAGTATAAGTATAGATGCCACACCTGTGTTTTCTTGAAAAAGAGTGCTATCTGTTGCATGTAAGAGCAACACACCTGCTATACTTGATACTATACAATTCCATTTCAATGTTTTTGATTGCATTGATAAATGGATTTTTCATGGATTTTGATCTATTTTCATTTTGTTTTAATTATTTTGTGTGAATTGTGTTGGAATTGAGCTGTGTTGTTTACCAGACCGTTCATTTTGTGAGAATAGTTTACTTTTATATTTTTCATATTTTCATTTCATTATTAAACTGCTTTTCTTATATTTCAGTGATGGGAACATGAGCTGACTTGATGCTAAAAATTTTCTGATGTGAACATCAGACCATTTGGGAAGGCATGGGACGATGGATTGGGGAATGGTAGGGATTATACATACACTGTAGTTCAGTGCCTCCTGTCTATCCGCCTTTCAAGTATAGCGGGACTACATTAGCCGTCTTCCAAATTTTGGGCAGTTGACCTGTTATCAGTGATTAGGTATAAACCATGGAGAGTGACAGGCACAGTGCTTCTGCTCCTTCCTTTATTATCCATGAAGTTCCATCTGGGCCTATAGCCTTTGTCACATCCAACTTTAACAAGAGCTTCCTTACCTCCCCACTGGTAATCCCGAACTCCTCTAGTGGTGCCTGGTTAACTATTCCCTCTCTTATGTCTGGAACTTCTACTTGCTCTAATGTGAAGACTTTCTGGAATTTCGTACTGAGTTCCTCGCAAACTTCCTTGTCGTTTGTATTGAATCTGTCTGCCCCTATCCTCCGTTTCATTATCTGTTCCTTCATTGTTGTTTTCCCTCCTGATGTGGTTGTGCAGCAATTTAGTTTGAGTCTTTGCCTTCCTTGTTATGTCATTTTCGTTTTGTTCTTCTGCCTCTCTTCTCACCCTGAAGTATTCATTCCTGGCCTTCTGGTATATTTCTCTGCTCTCATATGTCCTGTTATTTCTATAGTTTTTCACGTCCTTGTACTTTTTTACTTTGCTAGCTTACATCTTCGATCAAAGCATGGGATTCTCGTCTGTATTTCGTTTTTTTTTCTTTTGGACTGTAACAAACGTATCTGCTGCCTTCTTACACTACCGCGTGATGTAGTCCATCATGCCTTCAGCTGTCTTTCCTTAGAGTTCTGTTTCTCATGTTATATCAGTTAGGAATTTTCTTATTTCCTCATATTTTTACTTTCGGAATGCTATCCTTTTGTTTTCTGGTCCCATCTTTGAGCATTAACCCTTTTTCGATCAAACACTCAAATATCAGTTCACTGTGAGTGCTCATTCCCACGGGGGCCTCGAAACCGATTTCCCTTATTTCGTAGTCGTTCAGGGTGAAGACTAGGTCGAGTCTTGCTGTGCGTGTGTGTGTAAATCACGAAGAAATTAACACGTAATGAACAATGTGACTGTGTCAGACTACGAAGGAAGGACTAAGACAGGTATTTCTTTAAGTACTTTCGTATTTAATAATACATCTTCAGAAGGATAGATTTACAGTTCACTGGGTGTGGATATATTGGAAGAAAAGAGAGGAGGTGAGGTGAGGTACAATGTATTTTATGATTGTCTGATGAAGATTAGGCCATCAAAGAGGTGGCATGGGCATAAATAGCCCGTAAGTCATATATTTTTTTTAGTAAATGTATTCTGTGTGCTGAGGTTCCATTTCATTATTAAGCTGCTACCGCTGGGGAGGATACTGCCTGACAATATTTAAAAGGGTGTCCAGCCGCTGGACACCTTATTTGACCAGAAGAGTGGCAGTGCTGATGGCTTTAGGGTGGTTACTGCAAGATTCAGGAACTCTTAAAGCACTCTAAGGTCGTTGGTTGCTTGGCATTCCATGAGATAGTGAAGAAGTGGCTTTCCTATGATTATTTGGCAGAAGATGCATTTCTTCACCAATCTCACATTTGCATCTGTAACCTGGACGTAGTCTATGTAACCGAACTGCTATTTTCCCTGCGGATTCCTTTTATGATATTCAACCTTTGTAACGTTGTGGCCTGAAGATACCATATTGCATATGACGAACCTTCTGCTACTCTCTTGTGTGTAGATGATCTTTATTGAAGTGTGAAAGTTGTTTGGTGATGGTGTGTTTTATGTACTCTAGGATGGGTTGGATTGTTCTAATTATCACTGGATGATGAGTTGCCAATTTAGCAATTTCATCGGCTTTCTCATTTAATGGGATTCCAACATGGGATGGGATCCAGTTTAGGGGTATTTTTAGTGTTTTGCCTTTAGCGAATGCTCTAAGATACAAAATGGTGGAAATTATTTCCACGTTGTCTTTCCACTGTTTTTTCCTAATATTTGAAGAGCAGCTTTTGAGTCTGTGTGTATGATTGCATTTTGAATGTTTTGTGCAATTACATATGCGAATGCCTGTTGTATGGCAAACAGCTCAGTTTGGGTTGATGATACTGGTCCTCCCAGTCTCCAATATTCTTGTACGTTGTCCGTGTAAATAGCAGAGCTAGCACTCTCATATTCTGTGTCTACCGATTCGTCTGTGAAGATGTGGGTGGCTCCTGCTACTGTAATGCTGCTCATTTATTTTTCTATGATGCGCCTTAGGATTGTTGGATCATAGGCAGCCTTTTTCATCGGAAGACCTTCTATTACCATTTTGTAGGTAGGTTCCTCCCACTATGGGGAACAAGTGTAATTTGGGTGTGGTTGATCACCTTCTCTATCAAGAATCATGCTTTTTATTTGTAGTCTATATAGGACTTTTCACGCTCTTGCAGCCCAAGAGTTTCCGTTGTTGTGGCCTTGTGCAACCACCAAGGCCTGTCGCACTGGGACTGGATCACGGGAAATAATAATCTTACTGATAATGGTAACTGTTCTTTGAGATATTCTTTCTTGAAGAGAGAGCAAACCAGTTTCCAGCCTTAGCGTTTCAAGCATAGTCCACATCGGGGCTCACAGAGCAGCTTTCATAGCATAGTTTTGGACTACTTTAAACTTTTATCACTGTTGTTGTGATAGGGTTTGTGAGTGCAGGTGTGGCATAGTCGGTCACTTATCTGACTGCCTGTACATACTATGTGCAAAGGACTAGCAGATTGGGGTCCTCCAGAGAGGGAGGTTAGCGACCTGAGGATTACCGTCCAGGCCACAGTTCTCACTGTCAAGTAAGTGACCTCAGCATTAAAATTTATGTGTGCCTCCAGGATTATCCCTAGATACTGACAAGTGTCCACCCATTCAATTTCTTGACCCTGTACTGTGAGTTGGCTGTTGGGCTCCACTATTTTTTATGGGCATGGCATTGTCTTTGTGGGGTTGAGTTTCAATCCAATCTGCTTTGCCTCTTCACTGTTGCAGTCTAAGCATTTGGTTGCAAGGCACTCCGCATCCCATCCTTTTATAAAGATGACAAAGTCGTCCGCGTAGTTCAGCAGCCTGAAGTGTTGTGGGAGTTTCAGCCTCATTTTTCTTTTCATTATACAGCTGAAGAGAAGGGGGGGGGGGGGGCTGAGCATGCCTCTTTGCAGTGTACCATTTTCATGTCTGGTGTATTCAGAGACTGTGCCATAATGTTTCACTCTTGCTTCTCTGTTTACGAAAGTTTTTGGTCCAGAAGAGCAGATTGCCTTTGATCTCTTTGTCGATGAGGCAGCAGAGAATAGTTGGGGGCGCTAGCCAGTTGAAAGTCTTCCTCAAGGTCCAGGAATATCAGTATTCCTGGTCTGTCATTCAGGTGGGCTAACAGAGTTGTAATACATTCCACTGAACCAACCCCTCTTCTATAGGCATACATGTCCTGGATAAATGTAGGCATTTTCCACTCAAGTCTGTTGAGTACCATTCTGTCAGCCGTCTTGGCTGCACAAATTTAGAGAGAGATCGGCCTTGGATTAGCTGGATCTTTGGGTTCTGGGATCGGCACTATGTCAGTGCTATTCCAAGCTGTAGGACTAGTTTGAGAAATCCAGGCTAAATAAATTAACCTAAAGTATGCAGGGTATCTTCTATGAGTTTGGATTCAAAGTAAAAAAAAAAGATAAAAATAATTTAAAATTGTTTCGTACTTGACGTGGCACTTTTATTTAATGTGCTCGCTCCCCATAAGTTCAGAACCTGACTACGCCACTGGTCCACGCTAAGGTCAATAGCTTGAGCACCACGGATCCACACCTGCTCCAGGGTAGTGAGGTTACTGTCGAACACATGATTCAATTCGTTAATTATTCAGAGTTCCTAATAATATAAGAAAAATGTTGAACCCGGTGGTATCTCCTGTAGGTCGGTAGGTGCCACTGGATAATGTTCCTTGTGATGCTCGTACCCTGGACCAACTCTCTAATGCATGTGATATTTCCCCCCTCCTAGAGGATCAGTTTAAATCACTAGGATAACAGTGGCATAATTCACATTTCCAGTGAATTGTTAGTGGGAGTCGGCTGTCGCTCTTGAGAGTCGCAGATTTTAACTAAAATTAAATATTTTTTTGGTTTGACATTCGTAGACTTAATAATCATAGTCTCGTAACGTGTGAATGGAAAGATTGGTTAGTGAGGAAAATATATTATTGTATTAAAATTATCCGGGGCTATTTTATAAAATTTGCTTAAATGTTTTCATAAACATGTGTATGAAGACGTTGGCCAGTCTTTCTAGTCCCTTTCAGACAATGGTGTTCGGAAATATTACTCTGGTTTCAATAAAAAATTCAGGCTCTCAGAGCATTCTGTCAAATTTATTTAAATTAATATCAAAAACATTAAAAGACTCTTAAATATCAGTCTAAAGTATTAGGTGAGCACTTTCAAACTTCTTTATTTGCAAAATTAAAACATAAATGGTTGGTGTTTAGAATTATAATGCATAACCATATTTAAATTAAAATATATTAACCTATGAATAAACAATAAATATGATATAATTTTCAAGGATGTATGAGTCCATCAGTGGAGTATGTTGACCATCACAAGCTCCAGGGTGAGTACAAACACACTGACAGTGTGACCAGCAATGAAGATGACAAACATTCCCTGAAACAGATGTCAAGATTTTCATACTCAATCACATTAAAAGTAAAAAAAATTGCAGACTTGAGCATTTAATAATTTAAATGTCATTATATTCGTACAAAGTATTATTAAACAGCTTTTTTTTTACCCAGACATTTTTATTAGAAAGTGACTCTTGGACGATGATTTTCGACGGAGTGTGTTGACACACGGTGGAGTTTGCTTCAGCGGCCTTCATCCAGTGTTGAAACAATCCTACCTCAGTCATCGTCCGTATCCTTCATCACCACAACAATTAGTATTAATATTGTTTAAAACTTCTTAATGCATCCATGTTTATTACTTTACACTCATCTCATTATATAATATATTCATTATCCTAGAGAATCACTTTTGATCTTATAACTCTTGAACTGATATAATGTTTAAGTTATTCTAAAGCACTACTAATTTATTTTCAATTTTATGTAAAAAATAGAAACTATATTAAACACTGTTGCTGATAATATAAATAACAGGGTGACACCATTTAGTCATGCCTACAAACAACAACAGAAAACATGTTCTTTATCAATATAAAACATTCACTCATATATCTATAATTGTACTGATCTAATATTTGATTGTAAGACGTTGGTTCATATTGGTCAATATAATAATTTCTCGAAAAAGTATGACCTAAAACATGGTACACACACACATATATATATATATATATATATAAATATATATATATATATATATATATATATATATATATATATATATATATATATATATATATATATATAATATATATAATATATATTATATATATATAAAATATATATATATATATATATATATAAATATATATATATATATATATATATATATATATATATATATATATATATATATATATATATATATATATATATATATATATGTATATTTATATATTTTCCTCCGAGGCTATGGGTCCCCCTTCTTCCAGCCAGAGGTGGTACTCCCTTCTCTATTTGTTATCTTTAAAAAAAAAAATATATATATATATATATATATATATATATATATATATATATATATATATATATATATATATATATATATATATATATATATATATATATATATATAATAGGGAAGGGAGTACCACCTCTGGCTGGAAGAAGGGGGACCCATAGCCTCGGAGGAAACCACACATAACGCATTGGAGGGAATGTGGGTCCCCTCCAATACAGTTTCTGTGTGCTTTTCTCCTACCACCCCCTTCCCTTTTTTTTTTTTCCTTTATTGTGTATTTAAAGGTTACAAAACATACAAGTCAAATGCCTAAAGGTTATGGATCTCTTGAAGCTCCTCCGCTTCTGGACAGGAACCGAGGACGCAGCAAGCATTTCCCCTCTGGATCGCCACACTGAGACGCTGAAATAAAAAACTGGAAGCCCTTGGGTCTCTGGTGACGTCAATGAGCTTGGACCCCAATTCCTTGAGAAATCCCAAGGCACTCTTGCCCCAGGGGCCATGCGTCTCAGACGCTATGGGAACAAAGAGGTATTGACCTTCCAGTCGCCTGTACTTGAGTGATTTTGCTGTTTCCCTGTGGTTGGCCGCCCCACCTGCTTGATCAGCTCCGAAGTGTACATAGGTGTCAGCCAGGGTGGATACACATGTGTAGTCCCACACCAACTGTCTACCCTCCTTCCATGAGTATATGGTGATGCCATCAGGGCGAAGTGCTGGGAAATCCGGGTTTTGGACCCCTAGGATGCGAGGTTCTCTCTCCGCTGGGCACCCAGCTGAGACGAGGCTTCTCTTGATGATGTCATTGACCTCGTTGTGTCTTGCATGCCAGCCCTTTGTGCTTCCGCAATGCAACCCATGCAGTCCGTATTGGTCTGCTTCCACCCTGTTGCAAATACACTTGTATTCAGTGTGAATTGGGGCACCAAGGCGGAGGGCCACTGCTACACGAAGGGATTCTGGATCTAGGCGCGTGCCCATTGCAGACATGGGTACTGCCAGGAGGAAGTCTCCTGCATGGGGGGCACGCACTGCTCTGAGGCGGGCTTTCTCCTTGTCTGATGTTGCGACGCTTAGCATCGCATCAGCTACTTTTTCCACTAGAGGGTGGTCCCAGCCGGACTGTTTGTGTTGTTTTGTTGGCTCTATAATGGTTGCTGGGGCTGCAAGAACATTCCACTGATTTGAACATTCAGTGAAAGCAGGATCGTGTATTCCTGCTGAATCTCTCAGGGTTGCAGGTAAAATATCTCTGACGAGGTCGTGCGATGCATGAGAGGAGGAAAGGAAGGCTGGTAGAGCAATTTGGGAGGCTGTGCGGACACCAAGGCCGCCGAGTCTTACAGGAAGGGTTGCTTGCTCCCACTGATAGTCGTCCAATGGCAGGTTCAGGACTTTCACCAGCATGGACCTCAGAAGGGTGTCATACACATTTAACTTAGGGCTGCTGTAGGATGGAGAACATCTCAGAAAGTAGGTCAACTTAGGGAGAGACAGGCATCTTGTAAGGAGAAAGAGAGCATCATGTTGGTATAATTCCTAGGAGAGCATATGTCGTACCTAGTAGCCAGAACTCACTTCTCAGCCTACTATTCAAGGCCCGATTTACCTAATAAGCCAAGTTTTCCTGAATTAATATATTTACTATAATTTTTTTCTTATGAAATGATAAAGCAACCCTTTTCTCTATGTATGAGGTCAATTTTTTTTTATTGGAGTTAAAATTAACGTAGATATATGACCGAACCTAACCAACCCTACCAAACCTAACCTAACCTATATTTATAGGTAAGGTTAGGTTAGGTAGCCAAAAAAAGGTAGGTTAGGTTAGGTTAGGTAGGTTAGGTAGACGAAAAAACATTAATTCATGAAAACTTGGCTTATTAGGCAAATCGGGCCTTGAATAGTAGGCTGAGAAGTGCGTTCTGGCTATTAGGTACGACATATATATATATATATATATATATATATATATATATATATATATATATATATATATATATATATATGTATATATATATATATATATATATATATATATATATATATATATATATATATATATATATATGTTTCATTGAATATGACCGCATATTCTGTATTTATTATTTTCTGGTTTAGGGCTTCTATCCCTCTAACTATTTTCTTAGCATCAGGGCTTAATTGGAATAGGAGTTCTCCAAAACTCATTTTCGTACTTTTAAGGTGAAGAAAAGAAGTGGTTTACTATAGAGTGTATTACACTTATTTGTATAATTTGCACGACGTTTCGAACCTCCGTGGTTCATTCTCAAGTGAACAGATCTTACAATACTAGTTGATTTTATACCCGCATTAGGTCAGGTGATAATACAATGAAGGTGAAAAACATGGGGGGATACATAAGGGATAAACATAGGGGCTGCAGAAGGCGTATTGGCCCATACGAGGCATCTCCTATCTAAACACAAAGATTAATCCAGTGTAATTGGCCTGTTATGTTGGACATTGTCTTCTGTGTTGGCATCGATATGTTCTTGTCTTGTCCTTACTCTCATGGTGGGTAGAGTAAATAGTTCCGTGATTTGGGTGTTCATGGTAGGTCGCTCTATTCTTATGTGAATTGCCTCAAGAATTTGTAATCTTCTTGAATCTTGGGTTTTGTCTATTATGCAAGTATTCTTGTTCAACATTTCTCTTGTTAGAGTAATGTCATGGGCTTGTCTCATGTGATTCCTAGGGGCACCAGATTGAAGATGGCATGTCAAACGCCTCGTCAGCTTGGTCGACGTCATACCTATGTACTTACATTGAAGGTTTTCATCCTTCGTGGGGGCAAGTGTACATGTATACAACGCTTGACTGCTGTAGAGGGTTCTCCGTCGGCTTCGGGCAGTTTTTGATAAGGAGTTCGGAAGTCTTCTTGGTTTTGTAGAATATTATCAGGTTTATGTTTTGGT
Source organism: Procambarus clarkii (assembly GCF_040958095.1). Taxonomy (NCBI): domain Eukaryota; kingdom Metazoa; phylum Arthropoda; class Malacostraca; order Decapoda; family Cambaridae; genus Procambarus; species Procambarus clarkii. Next base: position 3,117,721 of record NC_091179.1, read on the forward strand.
TAGGAGTAGTGCTTTTTACTCCTTTACGGATTATTTCTTTCATTATTCTTTCCTCTTTTATATGTTCACTGTGCATGGTTGATTTGTAATATAATTTTATTGGGGGTGTTGTGGTTTCTGTTCTAGGTTCTGAATTATACCAACGGTCCAAGTGTCTTCTTATAGCAGCGTTTATTTCCGGTTGCTATATCCGTTGTTCACCAATACCTGAGTTACTCTTTCAAACTCTCTACTCACGTTGCTCCATTCAGAGCAGTGGGTAAGCGCTCGACGAATATAAGCATTGAGAACACTGGCTTTGTATCTTTGGGGGCACTCACTTCTACCGTTCAGGCATAATCCTATGTTGGTGGGCTTGGTATATACGTTGGTGCTTAAAGAGGTTCCTGTTTTTGTTATTAGTACATCCAAGAATGGCAGACTGTTATTTTCACTATTTTCATGTGTAAATCGGAGTACTGACTCTCTCTCTAGGTGTCTTTTTAGGTCAATTAGTTCATCTGAGTCTTTTACTATTACGAATATGTCATCTACATAACGGCAGTATACAGTTGGTTTTTGTCTGCTACTGAAGACCCTATCTTCGATGGTTCCCATATAAAAATTAGCAAATAAAACTCCTAAGGGGGAGCCCATTGCTACTCCGTCTATTTGTAAATACATGTCTCCTTGTGGACTGATGAAAGGGGCTTCCTTTGTACATGCTTCGAGAAGACTTTTCAAGTGTGGCTCAGGTATGTCTAATTTGGGGGTGCTCTCGTCTCTGTATACTCTGTCCAGTATCATTCCTATGGTTGTGTCGACTGGGACGTTGGTAAAAAGGGATTCAACGTCCAGGGAAGCGATGATTCCATCGGGCTGGGTAGATTTGATCAATTCTAGGAAATCTGCTGATGATTGTAGACTAAACTTACTTGGAGTGTATGGAGTTAGGAGTTCATTGAGTTTCTTTGCCAGGTGATAAGTTGGGGTTGGTATTTGGCTGATTATAGGGCGTAGTGGGTTACCTGGTTTATGCGTCTTAACATTGCCGTAGGCATATCCTAAGCCATAGTCGCCTTGAAGTTTATTGAAATGCACACTACCTTTCTTTGCGTTGATTGCTGTAATTGTTTTGTTTACTTTCCGCTTAAGGTCTTCTACGGGGTTCCTCGTGATTCGTTGAAATTTGGAGTCGTCACTTAGGATGTCGCTAATTTTGTTCATGTATTCATGGGTAGGAATCAAGGACATTATCAGGTGGGGAGTTTGACTGGGGCGGTACATCTGTCAAATGATAACGCAGGTGTCCTAAGGCCAGCTCAGCGTGGACAGAAACCTCGCGTAGAGCAAAAAGGGCAAACCAGAAAATAATAAATACAGAATATGCGGTCATATTCAATGAAACATGTTTGAAAGAAAACCTGCTGCCAGTATACACCAATATATATATATATATATATATATATATATATATATATATATATATATATATATATATATATATATATATATATATATATATATATATATATATATATATATATATATATGTCGTACCTAGTAGCCAGAACGCACTTCTCGGCCTACTATGCAAGGCCCGATTTGCCTAATAAGCCAAGTTTTCCTGAATTAATATATTTTCTCTAATTTGTTTCTTATGAAATGATAAAGCTACCCATTTCATTATGTTTGAGGACATTTTTTTTTAATTGGAGTTAAAATTAAAGTAGATATACGACCGAACCTAACCAACCCAACCTAACCTAACCTAACCTATCTTTATAGGTTAGGTTAGGTTAGATAGCCGAAAAAGTTAGGTTAGGTTAGGTTAGGTAGGTTAGGTAGTCGTAAAACAATTAGTTCATGGAAACTTGGCTTATTAGGCAAATCGGGCCTTGCATAGTAGGCTGAGAAGTGCGTTCTGGCTACTAGGTACGACATATATATATATATATATATATATATATATATATATATATATATATATATATATATATATATATATATATGTATATATATATATATATATATATATATATATATATATATATACATATATATATATATATATATATATATATATATATATATATATATATATATATATATATATATATGTCGTACCTAGTAGCCAGAACGCACTTCTCAGCCTACTATGCAAGGCCCGATTTGCCTAATAAGCCAAGTTTTCATGAATTAATTGTTTTTCGACTACCTAACCTACCTAACCTAACCTAACCTATCTTTTTCAGCACCTAACCTAACCTAACCTATAAAGATAGGTTAGGTTAGGTTAGGTAGGGTTGGTTAGGTTCGGTCATATATCTACGTTAATTTTAACTCCAATAAAATAAAATTGACCTCATACATAATGAAATGGGTAGCTCTATCATTTCATAAGAAAAAAACTTGAGAAAATATATTAATTAGTGAAAACTTGGCTTATTATGCAAATTGGGCCTTGCATAGTAGGCTGAGAAGTGCGTTCTGGCTACTAGGTACGACATATATATATATATATATATATATATATATATATATATATATATATATATATATATATATATATATATATATATATATATATATATGAATGAAAACTCACACCCCAGAAGTGACTCGAACCCATACTCCCAGAAGCAACGCAACTGGTAACTACAGGGCGCCTTACTACAGGGGAGTATGGGTTCGAGTCACTTCTGGGGTGTGAGTTTTCATTCGCATATAGTCCTGGGGACCATTCAGGCTTGTTCGCATATATATATATATATATATATATATATATATATATATATATATGTCGTACCTAGTAACCAGAACGCACTTCTATGCCTACTATGCAAGGCCCGATTTGCCTAATAAGCCAAGTTTTCATGAATTAATTGTTTTTCGACTACCTAACCTACCTAACCTAACCTAACCTAACATTTTCGGCTACCTAACCTTTAGGTAGAGTTGGTTAGGCTCGGTCATATATCTACGTTAATTTTAACTCCAATAAAAAAAATTGACCTAATACATAATGAAATGGGTAGCTTTATCATTTCATAAGAACAAAATTAGAGAAAATATATTAATTCAGGAAAACTTGGCTTATTAGGCAAATCGGGCCTCGCATAGTAGGCCGAGAAGTGCGTTCTGGCTACTAGGTACGACATATATATATATATATATATATATATATATATATATATATATATATATATATATATATATATATATATATATATATATGTATATATATATATATATATATATATATACTACCGACACTACTGAAGTACAGCGCAGGAAACGCGTTCGTAAAAGTGACGGGAGAACTGGAGTAGAAATTGTGAAAATGAACAAACCAAAGGCCATAGTTGAGTACAATAAGTTCATAAAACGTGTTGATCATTTCGATCAAATGGTCAAGTATTATGAGTTTGCAAGAAAAACTCACAAATGGACCAAGAAGATCACTTTCTATTTTCTGCAAATGGACCTGCAGAATGCATACGCATTGTATAACAACTACTCAACAGACACCAAAAAACTAACATTATTAGAGTTTCACGCAATAGGAATAAAAGCCTTATTGGCGTGGAACAAAGAGGACTGGCCAACAACAACAAGTATACCCCATGTTCCCGACATAGATGCCAGCGTAGCTCCTGCTGACGCTGCAGTTTCAACACCCGGGCCATCTGGTGCGAGGCGGCCTCTTTTCACGTCAACACCTCAAGCCCAGTCATCGACAACAAATTCTGAAATGGACATGGATGATATAGAGCCACTAGACGTTACGGATTTTACAGAAGATTCTGCTACAAGTGTAGTTGTTCCTGAAGAAGACAATATTACTCCAGTTCATCCAAGAAATAGAAGAATTATCGATTCAGAACAACCTCTGAACCACAAGTTGACGCACGAAATCGTGAACCTGCCTAAAAAAAGAAGATGCTGTGTTTGTTTCAAGTCGGGCATAAAGAGGGACGTGAGAATTGGATGTAAAACTTGTAATGTGGCACTGTGCGCTGTGCCTTGCTACACAAGGTACCACAGAAGAAAGATATTTTGTGTGGAGAAAAAATAACCACCGGCAACAGCTTCACTCCACCTAAGAAACATCAGCTGAGCAACTTCAGGATCTGAAGCCTGAAGATGGTGGAGTGAAGAAAAAATGCTGAACTGTTCATCTTCAACTGTTGATCCGCCGAAAGCACATAGGGTGTGATTTTTTTCGGAACGCCGAGAGCGCGAAAGTGTTAAAAATTGCAAATAATATGGACCGCTTTAACACAGCATATGCAACTGTTTCCTTCTTAGGTGGGGCTAACATACTCGTATCGATATGATCACCTATTTTTCCCTAACAACAAATGACATAAGATGCAGGGCAGAGAAATTACTAAGGCCTATTCAAACTCAACAACCGAACCAGGCTAGGGTAAAAGCTAAGCTAGTTTAAGCGTTAGTACCATATTGGCATTCAGATTAAGTCACAAAAACAAACACAATATTAAAATCTTTATATCATATAACCATCCTATGGCAAATCTTGTATGATACCTCTTATTCAATGCTGAAACAATTGGACTTCCCTTCTGGCCCACCATGGCAAGCATCAAAGGCAGAAACTCTTCTTTAGACTCATAGAAGGAGCACTGTCCTGAGGAAGAATACAAAATTTTAAGAACATTGTAAAATCATACGCTTCACTTCCAGCCTCATTTTGTCATTTTTTACTAAGTGTCTGCCAAATATATGTATATACTAGAAGTACCCGGCCACGCGTTGCTGTGGCCGGGTACGGTAACACAGCAACCTTCCCTCTCTCCCAGTCCGCCTCACCATTCCCCCCTCACCAGTCCCCTCGTCCTCCCCTCCATTCCCAACTCCACCATTCCCTCTTCTTTCCCACCATGCTCCACACCCCTTATCCTTTCTCCTCTCCACCTATATCCATTCCCCCATCTTCTCGTTCCTCACCATCCCAAACTTCTCCGTTCCCTCGTCCTTCCCCACCATAACCCCCTCCCCTGTCCCCTCGTCCTCCCTACCATCTCTCACTTCCGTCCCCTCGTCATCCCCACCATTCCCCACTCCCTCATTCGATGCCTTGCCTAATGATCTGATGTTCCCATCAGAAAATTGGGAACATCAAAAGATCTGATGTTCTCATCACTGAAATATAAGAAAAACAGTTAAAAAACGAAATGAAAATATGAAAAAATCAACTATACTCAAGAAATGAACGGTGTAGTAATCAACACAGTTCAATTCCAATACATTTCACACAAAATAATTAAATCAAAATGAAAATAATTCAAAATATATGAAAATTCAATTTATCAATGCAATCAGAAACATTGAAATGGAATTGTAACTTATTTAGTATAGCATGTGTGTTGCTCCTACAGGAAACAGATGGCGCTGTTTGTCAAGCAAAGCATAGTTTTACCTATCACAGGTGTGGGATCTATTCTTATACTTGCAAAATGAACGGTATGTTAAAAAACACACCTTAATTCCAACACAATGTCACACAAAATAATTCAATAAAAAATAAAATAAATAGAAATCTATGAAAATATAATTTATCAATGCAATCGGAAATATTGAAATGAAATACATGACATATTTAGTATAGTGTGCATGTTGCCTTTATGTGCAACAGATGGCGCTGTTTTTCAAAAACGCATGTTTTTACCTATCACGGGTGTTACATATATATAGTACGCATTATAAAACACGCTCCTATTCGAATTCAACGTTGTGTCAAAATTTCAAAGCAATCAGTGAAGAACTTTCGGAGATTACAGCGTGTGTTGCTCTTACGTCCAACAGATGGCACAGTTTTTTTTTTTTTTAAAGCATGTTTTTCTTGACACAGGCCTCTGTAACCTTTTCCACTACCGCCCACAAGATGGGTATGGGGTGCATAATAAATGAACAGGTGAGGCATATATATAGTAGATATATAAAAAGACGCACCTATACGAATGCAACGTTGTGTCAAAATTTCAAAGCAATTGGCAAAGAGGTTTCGAAGATTTCCCTCACATGAAAAACACAGTTTTCCAGAGAAAGCATGTTTTTTTTACCGTCACAGACGTGATATCTATATAGTATGTATATAAAAACCAGGCCGGATGAGAATGGAACATTGTGTGAAAATTTCAAAGCAATAGGTGAAAAACTTTTGGAGATTAGCGATTTTCAACAAACGAACAGAATCCATTTTTATTTAAATAGACTCATATCACTCAAGTACAGGCGACTGGAAGGTCAATACCTCTTTGTTCCCATAGCGTCTGAGACGCATGGCCCCTGGGGCAAGAGTGCCTTGGGATTTCTCAAGGAATTGGGGTCCAAGCTCATTGACGTCACCAGAGACCCAAGGGCTTCCAGTTTTTTATTTCAGCGTCTCAGTGTGGCGATCCAGAGGGGAAATGCTTGCTGCGTCCTCGGTTCCTGTCCAGAAGCGGAGGAGCTTCAAGAGATCCATAACCTTTAGGCATTTGACTTGTATGTTTTGTAACCTTTAAATACACAATAAAGGAAAAAAAAAAAAGGGAAGGGGGTGGTAGGAGAAAAGCACACAGAAACTGTATTGGAGGGGACCCACATTCCCTCCAATGCGTTATGTGTGGTTTCCTCCGAGGCTATGGGTCCCCCTTCTTCCAGCCAGAGGTGGTACTCCCTTCCCTATTATATATATATATATATATATATATATATATATATATATATATATATATATATATATATATATATATATATATATATATATATATATATATATATATATATATTTTTTTTTTTAAAGATAACAAATAGAGAAGGGAGTACCACCTCTGGCTGGAAGAAGGGGGACCCATAGCCTCGGAGGAAACCACACATAACGCATTGGAGGGAATGTGGGTCCCCTCCAATACAGTTTCTGTGTGCTTTTCTCCTACCACCCCCTTCCCTTTTTTTTTTTTCCTTTATTGTGTATTTAAAGGTTACAAAACATACAAGTCAAATGCCTAAAGGTTATGGATCTCTTGATCTCTATGGTACACACACACATATATATATATATATATATATAAATATATATATATATATATATATATATATATATATATATATATATATATATATATATATATATATATATATATAATATATATAATATATATTATATATATATAAAATATATATATATATATATATATATAAATATATATATATATATATATATATATATATATATATATATATATATATATATATATATATATATATGTATATTTATATATTTTCCTCCGAGGCTATGGGTCCCCCTTCTTCCAGCCAGAGGTGGTACTCCCTTCTCTATTTGTTATCTTTAAAAAAAAATATATATATATATATATATATATATATATATATATATATATATATATATATATATATATATATATATATATATATATATATATATATATATATATATATATATATATAATAGGGAAGGGAGTACCACCTCTGGCTGGAAGAAGGGGGACCCATAGCCTCGGAGGAAACCACACATAACGCATTGGAGGGAATGTGGGTCCCCTCCAATACAGTTTCTGTGTGCTTTTCTCCTACCACCCCCTTCCCTTTTTTTTTTTTCCTTTATTGTGTATTTAAAGGTTACAAAACATACAAGTCAAATGCCTAAAGGTTATGGATCTCTTGAAGCTCCTCTGCTTCTGGACAGGAACCGAGGACGCAGCAAGCATTTCCCCTCTGGATCGCCACACTGAGACGCTGAAATAAAAAACTGGAAGCCCTTGGGTCTCTGGTGACGTCAATGAGCTTGGACCCCAATTCCTTGAGAAATCCCAAGGCACTCTTGCCCCAGGGGCCATGCGTCTCAGACGCTATGGGAACAAAGAGGTATTGACCTTCCAGTCGCCTGTACTTGAGTGATTTTGCTGTTTCCCTGTGGTTGGCCGCCCCACCTGCTTGATCAGCTCCGAAGTGTACATAGGTGTCAGCCAGGGTGGATACACATGTGTAGTCCCACACCAACTGTCTACCCTCCTTCCATGAGTATATGGTGATGCCATCAGGGCGAAGTGCTGGGAAATCCGGGTTTTGGACCCCTAGGATGCGAGGTTCTCTCTCCGCTGGGCACCCAGCTGAGACGAGGCTTCTCTTGATGATGTCATTGACCTCGTTGTGTCTTGCATGCCAGCCCTTTGTGCTTCCGCAATGCAACCCATGCAGTCCGTATTGGTCTGCTTCCACCCTGTTGCAAATACACTTGTATTCAGTGTGAATTGGGGCACCAAGGCGGAGGGCCACTGCTACACGAAGGGATTCTGGATCTAGGCGCGTGCCCATTGCAGACATGGGTACTGCCAGGAGGAAGTCTCCTGCATGGGGGGCACGCACTGCTCTGAGGCGGGCTTTCTCCTTGTCTGATGTTGCGACGCTTAGCATCGCATCAGCTACTTTTTCCACTAGAGGGTGGTCCCAGCCGGACTGTTTGTGTTGTTTTGTTGGCTCTATAATGGTTGCTGGGGCTGCAAGAACATTCCACTGATTTGAACATTCAGTGAAAGCAGGATCGTGTATTCCTGCTGAATCTCTCAGGGTTGCAGGTAAAATATCTCTGACGAGGTCGTGCGATGCATGAGAGGAGGAAAGGAAGGCTGGTAGAGCAATTTGGGAGGCTGTGCGGACACCAAGGCCGCCGAGTCTTACAGGAAGGGTTGCTTGCTCCCACTGATAGTCGTCCAATGGCAGGTTCAGGACTTTCACCAGCATGGACCTCAGAAGGGTGTCATACACATTTAACTTAGGGCTGCTGTAGGATGGAGAACATCTCAGAAAGTAGGTCAACTTAGGGAGAGACAGGCATCTTGTAAGGAGAAAGAGAGCATCATGTTGGTATAATTCCTAGGAGAGCATATGTCGTACCTAGTAGCCAGAACTCACTTCTCAGCCTACTATTCAAGGCCCGATTTACCTAATAAGCCAAGTTTTCCTGAATTAATATATTTACTATAATTTTTTTCTTATGAAATGATAAAGCAACCCTTTTCTCTATGTATGAGGTCAATTTTTTTTTATTGGAGTTAAAATTAACGTAGATATATGACCGAACCTAACCAACCCTACCAAACCTAACCTAACCTATATTTATAGGTAAGGTTAGGTTAGGTAGCCAAAAAAAGGTAGGTTAGGTTAGGTTAGGTAGGTTAGGTAGACGAAAAAACATTAATTCATGAAAACTTGGCTTATTAGGCAAATCGGGCCTTGAATAGTAGGCTGAGAAGTGCGTTCTGGCTATTAGGTACGACATATATATATATATATATATATATATATATATATATATATATATATATATATATATATATATATATATATATATATATATATGTATATATATATATATATATATATATATATATATATATATATATATATATATGTTTCATTGAATATGACCGCATATTCTGTATTTATTATTTTCTGGTTTAGGGCTTCTATCCCTCTAACTATTTTCTTAGCATCAGGGCTTAATTGGAATAGGAGTTCTCCAAAACTCATTTTCGTACTTTTAAGGTGAAGAAAAGAAGTGGTTTACTATAGAGTGTATTACACTTATTTGTATAATTTGCACGACGTTTCGAACCTCCGTGGTTCATTCTCAAGTGAACAGATCTTACAATACTAGTTGATTTTATACCCGCATTAGGTCAGGTGATAATACAATGAAGGTGAAAAACATGGGGGGATACATAAGGGATAAACATAGGGGCTGCAGAAGGCGTATTGGCCCATACGAGGCATCTCCTATCTAAACACAAAGATTAATCCAGTGTAATTGGCCTGTTATGTTGGACATTGTCTTCTGTGTTGGCATCGATATGTTCTTGTCTTGTCCTTACTCTCATGGTGGGTAGAGTAAATAGTTCCGTGATTTGGGTGTTCATGGTAGGTCGCTCTATTCTTATGTGAATTGCCTCAAGAATTTGTAATCTTCTTGAATCTTGGGTTTTGTCTATTATGCAAGTATTCTTGTTCAACATTTCTCTTGTTAGAGTAATGTCATGGGCTTGTCTCATGTGATTCCTAGGGGCACCAGATTGAAGATGGCATGTCAAACGCCTCGTCAGCTTGGTCGACGTCATACCTATGTACTTACATTGAAGGTTACATCCTTCGTGGGGGCAAGTGTACATGTATACAACGCTTGACTGCTGTAGAGGGTTCTCCGTCGGCTTCGGGCAGTTTTTGATAAGGAGTTCGGAAGTCTTCTTGGTTTTGTAGAATATTATCAGGTTTATGTTTTGGTTAGGAGTAGTGCTTTTTACTCCTTTACGGATTATTTCTTTCATTATTCTTTCCTCTTTTATATGTTCACTGTGCATGGTTGATTTGTAATATAATTTTATTGGGGGTGTTGTGGTTTCTGTTCTAGGTTCTGAATTATACCAACGGTCCAAGTGTCTTCTTATAGCAGCGTTTATTTCCGGTTGCTATATCCGTTGTTCACCAATACCTGAGTTACTCTTTCAAACTCTCTACTCACGTTGCTCCATTCAGAGCAGTGGGTAAGCGCTCGACGAATATAAGCATTGAGAACACTGGCTTTGTATCTTTGGGGGCACTCACTTCTACCGTTCAGGCATAATCCTATGTTGGTGGGCTTGGTATATACGTTGGTGCTTAAAGAGGTTCCTGTTTTTGTTATTAGTACATCCAAGAATGGCAGACTGTTATTTTCACTATTTTCATGTGTAAATCGGAGTACTGACTCTCTCTCTAGGTGTCTTTTTAGGTCAATTAGTTCATCTGAGTCTTTTACTATTACGAATATGTCATCTACATAACGGCAGTATACAGTTGGTTTTTGTCTGCTACTGAAGACCCTATCTTCGATGGTTCCCATATAAAAATTAGCAAATAAAACTCCTAAGGGGGAGCCCATTGCTACTCCGTCTATTTGTAAATACATGTCTCCTTGTGGACTGATGAAAGGGGCTTCCTTTGTACATGCTTCGAGAAGACTTTTCAAGTGTGGCTCAGGTATGTCTAATTTGGGGGTGCTCTCGTCTCTGTATACTCTGTCCAGTATCATTCCTATGGTTGTGTCGACTGGGACGTTGGTAAAAAGGGATTCAACGTCCAGGGAAGCGATGATTCCATCGGGCTGGGTAGATTTGATCAATTCTAGGAAATCTGCTGATGATTGTAGACTAAACTTACTTGGAGTGTATGGAGTTAGGAGTTCATTGAGTTTCTTTGCCAGGTGATAAGTTGGGGTTGGTATTTGGCTGATTATAGGGCGTAGTGGGTTACCTGGTTTATGCGTCTTAACATTGCCGTAGGCATATCCTAAGCCATAGTCGCCTTGAAGTTTATTGAAATGCACACTACCTTTCTTTGCGTTGATTGCTGTAATTGTTTTGTTTACTTTCCGCTTAAGGTCTTCTACGGGGTTCCTCGTGATTCGTTGAAATTTGGAGTCGTCACTTAGGATGTCGCTAATTTTGTTCATGTATTCATGGGTAGGAATCAAGGACATTATCAGGTGGGGAGTTTGACTGGGGCGGTACATCTGTCAAATGATAACGCAGGTGTCCTAAGGCCAGCTCAGCGTGGACAGAAACCTCGCGTAGAGCAAAAAGGGCAAACCAGAAAATAATAAATACAGAATATGCGGTCATATTCAATGAAACATGTTTGAAAGAAAACCTGCTGCCAGTATACACCAATATATATATATATATATATATATATATATATATATATATATATATATATATATATATATATATATATATATATATATATATATATATATATATATGTCGTACCTAGTAGCCAGAACGCACTTCTCGGCCTACTATGCAAGGCCCGATTTGCCTAATAAGCCAAGTTTTCCTGAATTAATATATTTTCTCTAATTTGTTTCTTATGAAATGATAAAGCTACCCATTTCATTATGTTTGAGGACATTTTTTTTTAATTGGAGTTAAAATTAAAGTAGATATACGACCGAACCTAACCAACCCAACCTAACCTAACCTAACCTATCTTTATAGGTTAGGTTAGGTTAGATAGCCGAAAAAGTTAGGTTAGGTTAGGTTAGGTAGGTTAGGTAGTCGTAAAACAATTAGTTCATGGAAACTTGGCTTATTAGGCAAATCGGGCCTTGCATAGTAGGCTGAGAAGTGCGTTCTGGCTACTAGGTACGACATATATATATATATATATATATATATATATATATATATATATATATATATATATATATATATATATATATATATATGTATATATATATATATATATATATATATATATATATATATATATACATATATATATATATATATATATATATATATATATATATATATATATATATATATATATATATATATATATATATATATGTCGTACCTAGTAGCCAGAACGCACTTCTCAGCCTACTATGCAAGGCCCGATTTGCCTAATAAGCCAAGTTTTCATGAATTAATTGTTTTTCGACTACCTAACCTACCTAACCTAACCTAACCTATCTTTTTCAGCACCTAACCTAACCTAACCTATAAAGATAGGTTAGGTTAGGTTAGGTAGGGTTGGTTAGGTTCGGTCATATATCTACGTTAATTTTAACTCCAATAAAATAAAATTGACCTCATACATAATGAAATGGGTAGCTCTATCATTTCATAAGAAAAAAACTAGAGAAAATATATTAATTAGTGAAAACTTGGCTTATTATGCAAATTGGGCCTTGCATAGTAGGCTGAGAAGTGCGTTCTGGCTACTAGGTACGACATATATATATATATATATATATATATATATATATATATATATATATATATATATATATATATATATATATATATATATATATATATATATATATGAATGAAAACTCACACCCCAGAAGTGACTCGAACCCATACTCCCAGAAGCAACGCAACTGGTAACTACAGGGCGCCTTACTACAGGGGAGTATGGGTTCGAGTCACTTCTGGGGTGTGAGTTTTCATTCGCATATAGTCCTGGGGACCATTCAGGCTTGTTCGCATATATATATATATATATATATATATATATATGTCGTACCTAGTAACCAGAACGCACTTCTATGCCTACTATGCAAGGCCCGATTTGCCTAATAAGCCAAGTTTTCATGAATTAATTGTTTTTCGACTACCTAACCTACCTAACCTAACCTAACCTAACATTTTCGGCTACCTAACCTTTAGGTAGAGTTGGTTAGGCTCGGTCATATATCTACGTTAATTTTAACTCCAATAAAAAAAATTGACCTAATACATAATGAAATGGGTAGCTTTATCATTTCATAAGAACAAAATTAGAGAAAATATATTAATTCAGGAAAACTTGGCTTATTAGGCAAATCGGGCCTCGCATAGTAGGCCGAGAAGTGCGTTCTGGCTACTAGGTACGACATATATATATATATATATATATATATATATATATATATATATATATATATATATATATATATATATATATATATGTATATATATATATATATATATATATATACTACCGACACTACTGAAGTACAGCGCAGGAAACGCGTTCGTAAAAGTGACGGGAGAACTGGAGTAGAAATTGTGAAAATGAACAAACCAAAGGCCATAGTTGAGTACAATAAGTTCATAAAACGTGTTGATCATTTCGATCAAATGGTCAAGTATTATGAGTTTGCAAGAAAAACTCACAAATGGACCAAGAAGATCACTTTCTATTTTCTGCAAATGGACCTGCAGAATGCATACGCATTGTATAACAACTACTCAACAGACACCAAAAAACTAACATTATTAGAGTTTCACGCAATAGGAATAAAAGCCTTATTGGCGTGGAACAAAGAGGACTGGCCAACAACAACAAGTATACCCCATGTTCCCGACATAGATGCCAGCGTAGCTCCTGCTGACGCTGCAGTTTCAACACCCGGGCCATCTGGTGCGAGGCGGCCTCTTTTCACGTCAACACCTCAAGCCCAGTCATCGACAACAAATTCTGAAATGGACATGGATGATATAGAGCCACTAGACGTTACGGATTTTACAGAAGATTCTGCTACAAGTGTAGTTGTTCCTGAAGAAGACAATATTACTCCAGTTCATCCAAGAAATAGAAGAATTATCGATTCAGAACAACCTCTGAACTACAAGTTGACGCACGAAATCGTGAACCTGCCTAAAAAAAGAAGATGCTGTGTTTGTTTCAAGTCGGGCATAAAGAGGGACGTGAGAATTGGATGTAAAACTTGTAATGTGGCACTGTGCGCTGTGCCTTGCTACACAAGGTACCACAGAAGAAAGATATTTTGTGTGGAGAAAAAATAACCACCGGCAACAGCTTCACTCCACCTAAGAAACATCAGCTGAGCAACTTCAGGATCTGAAGCCTGAAGATGGTGGAGTGAAGAAAAAATGCTGAACTGTTCATCTTCAACTGTTGATCCGCCGAAAGCACATAGGGTGTGATTTTTTTCGGAACGCCGAGAGCGCGAAAGTGTTAAAAATTGCAAATAATATGGACCGCTTTAACACAGCATATGCAACTGTTTCCTTCTTAGGTGGGGCTAACATACTCGTATCGATATGATCACCTATTTTTCCCTAACAACAAATGACATAAGATTCAGGGCAGAGAAATTACTAAGGCCTATTCAAACTCAACAACCGAACCAGGCTAGGGTAAAAGCTAAGCTAGTTTAAGCGTTAGTACCATATTGGCATTCAGATTAAGTCACAAAAACAAACACAATATTAAAATCTTTATATCATATAACCATCCTATGGCAAATCTTGTATGATACCTCTTATTCAATGCTGAAACAATTGGACTTCCCTTCTGGCCCACCATGGCAAGCATCAAAGGCAGAAACTCTTCTTTAGACTCATAGAAGGAGCACTGTCCTGAGGAAGAATACAAAATTTTAAGAACATTGTAAAATCATACGCTTCACTTCCAGCCTCATTTTGTCATTTTTTACTAAGTGTCTGCCAAATATATGTATATACTAGAAGTACCCGGCCACGCGTTGCTGTGGCCGGGTACGGTAACACAGCAACCTTCCCTCTCTCCCAGTCCGCCTCACCATTCCCCCCTCACCAGTCCCCTCGTCCTCCCCTCCATTCCCAACTCCACCATTCCCTCTTCTTTCCCACCATGCTCCACACCCCTTATCCTTTCTCCTCTCCACCTATATCCATTCCCCCATCTTCTCGTTCCTCACCATCCCAAACTTCTCCGTTCCCTCGTCCTTCCCCACCATAACCCCCTCCCCTGTCCCCTCGTCCTCCCTACCATCTCTCACTTCCGTCCCCTCGTCATCCCCACCATTCCCCACTCCCTCATTCGATGCCTTGCCTAATGATCTGATGTTCCCATCAGAAAATTGGGAACATCAAAAGATCTGATGTTCTCATCACTGAAATATAAGAAAAACAGTTAAAAAACGAAATGAAAATATGAAAAAATCAACTATACTCAAGAAATGAACGGTGTAGTAATCAACACAGTTCAATTCCAATACATTTCACACAAAATAATTAAATCAAAATGAAAATAATTCAAAATATATGAAAATTCAATTTATCAATGCAATCAGAAACATTGAAATGGAATTGTAACTTATTTAGTATAGCATGTGTGTTGCTCCTACAGGAAACAGATGGCGCTGTTTGTCAAGCAAAGCATAGTTTTACCTATCACAGGTGTGGGATCTATTCTTATACTTGCAAAATGAACGGTATGTTAAAAAACACACCTTAATTCCAACACAATGTCACACAAAATAATTCAATAAAAAATAAAATAAATAGAAATCTATGAAAATATAATTTATCAATGCAATCGGAAATATTGAAATGAAATACATGACATATTTAGTATAGTGTGCATGTTGCCTTTATGTGCAACAGATGGCGCTGTTTTTCAAAAACGCATGTTTTTACCTATCACGGGTGTTACATATATATAGTACGCATTATAAAACACGCTCCTATTCGAATTCAACGTTGTGTCAAAATTTCAAAGCAATCAGTGAAGAACTTTCGGAGATTACAGCGTGTGTTGCTCTTACGTCCAACAGATGGCACAGTTTTTTTTTTTTTTTAAAGCATGTTTTTCTTGACACAGGCCTCTGTAACCTTTTCCACTACCGCCCACAAGATGGGTATGGGGTGCATAATAAATGAACAGGTGAGGCATATATATAGTAGATATATAAAAAGACGCACCTATACGAATGCAACGTTGTGTCAAAATTTCAAAGCAATTGGCAAAGAGGTTTCGAAGATTTCCCTCACATGAAAAACACAGTTTTCCAGAGAAAGCATGTTTTTTTTACCGTCACAGACGTGATATCTATATAGTATGTATATAAAAACCAGGCCGGATGAGAATGGAACATTGTGTGAAAATTTCAAAGCAATAGGTGAAAAACTTTTGGAGATTAGCGATTTTCAACAAACGAACAGAATCCATTTTTATTTAAATAGACTCACAAGGCCCGGCCACGCGTTGCTGTCGCTCAGCAACGCGTGTGCGTTGCTGAGCTACAGCAACCTTTCCTGTCCCACAGTCTTCCCCACCATTTGCCCCTCACCCGTCTCCTCGGTCTCCCAACCATTTCCCACTCTACCGTCCCCTCGTCTTCCCCACCATTTCCCACTCCACCATCCCCTCTTCCTTCCAGCCTTGCTCCACTTCCCTGTCCCTTTGTTCTCCCCACCATTCTCCATTTCCCTATCCCCCTCGTCCCTACCATCCCCAACTTTCCCGTCCCCTCGTCCTTCCCCACCATTACCCCCTCCCTCGTCCCTTTGTCCTCCCCATTATCTCTCACTTCCGTCCTCTCGCTATCAGCACCATTCCCAAGTCCCTCGTCCGATGCCTTGCCATATTGTGTGATGTTGCCATCAGAAAATTGGGAACATCAAGTAATCTGATGTTCCCATTACTGAATTATAAGAAAAAGAGTTAAAAAATGAAATGATAATATGAAAAAGTAAAAAATAAAGTATGCTCACGAAATGAACGGTATGGTAAACAACACAGCTCATTTCAAATGCAATTCACACAAAATAATTAAAGCAAAATAAAAATAAATAAAAATTTATGAAAATTCAATTTCTCAATGCAATCAGATATATTGAAATGGAATTGTAACATATTTAGTATAGCATGTGTGTTGCTCTTACATGCAACAGATGGCGCCGTTTTTCAAGAGCAGCATAGTTTTTCTGCTTAGAACAGAATTTGTTCAAAGCATAGTTTTACCTATAACAGGTGTGGCATCTATATTTATACCTACCAAATGAACGGCATGGTAAACAACACAGCTCGATCCCAACACAATGTCACACAAAAAACTAAATAAAAAATTAAATAAATCGAAATCTTTGAAAATAAAATTTATCAATGCAATCGGAAACATTGAAACAGATGGCGCTGTTCTTCAAAAACGCTTATATTTACCTGTCACAGGGGTGGTATCTATATAGTACATATATGAAAAGATACGCATATTCGAATGGAACGTTGTGTCAGAGTTTCAAAGCAATCGGTGAAGAACTTTGGGAGATTACAGTGTGTGTTGCTCTTAATCCAACAGATGGCGATGTAAAAAAAAAAAACATGTTTTCTCCAGTCACAGGTAAGGCATGTATATAGTAGGTATATAGAAACACGCGCCAATTCGAATGCAACGTCGTGTCAATATTTCAAAGCAATCGGTAAAGAAGTATCAAAGATTTCTCTCACATCAAAATCACTTGATTTTGGTACATACCATTAAAAAAAACATGTTTTTTTCCGTCACAGACGTGACATCAATAAAATATGTATATAAAAACCTCCTCGAATGCGAGTGGAACATTGTGTGAAAATTTCAAAGCAATCGGTAAAGAACTTTCGGAGATTAGTGATTTTGAAGAAACGAAAATTTATATTTTTATTTATATAGATTATAAATAAAAAATTAACAATACTCCCGATTTTTGTTTTTGCAGGGATATTCCTGCGCGGCCCCTAAGCCTCTGGCTGGCCTACTAAGTGTTGTTTGTTTCTGTTTTACTTAGGCGGAGTATGAATATTTATGACTTGTATGGTCGCTTCAGGAAGATTTTGCCATATGTGTTTAACAACTTCTTCTGCTCTCTTGAATCTAAGTTGAAATCTTAATGGGTTTGTAACAGTGCACTGTGTTAGGTAATGTTCCAGTGGTCTGTCGGGCATTTATCCACAATACTGACATTTCCTCTCATCTTCCGGAACCTGTAAGCCTATTTCCCATGCACATGGGTATGAAAGCCTGATGTGATGTAAGTGTACTTCTGTTGCTCTACTGTTCCCTTTCATCAAACTAAGTGGTTCGTAGTTGGTTGAATTTTTGTACCAACCCGCAGATCCGGATGTTGCAATTGCTATGTTGTGGTCACTATACATCTTTTGTATTGCTCTGTTTCTAATTACTTTCAAAATCTGTGATAGACTCTGTGGTATGTAAATGTCTACATTTCTTCTCTTATTTGCAAGTTTTGCAGCTCCGTCTGCAATGTCATTTCCTATTTTTTCCACGTGACTTGGCACCCAGTTGATAAGTACCCGTCGGCCTTGTTGTTTGAGTGTTTGCATTAATGATATGACATTTGTGATCAGATGTATGTTATCACATATGTGTTCTTGTTGCAATGTGTCAATGGCGGTTCTCGAATCTTTATATATCATAACATGTTGTCGGTGTTCAGCAAGAGCATGTTTCAAAGCCTTTTGAATGGCTAGCATATCTGTTTGTAAAGTCGAACACCCATTTGAGAGCCTCCAAGTATTTACAAAGTTTCCTGCTTTAACTCTGTTCAATGCTGTGTAGAAGATGAGGAGTTGTCTGGTTCTTTTTTCCTTCAATAACCATAATCTTAAAGTGTGCTGGAGGAGATTCTCAAGGGCCTCGCATAACAAAGTCTGCATGTATTTCGTCGACACCCTTCTCAGTGACTGTGTTTGTTATATCGAATGTATTGATAGGGTTTATTGCAAAATGGGTCCACCTGTTGCTATTTTTTTTACATGAAAAGTATGCAATTTAAATACAATAAAAACAGAGAAAACATAACAAAACAAAACAAAACAATAAACCACCGGCCAGAAGGGCCGACAGCACAGTACAACAAATTACAAACACGGTAAATCTATTGAAAAACACAGCAGACATCAAGACACAAAATAGAAAAAATGACAAATAAGCAAGCACAGTAACACGTCAAAACAAAACAATAAAACAAAACAAACATCAAGAGGCATAACATTGAACATAACAAGAAAATCACAATACACATCAAACTAACAAAAATAACAAACAAGTACAACATGTAATGCAACAATAAAATACCAGTGCAAAGATACAGCACATAAACAAGACATGAATAAAAACACTCACACCAAACCAACCGCCTCGCAACAAACAAAGGGAGAGGCCAATATGTACAATAATAACAAACAAGCAAGTCATGCAATCAAGAAAACAAAACTGAGCAACATGCACAACAACAAACAAGCACCGACCTGAAGGACCGAGAACAAAACACGTACATAAAGGACATCATGAAATAGAACAAGAAAATCGCACAGCACACAACAAGCCAAAAATAAAAACAAAAAACAAGAATTAAAACAAACATAAAAAAATAAAAACATCAACAATACATTCTAGCAATGAAGAAGTAGAACACCCATGGCAAAGTAATAACACAAACACAAAAACAGAAGTAAAAACGCCCTCAACAAAACACTGGCCTCGCAACAAAATAAGGGAGAGGCACGGGCACAGCAAACAAGTCGGGCAAACAAAAGGCCAGAGGGGCACACAACACTACAGTAACATGAAATCAGCTGACATATTTGGCCGGGAACAAGATCCGGGGGAACCGCACATTAAACGCCTCCCGAACCAGCCACCTCCCCCAAGAGGCTTGACCCTCCCACCGGGGGCGCCATGTCATCCGGAACCCCAGCAACAAACACCCGCAAACAGAAAACCCATAAAGTGTTACCCCGAAGGCTAATAACCGCCACCCTACACCGGCAATCTGCTCACCAGAAAAGTCCTCTGGCCGTTCATACAGCATGGCCTCGGCAACCATGGCTGCCAGGTCCCCAAGTCGCCACACCACAGGAGGGGGCCAGATAGAGAGCACCACATGGGCACCAGCGGCCAAGGGCACACCACCAGACGACAGCAGGGAACCAGGGCGGCGCGCATCCTTTCGAAAAGTCACTACCAGGCCCCGCCCATCACCATCATCCGCACCATCCCTGGCAGCGTAAGCCACCACACCCCACTGCGGAGAGCCCCCTGGCGGGGAAGGAGCAGAAGGCACACCCGAGACACGGGCATCAGCACCAGCAGGCACATGAACTTTCGCCACCACCACCCGTGGAGACAACGACGCATCCGGATCCACGCCGTCAACACCTGAAGACCCACAGTCACTGAAGTCCCCAATATCGGCCCAGGCAGTAGACGAACGCCTGGAACGTTTGGGCTATGACCGGATATCGTCAGAGCCAGAAGCGGATCCAAAAGCACGGGCACCACTAGCCGGATGAACCGACGCCCGACACAGAACGGCAGCAGCCTCTACCACAGGGGGAACCGGACCACACACAACAGGAGGCTCCGCAGCCACCCCATCACCTAGCACAGCAGGGACCCGAGGTGAGGAGGCAGGGGCCAGGTTCAGCAGCCGAAGACGAGGGAGCAGACGGTGACGCCCCATAGGGAGTACCAGGAAGGCCCACGGGAGCAGCAGGGCCAGAGGCAGGAGCAGGAGCAACATCCGATGGCACCGCAACAGCCGGAGGGGGGCCGGCGACAACCGGGGGAACATCAGGCGACGCTGGGGGAGCCTCAGCAGTGAACGGGACGCACACCTCCTCATCCCCGGATTCCTCCTCCAGAGGGAGCGGCGGGAAATCCTCTTCACGGAACAAATTCACGGGAGCGACCGGATCAGATATACACCTGGCAGCCTGATGTCCCAACAAGCCACTCCGGAAACAAGAACGGGGTTGCCGGGCATAAAACACCCACACGTAGTACCATAACAGGCAGACAGATGACGGAATGTCCGACCACAGTCGCATCCCGATGGTCCGAATGTTGGTCTTCGCACCCGAATACTTTCCAGACGATAGCGAGTTCATCCGCACACTGATGATGGAGCCGTACCTCTGGAAGAAAGAGCAGGAGGAGAGTTTCAAGAAACTCCATGGGGGCGTCATGGACACTTACATACGTCAGAACACCACTATGGTCCGAAATGGTCACAGACCCACTGCTCTCCGGCAGCTGCAAAGTACGCCCCTCGTACCTCCAGAGAAAATCACGGTACACCGCCTCACCCACAAACTTGATGATTACACGGCGAGCAGTGACCAGCTCGACACCGGAGACGTCCTGGACCGGGACCCTGAGCATGTCACTCAAGATCAAGTCCACAAGCGGGTAACCCGCACGGCCAGTAAACTCCAAACCTATGGAGTTTACCCTAACGATAGCTGGAAAATGGCTGCCCATCGCAAACACGCCATGTCCACACCGCCAAAGCGTTATATGACAAAGAGTGCTGGTAAGACGGGACACCACGAGTGTAGCTCTCATCCTGTAACTACACTTAGGTAATTATACTTAGGTAATTATCAGGAACAGCAGGGAGAGTAGAGACACCCACACCCCCTGCCAGCGAAAACGGCAACTACCCCAAAATGCCGGAGCGGTCAAATGACACGTCAACACCGCACGGCAGCTCAGGTGAGACCCATCAGCATCTGTTGCTAATGGAGGCTCTCCTCTCCAGAGTTAGAGCTCCAGTGATTATATCTTTAAGTGAACTGATTCTAGGTCTAGTGAATATCTTGGTCAACTCACGAAATGAGCAGTATGGCAAAAAACACAGCTCAATTCCATCACAATTCACACAAAATAATTAAATCAAAATGAAAATAAATACAAATCTATAATAATTCAATTTATCAATGCAATCAGAAACATTGAATTGGAATTATAACATATTTAGTATAGCATGTGTGTTGCTCTTACAGGCAACAGATGGCGCTGTTTGTCAAGAAAAGCATAGTTTTGTCAGTCACAGGTGTGGAATCTATACTTATACTTACAAAATGAACGGTATGGTAAACAACACAGCTCAATTCCAACACAATGTCACACAAAATAATTCAATAAAAAATAGAATAAATCGAAATCTATGAAAATATAATTTATCTATGCAATCGGAAACATTGAAATAGAATTCATGACATATTTAGTATAGCATGTATGTTGCCATTTTGTGCAACAGATGGCGCTGTTTTTCAAAAAAACGCTTATGTTTGCCTGTCACAGGTGTGGCATCTATATATTAGGTTTATAAAAAGACGCGCCTATTCGAATGCAAAGTCATGTCAAAATTTCAAAGCAATCAGTGAAGATCTTTCGGAGATTACAGTGTGTGTTTCTCTTACTGTCCAACAGATGGCACGGTTTAAAAACAAAATGATTTTTCCTGACACGGGTGAGACATGTATATAGTAGATATATAAAAATACGCGCCAATTCGAATGCAACGTTGTATCAAAATTTCAAAGCCATCGGTGAAGAGGTTTAGAAGAATTCCCTTACATGAAAAACTCATGAAAAACACAGTTTTTTCAGAAAAAAGCATGTTTTTTTTACTGTCACAGACGTGATATCTATATAGTATGTATATAAAAACCTGGCCGGATGCGAATGTAACATTGTGCGAAAATTTCAAAGCAATCGGTGAAGAACTTTCGGAGATTAGCCATTTTGAACAAACGAACATTTCCATTTTTATTTATATAGATATACTAGCATTACCAGGTTACGCGTTGCTGTGGCTCAGCAAAGCTCGTGCGTTCATGAGCCACAGCAACCATCCTTGTCCCCCAGTCCTCCCCACCATTTTCTCCTCACCTGTCTCCTCAGCCTCCCAACCATTCCCCACTCCACCATCCCCTTTTCCTTCCCACTATGTCCCACTCCCCTGTCCCTTTGTACGCCCCACCATACTCCATTCTCCCAACCCCTCATCCCCACCATTCCAAACTCCCCCATCCCTTCGTCCTTCCCTTCCATTAGCCCCTTCCTTGTCCCCTCGTCCTCCCCACAATCTCTCACTCACTCCCTGCCCGTCATCGTCCCCACAATTCCCCACTCCCTCGCCCGATGCCTTCCCAAATTTCTCATGTTCACATGAGAAAATTGGGAACATCAAGTGTCTTATGCTCCTATCACTGAAATATAAGAAAAACAGTCAAAAAATTATATGAAAATATTAAAAAAAATTAACTATACTCACGAAATGAATGGTATGGTAAACAACATAGCTCAATTCCAACGCAATTCACAAAAAAATGATTAAATTAAAATGAAAATAAATCAAAATCTATGAAAATTCAATTTATCAATGCAGTCAGAAACATTAAAAAAGAATTGAAACATATTTAGTATAGCATGTGTGTTGCTCTTACATGCAACAGATGGTGCTGTTTGTCAAGAAAAGCATAGTTTAACCTATCACAGGTGTGGGATCTATACCTATATTTACAAAATGAATGGTATGGTAAACAACACACCTCAATTCCAACACAATGTGAAACAAAATAATTCAATAAAAATAAAATGATTCGAAATCTATGAAAATAAAATTTATCAATGCGACCGAGTTGCTCCTGAGCTACCGTGCAGTGAGGACGTGTCGCCTGCTCACTCCGGTAGTTTGAGTCGGTTCTCACTACGTGTAGAGAGCCATGGGGAAGGCTCAGCGCAAGAGGGAATGGAAGCAGCTTTCGGACGAGGAGGGATGGTGGACTGATGTGCAGCAGGCACCAAAGAAAACTGCTATCGAGGCTTTACCACTTACTTCTACCAGCAAGTCAGCGGCCGTAATGGCCCTAGAGAGGACAGCGTCAGTCCCACACCAGCCAGTGTCAGTCAATGCTTCTCTGTCCACGACACAGCCACAGGACGGCAGTATGAGTCAGGAGAGGACACCACCAGTTTCACACCAGCCAGTGTCAGCCATTGTTCCTCTCTCCACAGCCCAGCCGCAGGACAGCAGTATGAGACAGGGGAGGACTCCACCAGTCTCACACCAGACATCGCCAGCCTCTGCACACCTTCCAAAATTCAAGATCATGCAGACAGACCACTTTCCTACAGCATATGGAGAAGTAACGGCGATGGAAAAAGAACAACCGGAGCTCAAACTTTCCATTACAGTCAACCTGAAGGGAGAAATAATAATGACACCTCAAGACCAACAGACTGCACATTACTTAGAGAAGGTAAGAGTCCTGCAGGGGAAACCTGTGTGCTTGGTAAGGCTGGACCCTTCAGAAAGACGAACACGAGTCGTGCTTTTGGGATACCCAATCGACTTTCCCCTGGATCCAGTACTAGAACACAAGCAAATCCTGAATGCGGAACGATGCTGCACAAAAGTAGACAAGGCAGCGATGCGTCAGATTCTGGTGACAGTCATGGGACATGTGCCGGAAACATTCGGTCTTGGAAATTGGGGGACATACCGACAGAGGCCATACGTCCCGGAACCCCTACGCTGCTTCAGGTGTCAGAAATACGGCCACCATCAGTCACGCTGCACCGGACAGGAGAGATGCGGAGTGTGCAGCCTGCGACATCCCACCAAAGACTGTATTGCCAAGCACAAGGCAAACCAGACCACAACAGCCAAATGTCCAAATTGTGGAGGCAAACATCATGCCTGGAGCACAACCTGCTCTGCACGGAAACAAAAAGTGCAGACAGCTCAGGCCAGGATCAACACACTGCCCAGCAATACATACACCAACACCAACGTCTGGAACACTCGTGCACAGCCACAACAGCCACCCGCTCTCACAGAGCACAATTTCCCGAATCTGTTAATTCCGAATCAGACATTACACGAAAGTGTTGCAGAAGTACAGCAAATGCAAAAGAGCAGAAAACACTTACTTTCGGAATCTACACACCAGCTATACAGTTTTACCGAGGTCCAGCTGAAAACCATCGTGAAGATCATGGCAGAGACCATTATCAAATGCCTACAGATGACGCAGAACGCCTCACAACAACAGTCTCAAGACATCACTTGTGTGATAATGGACAAGATCGTGCAGCAGACCACAGTTACACGAGAAATAGACAGTCTCCGACAGGATGGAGCACGAGAGGACAAACGCCGCAACTTGGACATACTGACTACCGACAACAGTCGGATAGTCAAGACTCCGGAACATCAACATTCACAAACGCAACTGCAAGAAGCAGTGACCACCCAAGATCAACAGAATCTTCCAACACAGGAGACAGACAACAACAGCCAATGCAGTCTGATATGCAGCAACGCCAACAAAGACGTATTGAACAGCAGAGATGCACAGGTTCCACCAACACAAGAAACGGCCACGAGCAATCAATGCAGTCCGACTTGCAGCAATACCAACAACAAAGTGATGGACCTCAGTTCTGCACAGATTCCAACAATGCCGGGGTTGACCACGGACAATCAATGCAGTCCGTCCTGCAGCACTTCCAACAAAATAGCGAAGGACCACAGTTATGCACAGATTCCAACAACGTCGGGGATGACCACGAACTATCAATGCAGTCCGATTTGCAGCGACACGACTTGCGAGGCGGAGAATATAGAGGTCGATTCCGAGGAGTTCTTGTAGAACAAGCAACACCAACCGAACCCGTCGTCTGGCCATTACGAATTCTGCGGTGGAACATACAAGGTCTTGGAAATAAAAAACACACACTTCAGGAGGCTGCAATCAGCACGAAAGCAGATATAATCGTTTTGGAAGAAACTCTTTTCCCAGCCACGAAATCCTTCAGATTAGCTGGATATCAGCACTATGTTCAACTGTATGAGCAGGCGAGACTAAGAGGATTAATGACCCTAGTTAGAAACACCATACCCAGCAGGAAAATAGACTCAGTTTCATGTGGGGATGGAGTAGAGGTATTAGCAGTTACAGTGAATATGGCTAATTTTGAGCTCCTCATATACAACGTCTACAAGCCCCCTAGACGTAAACTAGAAGCAGAGGCAGTGCTTGCCTTGGCCACGCAGGAAAATTTAATTATTGCTGGAGATTTTAATGCTCATCATCCAGAGTTAGGTGCAACTGGGCCAGCCAATGCAGATGGGCGCCATTTAGCTGCAGCTCTGCGAGAAGTACCTGAAATTACACTTCTCAACACTGGGGAACCCACTCACATTCTAGGAGGTTCCCTTGATCTTACATTCATCTCAACAGCACTCCAGCAACAGGCGAAGTGGGAAGTAGACCCGGTGATCACCAGTGACCACTATGCTACTGTCACGACACTAAACCTGGCACGACCTCCTACACCTCCTGCGCAGCCTCGGTGGAATTTAGGAAAGGCCAAGTGGAATGTATACCAGGAAGAACTTGAAAAATGGTATGCAACGTACACGCCACCTGAGGATTTGAACATACACGAGACCAATCTGCAGGAAGCCGTTGCAGCTGCTGCGAACAAAGCTATTCCAATCATTATCACAGGTAACACAAAACGAAAGAACTATTGGTTCTATAGTAATGACGTTAATTTAAAGAACAGAAACACAGAGTCAACATCTTCAGAAAACATCTAAAGAGAAACCCCACACCAGAAGGAAGAACTCTGCTACGAGCGGTGATATCTGAAACAAGGCGAGTTTCTAGAGAAGTAAAGGAGGCAAGATGGTTTGAGTGGTGTCAAACTCTAAATGAACATAGTAGTCTTGGCAAGATATGGGGTCAGATTAAAACTATATCAGGTCGACCAGCCCGACCACAGGCATGTATTCAACCATTGCAGGAGGCTGAGAGACTTGCTCTCCAATTTGCAGAAAGAACAGCTTCATATCAGCTTCCTGCAATGGTCCGAAGGCAGCAAGAACACTTAAAACAAGAGAGGATGACAGTCATTCATGAGGGCATAGCTATAAATGACGAATGTGACTGTCCCTTCACCGAACAGGAACTAAGCAGAGCCAAAAAAGGTGGTAAGGACACTGCACCAGGTGCTGATAACATTACATACTCAATGATCGCACATGCAGGTCCTGCTGGAGACCGAGGGATATTGGACGTCATCAATGCGTCTTGGCAGCAAGGCAAACTACCGCCCTCTTGGAAGAAAGCAGACATCATACCGATTCCTAAGCCGAATGAACCTGGCAATTACAGACCCATTTCATTAACATCATGCGTTAGTAAAACTGCCGAACGGATGGTCTTAAATAGGCTACTGTGGAAGACTAGAGACCTTCATAAAGACATATTTAGCTTCACTAGAGGAGTAGGTACTGCAAACTGCATAGCAACATTACTAGGAACAGTTAACTCGGGTCCAGCTATAGTGGTCTTCCTTGATCTGGAAAAAGCGTTTGAACTTGCAAGCCCGCCAGCAATACTACACACCTTAGTTAAAAAAGGTGTGAGGGGGAAAATGCTAGCATGGATTCAAGATTACCTAAGTCACAGGTATGCCAGAGTAAAGTTGCAAGGACAAGTGTCGGACTACCACTTGCACGAGAATGGGACTCCACAAGGAGGAGTCCTCAGTCCTAGTCTTTTTAACATCCTTATGGAAAACCTTGTTACCATGTCCTTTACAGAAGGGGTTACATTGCTAAGCTATGCTGATGATCTAGCATTAGTCATTACGGGTCCTTCACTTCTAAATAAAGCTCAAGGTGCTTTAGATCAAGTGACATCTGAATGCAGTGTTTTAGGGCTAAAAATATCTGCACAGAAGTCTAAGGCGATGAGACTAGGTGGCAACGCTCCAGACAGGCACCTACGCATTCAGGACATTAACCTTCAGTGGGTTACACAATATCGATATCTCGGAGTGTGGATTGATTTTAAAATGACATTCCATAAGCAAATTCAATATCTAAAGGAGAAAGCAAAGTCACGAATAAATATAATGAGAGCAATCACAGGGCCCCGTCTAGGAGCGGGACACAGAGTGTTGAGAATATTTTACATACACGCCGTTCGTTCCCTGGTTGATTATGCAGCGCCTGCCTTACTCACTCTTTCTCCTGGTCAGTGGGCAAACGTTGAGGTTCTTCAAAATGATGCATTGCGAGACATAACAGGTGCTCCCAGATGGACTAAAATACTGAACCTAAGACTAGAAACAAAGCTAACGTCGATTGAAATAAGGGTAAAGGGGATTGCTGCGTGCATGCTGACCAAGATATTGACTAGACCTAGAATCAGTTCACTTAAAGATATGATCACTGGAGCACTAACTCTGGACAGAAGAGCCTCCAATGGCAACAGGTGGACCCATTGTGCGATAAACGCCATCGATACATTCGATATGGCAAACACAGTCACTGAGAGGGGTGTCGACGACATACATGCAGACTTTGTTATACAAGCACCTTGGGAATCTCTGCCAGCAGACTTTAAGATTATGGCTCTTGACGGAAAGAAGAACCAGACACATCCTCATCTGCTACGTCACATTGCACAGATGCATATAGAAGCAAACATGGCATCCGACAGCTTCACTTACTTCACGGATGGGTCAGTGGACCAGCAGGGACAAGAAACCGGAGCTGCAGTTAAAGCAGGAAACTCTGTATATAGTTGGAGGCTCTCAAATGGGTGTTCGACTTTACAGACTGAGATGCTAGCCATTCAAAAGGCTTTGGAACATGCTCTTGCTGAACACCGACATCATGTTATCATCCATACAGATTCGAGAACCGCCATTGAAACCTTGCAACAAGAACACATATGTGATAACATCCATCTGATCACAAATGTCTTATCATTCATGCACACACTCAAACGACAAGGCCGACGGGTACTTATCAACTGGGTGCCAAGTCATGTGGGACTATTAGGTAATGACATTGCAGACGAAGCTGCAAAACGTGCTACTAAGAGGAGAAATGTAGACATTTACATACCACAGAGTCTCTCCCAGATGAAGAAAGTAATTCGAAACAGAGCAATGCGAAAGATGTACAGTGACCACAACACAGCAGTTGCAACATCAGGATCTGCGGGTTGGTACAAGAATTAAACCAACTACGAACCACTTAGTTTGATGAACGGGGGCAGTAGAACAACAGAAGTGCACTTACATCGCATCAGGCTTGGATACCCATGTGCATGGGAAATAGGCTTACAGGTTCCGGAAGATGAGAGGTAATGTCAACACTGTGGAGAAATGCCCGACAGACCACTGGAACATTATCTAACACAGTGCACAGTTACAAACCCGTTAAGATTTCACCTTCGATTCAACAGAGCAGAGGAAGTTGTTAAACACATATGGCAAAATCTTACTGAAGCGACCATACGGGTCATACATACTCATCCTCCGCCCAAGTAAAACAGAAACAAGCATCACTTAGTGGGCCAGCCAGAGGCTTAGGGCCCGCGCAGGATTATCTCTGCTAAAAAGAAAAAAAAAAAAAAAAAAAAAAAAAGAAGAAAAAAAAAATCAATGCGACCAGAAACATTCAAAAGGAATTCATGACGTGTTTAGTATAGCGTGCATGTTGCCATTTTGTGCAACAGATGGCGCTGATTTTCCAAAACGCATGTTTTTTACCTGTCACAGGAGTGGCATCTATATAGTAGGTATAAAAAGACGCGCCTATTCGAATGCAACATTCTGTAAAAATTTCAAAGCAGTCAGTGAAGAACTTTCGGAGATTACAGCGTGTGTTGCTCTTACGTCCAACAGATGGCACTGTTTTTTTTTTTTTTGTATGTTTTTTTTCCTGACACAGGTGAGGCATGTATATAGTAGACATATAAAAATATGCGCCTATTCGAATGCAACGTTGTGTTAAAGTTTCAAAGCAATGGGTTAAGAGGTTTCGAAGATTTCCCTGACATGAAAATCACAGTTTTTCAGAAAAAGCATGTTTTTTATCATCACAGACGTGATATTTATATAGTTTGTATATAAAAACCTGGCCGGATGCAAATTGTAACATTGGGTGAAAATTTCAAAGCCATCGGTGTAAAACTATTGGAGATTAACGATTTTGAACAAACGAACATTTCCATTTTTATTTATATAGATTAAAAAATAAAAAAAATAACTATACTCACGAAATGAACAGTATGATAAAGAAACGCAGCTCAATTCCAACTCAATTCCCACAAAAAAATTAAATCAAAACGAAAATAAAGCCAAATCTAAGAAAATTCAATTTATCAATGCAATCAGAAACATTGAAATGGAATTGTAACATATTTATTATAAAATGTGTGTTGCTCTTACAGGCAACAGATGGCGCTGTTTTTCATAAAACGCATATTTTTACCTATCACAGGTGTGGCATCTAAATAGCAAGTTAATAAAAAGACGCACATATTCGAATGGAACGTTGTGTCAAAATTTCAAAACAATCAGGGAAGAACTTTTGGAGATTACAGGGTGGGTTGCTCTGACGTCCTACAAATGGCGCTGTTTTTCAAAAAAAGCCTGTTTTTTCTGTCACAGGTGAGGCATGTATATAGTTGGTATATAAAAACACTCGCCTATTCGAATGCAATGCTGTGTCAAAATTTCAGAGCAATCGTTAAAGAGGTTTCGAAAATTTCCCTCACATGGAAAACACCCAAAAAACACAGCTTTTCAAAAAAAGTATGTTTTTCACGTCACAGATGTGTCATTTATATAGAATGTATTTAAAACCCTGCTCGAATGCGAAGGCAACGTTGTGTGAAAATTTCAAGGCAATTGGTGAAGAATTTTCGGAGATTAGCGATTTTGAAGAAACGAACATTTCCTTTTATATATATATATATATATATATATATATATATATATATATATATATATATATATATATATATATATATTGTGACGATAATCTCTTTCAAGAGAGATTGAGCCTGCTCTTCCCTACATAATTCACGTCATTCAAGTACAATATTGAAGATACGTCCACCAGTATCGCCAAACGTTTTGCCCAGGAAGCAAAGCAAACCTTGCACCACCAGACACGCCGGCCTCCGCCAGCCTTCAACGAGCAAACTACCCATTCTCCGCCTGCGTGCTCCTGATTGGCTGGTGTGTCGCCGCACCTGCACTCACGCCCACTACCTGAGTCGACATCTGGGCCAGCACACGCCGTACTCCTCAGAATATCTCTGTGCACTTTGGAGTTGACATCTCTCTCTGGTAGACAAAGCTCTGGCTATCGTGTACTAAGGGAGGTGGCAGCTTAAGCCAGTATTCTCAGCACCTGATTAATATTACTATTATTTTGCACTTTATTTTGTTTTAGAGTAAATTTTACAGCCATTAATTATTCATGTTGTTTTGTTTGTTGACTTGTTTTGAATTTTATGTAAGCCAAGGGATTGTCTTTGTTCATATCTTGTTTTCTAGAGTAATTAAATTTCATTGTTTATACTTTTTGTTTTGTGTGTCTTCCCATTACCTTACCACAGACAAACGGGCAAGCAGTTTCTTTTTTTTTATGTAAATGTGACGAGGCATTGCCCCGTGCCATTGAAAACTGCCGAACATCAACACTCCAACACTTTACCGTCACATTTATATATATATATATATATATATGTCGTACCTAGTAGCCAGAACGCACTTCTCAGCCTACTATGCAAGGCCCGATTTGCCTAATAAGCCAAGTTTTCCTGAATTAATATATTTTCTCTAATTTTTTTCTTATGAAATGATAAAGCTACCCATTTCATTACGAATGAGGTCAATTTTTTTTTATTGAAGTTAAAATTAACGTAGATATATGACCGAACCTAACCAACCCTACCTAACCTAACCTAACCTATCTTTATAGGTTAGGTTAGGTTAGGTAGCCGAAAAAGTTAGGTTAGGTTAGGTTAGGTAGGTTAGGTAGACGAAAAACAATTAATTCATGAAAACTTGGCTTATTAGGCAAATCGGGCCATGCATAGTAGGCATAGAAGTGAGTTCTGGCTACTAGGTACGACATATATATATATATATATATATATATATATATATATATATATATATATATATATATATATATATATATATATATATATATATATATGTATATATATATATATGTATATGTATATATATACTTGCATCAACCACAAGTGAAGATTAACAATCTTTGGACAACACCCACCAGTGGGCCTCGAACCCAGAAAACACAACTACCTTCCAGTAGCTTCCATAACTAGTACGCCTTAACCACACTACACCACTCAAACACTTAAAAGAATCAGAGACTTAGAGGTATATATACACCTCAAATATCCCCACTTCCCAAGAACACTAAAATAGTGAGGGGTTACTATACGTTTTACATCAAGCCACTGTTATATATATATATATATATATATATATATATATATATATATATATATATATATATATATATATATATATATATATATGTCGTACCTAATAGCCAGAACGCACTTCTCAGCCTACTATGCATGGCCCGATTTGCCTAATAAGCCAAGTTTTCATGAATTAATGTTTTTTCGACTACCTAACCTACCTAACCTAACTTTTTCGGCTACCTAACCAAACCTAACCTATAAAGATAGGTTAGGTTAGGTTAGGTAGGGTTAATTAGGTTCGGTCATATATCTACGTTAATTTTAACCCCAATAAAAAAAAATTGACCTCATACATAATGAAATGGGTAGCTTTATCATTTCATAAGAAAAAAATTAGAGAAAATATATTAATTCAGGAAAACTTGGCTTATTTGGCAAATCGGGCCTTGCATAGTAGGCTGAGAAGTGCGTTCTGGCTACTAGGTACGACATATATATATATATATATATATATATATATATATATATATATATATATATATATGACCGAAAAAGTAAGATTAATAATTCTAACACGAATTTTCTCTATAGCCGACATGAGTGTATCGTGATCCAGCCTGTACTCCTCTTGACATGCCAGAAAGTATTCTGAGGAAACTACTCCAAGCTTGTACTAAAGAGGCACCCTTCTTGAGCCCGGATGGGCACATGTATAAGCAAGTAGATGGGGTCGCTATGGGTTCTCCCCTAGGTGTCCTGTTTGCAAACTTCTACATGGGTACCATCGAGCAAAAAGTCTTAGTCGACATGAACTTGAAACAGGCCATATACTGCAGGTATGTTGACGACATTTTTACACAGGTACCTGATGTCAGACATCTGCAGGAGCTGAAGGAGGCATTTGAGCAGAGTTCCGTGCTGCGTTTCACTTACGAGACGGAAAAGGATGGGAAGCTGCCTTTTCTAGATGTAACAGTCATGGAAAAGGGCGGAGGTTTCCACACTGCAGTCTACACAAAGGAAACAAACATAGGAATGTGCCTAAATGCCAACAGCGACAGCCCTGACAGGTACAAGAGGAGTGTTGTTAACGCATACGTCGACCGTGCTCTCAGCCACAGCTCAGAATGGAAGCAAGTCGACGAAGAACTCTGTAGGGTAAGGCAGGTTCTAGTCAATAACGGCTTCTCCAATGGTTTCATCGAAGACATCATAAGAAGGAAAGTGAAAAGCCATGCAACCTCCGAAGAGACAACTAACACAACACCTATACCCCCTATTAGACTATTTTACAGGAACTTCTTTTCCACAGCTCATAAAACAGAGGAAAGGCTCCTGAAAGATATTGTTAATAGAAACGTTATCCCTACAGACAAAAATCAGAGGATACAACTGACGATTTACTATAAAACCAGAAAAACGGCCAGCCTACTCATGAGAAACTCTCCAGACACGAAACAGAACGCTTTAAAAGAGACTAACGTCGTCTATGCCTTCAAATGCCCACTTGGGGACTGTAAGCTCCAAAAAACCCAGTATATAGGCAAGACAACAACATCTCTTTCTAGGCGTTTAACGATGCATAAACAACAGGGCTCCATTAAGGAACATATAATCTCTTCCCATAACCAAACCATCGCCAGAGAAATCCTAGTAAACAACACAGAAATCATCGATAGATACAGCGATAGCAGGCGGCTCGACGTTTGCGAGGCACTACACATCAAGAAGTCAACACCAGCAATCAACAGCCAATTATTGCACAACTATATTCTACCCACCTCAAGACTCCGCTCCAATATAGAAGCATCAAGAAATATGGACCAATAGGCTTTCTACAAACACTTCTATTCAATATCCATTGTTTCGTGTTCTGTCTTGTGTTGATACTTTTAATACCCTATTAATATCCTCTAATGCCACATCATCCTTCCCACCTTACTCAAATGTAATGCCACATCACCCTTCCCACCTCACTCAAATGTAGATATAAAATCAGGGAAACGCAAGTTCTAATCAGTTGTGTATTTGTGAAGTCTTTGAAAATGTAATAAGTTTTACGAAACGCGCCCGTGTCGCGTCAGACTAGAAATAAAAATGAATTTTGGAGAAGTGATTTTTGATTTACCTCCAACAGTGAAGCATAATGTACGAAAGATTGAGAAAATTCGTGTTAGAATTATTAATCTTACTTTTTCGGTCATATTTAATAAAATATGTCTACAGGAAAGACTGCTACCAAAATATACTAATATATATATATATATATATATATATATATATATATATATGCGAACAAGCCTGAATGGTCCCCAGGACAATATGCAACTGAAAACTCACACCCCAGAAGTGACTCGAACCCATACTCCCAGATGCCACGCAACTGGTATGTACAAGACGCCTTAATCCACTTGACCATCACGACCGGACATAATGAGGTGATAGCCGAGGCTATTTGAACCACCCCACCGCCGGCACTCGGATAGTAATCTTGGGCATAGCATTTTACCAAATCACCTCATTCTTTGGGGCACACGTGAGGAACACAAATGCGAACAAGCCTGAATGGTCCCCAGGACAATATGCAACTGAAAACTCACACCCCAGAAGTGACTCGAACCCATACTCCCAGATGCCACGCAACTGGTATGTACAAGACGCCTTAATCCACTTGACCATCACGACCGGACATAATGAGGTGATAGCCGAGGCTATTTGAACCACCCCACCGCCGGCACTCGGATAGTAATCTTGGGCATAGCATTTTACCAAATCACCTCATTCTTTGGGGCACATGTGAGGAACACAAATGCGAACAAGCCTGAATGGTCCCCAGGACAATATGCAACTGAAAACTCACACCCCAAAAGTGACTCGAACCCATACTCCCAGATGCCACGCAACTGGTATGTACAAGACGCCTTAATCCACTTGACCATCACGACCGGACATAATGAGGTGATAGCCGAGGCTATTTGAACCACCCCACCGCCGGCACTCGGATAGTAATCTTGGGCATAGCATTTTACCAAATCACCTCATTCTTTGGGGCACACGTGAGGAACACAAATGCGAACAAGCCTGAATGGTCCCCAGGACAATATGCAACTGAAAACTCACACCCCAGAAGTGACTCGAACCCATACTCCCAGATGCCACGCAACTGGTATGTACAAGACGCCTTAATCCACTTGACCATCACGACCGGACATAATGAGGTGATAATGAGGTATGGGTTCGAGTCACTTCTGGGGTGTGAGTTTTCAGTTGCATATTGTCCTGGGGACCATTCAGGCTTGTTCGCATTTGTGTTCCTCACGTGTGCCCCAAAGAATGAGGTGATTTGGTAAAATGCTATGCCCAAGATTACTATCCGAGTGCCGGCGGTGGGGTGGTTCAAATAGCCTCGGCTATCACCTCATTATGTCCGGTCGTGATGGTCAAGTGGATTAAGGCGTCTTGTACATACCAGTTGCGTGGCATCTGGGAGTATGGGTTCGAGTCACTTCTGGGGTGTGAGTTTTCAGTTGCATATTGTCCTGGGGACCATTCAGGCTTGTTCGCATTTGTGTTCCTCACGTGTGCCCCAAAGAATGAGGTGATTTGGTAAAATGCTATGCCCAAGATTACTATCCGAGTGCCGGCGGTGGGGTGGTTCAAATAGCCTCGGCTATCACCTCATTATGTCCGGTCGTGATGGTCAAGTGGATTAAGGCGTCTTGTACATACCAGTTGCGTGGCATCTGGGAGTATGGGTTCGAGTCACTTCTGGGGTGTGAGTTTTCAGTTGCATATTGTCCTGGGGACCATTCAGGCTTGTTCGCATTTGTGTTCCTCACGTGTGCCCCAAAGAATGAGGTGATTTGGTAAAATGCTATGCCCAAGATTACTATCCGAGTGCCGGCGGTGGGGTGGTTCAAATAGCCTCGGCTATCACCTCATTATGTCCGGTCGTGATGGTCAAGTGGATTAAGGCGTCTTGTACATACCAGTTGCGTGGCATCTGGGAGTATGGGTTCGAGTCACTTCTGGGGTGTGAGTTTTCAGTTGCATATTGTCCTGGGGACCATTCAGGCTTGTTCGCATTTGTGTTCCTCACGTGTGCCCCAAAGAATGAGGTGATTTGGTAAAATGCTATGCCCAAGATTACTATCCGAGTGCCGGCGGTGGGGTGGTTCAAATAGCCTCGGCTATCACCTCATTATGTCCGGTCGTGATGGTCAAGTGGATTAAGGCGTCTTGTACATACCAGTTGCGTGGCATCTGGGAGTATGGGTTCGAGTCACTTCTGGGGTGTGAGTTTTCAGTTGCATATTGTCCTGGGGACCATTCAGGCTTGTTCGCATTTGTGTTCCTCACGTGTGCCCCAAAGAATGAGGTGATTTGGTAAAATGCTATGCCCAAGATTACTATCCGAGTGCCGGCGGTGGGGTGGTTCAAATAGCCTCGGCTATCACCTCATTATGTCCGGTCGTGATGGTCAAGTGGATTAAGGCGTCTTGTACATACCAGTTGCGTGGCATCTGGGAGTATGGGTTCGAGTCACTTCTGGGGTGTGAGTTTTCAGTTGCATATTGTCCTGGGGACCATTCAGGCTTGTTCGCATTTGTGTTCCTCACGTGTGCCCCAAAGAATGAGGTGATTTGGTAAAATGCTATGCCCAAGATTACTATCCGAGTGCCGGCGGTGGGGTGGTTCAAATAGCCTCGGCTATCACCTCATTATGTCCGGTCGTGATGGTCAAGTGGATTAAGGCGTCTTGTACATACCAGTTGCGTGGCATCTGGGAGTATGGGTTCGAGTCACTTCTGGGGTGTGAGTTTTCAGTTGCATATTGTCCTGGGGACCATTCAGGCTTGTTCGCATTTGTGTTCCTCACGTGTGCCCCAAAGAATGAGGTGATTTGGTAAAATGCTATGCCCAAGATTACTATCCGAGTGCCGGCGGTGGGGTGGTTCAAATAGCCTCGGCTATCACCTCATTATGTCCGGTCGTGATGGTCAAGTGGATTAAGGCGTCTTGTACATACCAGTTGCGTGGCATCTGGGAGTATGGGTTCGAGTCACTTCTGGGGTGTGAGTTTTCAGTTGCATATTGTCCTGGGGACCATTCAGGCTTGTTCGCATTTGTGTTCCTCACGTGTGCCCCAAAGAATGAGGTGATTTGGTAAAATGCTATGCCCAAGATTACTATCCGAGTGCCGGCGGTGGGGTGGTTCAAATAGCCTCGGCTATCACCTCATTATGTCCGGTCGTGATGGTCAAGTGGATTAAGGCGTCTTGTACATACCAGTTGCGTGGCATCTGGGAGTATGGGTTCGAGTCACTTCTGGGGTGTGAGTTTTCAGTTGCATATTGTCCTGGGGACCATTCAGGCTTGTTCGCATTTGTGTTCCTCACGTGTGCCCCAAAGAATGAGGTGATTTGGTAAAATGCTATGCCCAAGATTACTATCCGAGTGCCGGCGGTGGGGTGGTTCAAATAGCCTCGGCTATCACCTCATTATGTCCGGTCGTGATGGTCAAGTGGATTAAGGCGTCTTGTACATACCAGTTGCGTGGCATCTGGGAGTATGGGTTCGAGTCACTTCTGGGGTGTGAGTTTTCAGTTGCATATTGTCCTGGGGACCATTCAGGCTTGTTCGCATTTGTGTTCCTCACGTGTGCCCCAAAGAATGAGGTGATTTGGTAAAATGCTATGCCCAAGATTACTATCCGAGTGCCGGCGGTGGGGTGGTTCAAATAGCCTCGGCTATCACCTCATTATGTCCGGTCGTGATGGTCAAGTGGATTAAGGCGTCTTGTACATACCAGTTGCGTGGCATCTGGGAGTATGGGTTCGAGTCACTTCTGGGGTGTGAGTTTTCAGTTGCATATTGTCCTGGGGACCATTCAGGCTTGTTCGCATTTGTGTTCCTCACGTGTGCCCCAAAGAATGAGGTGATTTGGTAAAATGCTATGCCCAAGATTACTATCCGAGTGCCGGCGGTGGGGTGGTTCAAATAGCCTCGGCTATCACCTCATTATGTCCGGTCGTGATGGTCAAGTGGATTAAGGCGTCTTGTACATACCAGTTGCGTGGCATCTGGGAGTATGGGTTCGAGTCACTTCTGGGGTGTGAGTTTTCAGTTGCATATTGTCCTGGGGACCATTCAGGCTTGTTCGCATTTGTGTTCCTCACGTGTGCCCCAAAGAATGAGGTGATTTGGTAAAATGCTATGCCCAAGATTACTATCCGAGTGCCGGCGGTGGGGTGGTTCAAATAGCCTCGGCTATCACCTCATTATGTCCGGTCGTGATGGTCAAGTGGATTAAGGCGTCTTGTACATACCAGTTGCGTGGCATCTGGGAGTATGGGTTCGAGTCACTTCTGGGGTGTGAGTTTTCAGTTGCATATTGTCCTGGGGACCATTCAGGCTTGTTCGCATTTGTGTTCCTCACGTGTGCCCCAAAGAATGAGGTGATTTGGTAAAATGCTATGCCCAAGATTACTATCCGAGTGCCGGCGGTGGGGTGGTTCAAATAGCCTCGGCTATCACCTCATTATGTCCGGTCGTGATGGTCAAGTGGATTAAGGCGTCTTGTACATACCAGTTGCGTGGCATCTGGGAGTATGGGTTCGAGTCACTTCTGGGGTGTGAGTTTTCAGTTGCATATTGTCCTGGGGACCATTCAGGCTTGTTCGCATTTGTGTTCCTCACGTGTGCCCCAAAGAATGAGGTGATTTGGTAAAATGCTATGCCCAAGATTACTATCCGAGTGCCGGCGGTGGGGTGGTTCAAATAGCCTCGGCTATCACCTCATTATGTCCGGTCGTGATGGTCAAGTGGATTAAGGCGTCTTGTACATACCAGTTGCGTGGCATCTGGGAGTATGGGTTCGAGTCACTTCTGGGGTGTGAGTTTTCAGTTGCATATTGTCCTGGGGACCATTCAGGCTTGTTTGCATTTGTGTTCCTCACGTGTGCCCCAAAGAATGAGGTGATTTGGTAAAATGCTATGCCCAAGATTACTATCCGAGTGCCGGCGGTGGGGTGGTTCAAATAGCCTCGGCTATCACCTCATTATGTCCGGTCGTGATGGTCAAGTGGATTAAGGCGTCTTGTACATACCAGTTGCGTGGCATCTGGGAGTATGGGTTCGAGTCACTTCTGGGGTGTGAGTTTTCAGTTATATATATATATATATATATATATATATATATTGCGTGTGTGATATATGTGATATCACGTGTCTAAGTGTGATATATATATATAAATATATATATATATATATATATATATATATATATATATATATATATATATATATATATATATATATATTTTTAAACCTAGAAGGGGTACCACCTCTGGTGCAAGTGTAGAGACCCATAGCCTCGGAGAAGAAAATAAAGAGTACTCAGAGAAGACCTTGTGGATCCTCACTGAACACTGATATTTTCTTCTCCTACCACCCCTATTCTTTTGGTATGTGTGTATATTTATCTAACTTTATTTGAAAATGTCATTACACAAAAAAAGTTACAATATTGATTACATGCAGGGTGCAAGGCTGCTTGTCACAAGTTGTACAGCTCTTCCAGCTCCTCAGATGGCGGGCAGGAACCATGGATGCAGTGAGCATTTCCTCTCTGGATTGCCACACTAAGGAGCTGAAAAAGAAAACTGGCAGCTCTAGGGTCTCTAGTTGTTTCGATTAGCTTAGACCCCAACTCCTTCAAAAAGCTAGCAGCACTTTTACCCCAGGCACCAAGTGTCTCTGAGGCAATGGGGACAAAATTGTAGTGGTGCTCAAGGTCTCTGTATTTACGTGACTTGGCCGCTTCCCGGTGATTGGCAGCTCCTCCTGCTTGGGTAGCACTGAAGTCAACATAGGTATTGGCTAAAGTTGAAACGCATGTGTAGTCCCACACCAACTGTCTACCATTCTTCCAGGGGTTCACCGTGATTCCGTCTGGGCGACCGACAGGCTCATCAGAGTTGCGGGACATTAGGTAACGGGGCTCTCTCTCTGCTGGACAACCGGCTGTGGTAAGGCTTCTCTTAATAATGTCATTGACCTCGCCGTGTCTTGCATGCCATCCTCCTGTCCTTTGGCAGAGAAGGCCATGCCGTCCGTATCTGTCGGCCTCTGCCTCGCCGCAAATACACCTGTATTCGGTGTGGATTGGGGCAGCGAGGCGGAGAGCCACGGCAATTCGGAGGGCCTGTGGTGTGAGACGGGTGCCGGTTGCTGACATTGGGGTTGCTAATAGGAAATCACCTGCATGGGGAGCTGCTACAGCTCTAAGTCGGGCAGTGTCATGTGGTGTTGTCGCAGCTTCTAGCAAAGTCGCAGCTTCTTGGTCGGCAATGGGGCGATCCCAGCTGGATTGCTTATGGGCTTCAGAAGGCGGTGGTTGGGGTGCTGGTCCTGCAAGAGAGACCCATTTGGTTGTGCAGTCTGTGAAGCTGGGATCATGTACCCCAGCCTGTTGAACTAGGTGCTCAGGTAGGATTTCCTTCACCAAGTTGTCAGACCCCACTGAAGAGGACAGGAACGCTGGTACAGCAATTTGTGTTGCTGTGCGCACGCCAAGGCCCCCGAGTCTGACAGGAAGGGAGGCCTGTTTCCACTGTAAGTCGCTGAGGGAAAGATTGAGGGCTTTTTCTAGTGTTGATTTCCGCAAGCTGTCGTACTCTTCTAATTTAATATAGTTGAAAGATGGCGAACATCTTAGAAAGTAGGTCAGAATGGGGAGGGACAAGCATCTGGTGATGAGGTAAAGTGCATCATGAGCATCGATGTCTTCAATCCTCTCGTTCATCCTCTTCAGGTCAGTGATCTTCTTACCAAGGACCCCGTCGATGGCATTCCTTCCGAGAGGAGCACCTAGGAGTGTGCTGTCCTCAGGGTTGGTTGTATGAATGTCAGGCAAAACAACCTTTATTTGCTCTATTATGTGCTAGTTGGTGGAGGTTATTTCGCACTTGGAAGGGTTCAGAGTGAGGCCTAGGCTTGCTCCTTGCTCCTGAATTATTCTTATGTCGTCCAAGAGTGAGGCTGGGGAGCCGGCTAGAGTACCATCGTCCAAAAACCAAATGTTGAGCTCACTGGACAGTTTATCGGTGACTTCCTTGATAACTAGGCAGAAAAGAAAAGGAGCAAGGGGGTCACCCTGTTGGACACCTTCTTGTGATTCAATTTCATGTTCCCCAAAAAGCAGAGTTAGATTCTTGCTATAGCATGAGTTTACAAACGGGTAGAGGGAAGGAAAAAGGCGATGAACTGCACTGAGTACTGCATCCCTTCTAACCAGATTGAAAGCATTTTTGAAGTCCAGCATTATCAGGGCTTTTTCATCCGTAATGTTGGCAATGTAGGCTCTAGCTGCATGAGCCGCTGCCTCACACCCTTGGGGAATGCCAAACCCAAGCTGTTTGGGCTTCAGCATGTCGGCTGCTGCCTGGCTAACTGCTCTAGCAGCAGCCTTAGCGACGAGACGCCGGAGTGAATTGCCCACAGCTATCGGTCTGATTCATCCATCTTTTTTCCTCAGGGCACAGAGGGTAGCGCCAAAAAAGAGAGGCCGTATGGTTTCTGGTATGTTGCCAGCTAGACATGTGTTGGCGAATCTAGTTAGTTCCACCAGGAGGCCCTGTGCAATGTCTCCCAGTGCAGGGTTGAGCATTTGTTTGATATGGTTGGGTCGTAGTCCTGTGAACCCACCTGCTGATCCTGGTGGGAAGGATAAAGCTGCTTTATGCACCATGGATTCGAGCACACACAGGGGTTCTGCTCTGGTGACACCGACTAGGGGAACACTGTCATCACGAGGAGCTCTGGGTGGGTGCTTTTCCCTCAGGGCTTGTGCTGTATGGGCATCCCTGGTGGCAACTGTGTCTTCACTGGTGATGACTCTGATCGCCCCTATTGTGTTGCCTTCTTCTATTTTCTTGCTGACTGTTGCTCTGATTTTGGATGCCTCGGTTCTGCTGTTGATACCTTTCCTACCGTGGGTGTTTTTGGCACGGGTGGGGAGGGGTGCCTGGTTGTCCTCTCTAGGAAAACTATTTATAGCCATAATGACCGACGAAGCTAGTGATTTGTCTCTCCTTGCAGGGACAGCTAGGCATATGTTACCAAACAGGAGAAGGTTGTGCCATGCTAGGATGGTTCCGGGGGAGTCATTGACCTTTTTCAAGAGGCTGGATAGTTTGGCTGCTGCCTGGGGCCGGGCAGCTTTAGGGATGTGCTGCAAGGTTCCAACCGATGTTGCTTTGATGGCTTCTAGTAGATTCTCAGTCGAAATGAAGCTGTTGGAGGTGTT
Source organism: Procambarus clarkii (assembly GCF_040958095.1). Lineage (NCBI taxonomy): Eukaryota > Metazoa > Arthropoda > Malacostraca > Decapoda > Cambaridae > Procambarus > Procambarus clarkii. The sequence goes on from NC_091179.1 coordinate 3,160,430, forward strand.
TTCCCTGACTGCTGGAGTGGGGCCTTGATTGATACCCTCCTTGGGAGGGCGCCACATACCCGGACAATCGGTTCCGTTGTGAGCATGCTTGCGCACATCTCCGTTACGCTTGAGTCTCCACACCTTGTCACACACTTGGCATGTGCCATACCTGTCGTCGATTGATGGCTCCTCTTGGCTGAGAGAAGCCTGGCTGTCAGTCGTGACCTGTGACATCGGCGAGCGCTGGGCGGGCGCTGGTCGGGCGCTGGGTGGGCGCTGGGCGGGCGCTGGGTGGGCGCTGGGCGAAGGCTGGGTGGGCGCTGGGCGGGCGCTGGGCTAAGGCTGGGCGGACGTAGCTTGAGGGGGTGGACACAGGGAGGTAGCGGTCGCGGTTGGGGTGGGGAGGGGGGGGGAGGTGACTCTTGGGTTGGGTGACGGTACACACTAGCGGGTATGGGGAGGGGGGGGGGGTCAGAGGGGTGACACTAACACGTTTGTATAATTTCGTGATATATCACTGAACAATATAATCTGGTTCACTGTGGACTCGATGCACTTAAAACACGATACCTGTTTCCCGGGAGCCGAGGTATCTATTTTTCAGGGATATTTTCATAAACACTTACACACTGGTCACCCCCCTCGACTGACCGCACAACAACACCCCATCCCCACCACCCCCTGTTACGTACTCCTAGCTGAATACGTATATAAATTTAAAATAACTTGTTTTGTTCCATTATATCATTGCCTGTATATGTACACACATTGTGTTTTGGTAAATTATCGTGTGGTGTGGCAGCGTCAGTGGAGACAGGAGCGCGGTTGCTTTGCACACGTCTAATACCTGTTAGATTTGGGAAGTTGGACCTGTTCAGTTTGGAAGTTCCAGATGTCACTTTTATTTAGTATATATAATTGTTTATTTTCTGTAATTAAACAGGTGGCATTGTACTTATATATTTTGTAAGTAACTATTATCTGTAATTTGCATTCTTATGTGTTTTGAGAACAAGTGGTTGTTCAATTAGTTTTAAATATTAAAAAGTCCTTAGTTTCCATTCCTCATCCTGGATGAGGCAGAGGAGAGGATTATGAGTAGCAACAGAGCGAGAGTTCAGTAGCTGCAAGGGACTCGAAGGAATAACATGTGGGAGATAAGTCTGTTTATTTCTTGTTGTGCCATATTTTATTATGTTATATTAAGTGTAATGACAATACTTTTTTTGGTTTGTTGTATAAGTTAACTTTACCATCTGTGTGTTTATGTTATACTGTTTTGAATATATATATTATAAGTCATATGTATAATTCTTCAGTCCTAAGGGAGAAATACTTTTAAGTCTTAGCCTGTTATAAATAAATAAATAAATAAATATGTTTATTCAGGTAAGGTACATACATACAAGTGATGTTACATTAATGGATTGATATATAGATAGAGCTAGTACATACAATGCCTAAAGCCACTATTACGCAATGCGTTTCGGGCAAGAAAAACATTAATATCTAGAACTTAATACTAATTGAGCATAAAGAATAAAAAGTGTTGAAAACAAATACAAATAAAGATAAAAAAAGGGGGAAACATGACTGAAAAAGCAGCACAAATACAATAGGTTGACAAACAGTGTTGATTAAAAAAAAAATAATAATAATAAAATAAAATAACAGACATGGGTTGACAATAGAGGAGTGAGGTAGATTACAGGGAATTTATTAGGTAGTGTTTAGTTTTTATCTTAAACTGGTTGAGAGAGGTACAGTCTTTAACATGGTTGGGAAGGTCATTCCACATTCTGGGCCCCTTGATTTGCAGAGCATTTCTAGTTTGATTAAGACGTACTCTAGGAATATCAAAACTGTATTTATTTCTGGTGTGGTGCTCATGGGTTCTGTTACAACCTTCTATGAAGCTTTTAAGATCAGGATTGGCATTATAGTTTAGCGTTTTATATATGTATAATACACATGAGAGAATGTGCAGTGACTTAATATCTAACATATTAAGAGATTTGAGTAGGGGTACCGAGTGATGTCTGGGGCCAGAGTTGGATATTGTTCTAATAGCGGCTTTGTGTTGGGTAATTAGAGGACGTAAGTGATTTTGGGTAGTAGAACCCCAAGCACAAATACCATAGTTGAGATAAGGATAGATAAGGGAGTAATAGAGAGTCACCAGGGCAGGGCGTGGTACATAATATCTGATCTTAGAAAGAATGCCCACAGTTTTTGAAACTTTTTTTGATATATTTAGAATGTGTCCCTGGAAATTCAGCTTGTGGTCAATGAGAATGCCAAGGAATTTGCCATCTAATTTGTTACAAATTTGGGTATTGTTTATTTTGAGATTTATAAGACTAGAGGGGTTTTGGGGTGAGGGGTTATCATTCATGGGGTTATACTGGTGACCCGCTTTAGAGAGCAGCAGTGGTATCCCTAGACGTAACTAAAGCTTGGCTGCTGTAGGGTCACGAGCCGTAACGAACGATAGGTAACAAAGAGTTATGGGGGCCTGTCCGGGAGATATTGTTCCCACTTAAACTTAACTATGCTAATCTAACCTTGCCTTCCTAGGTACCAGTGTGTTAAGTGTCTGTGTGTTTCTTAAGAACTATTCCATGTGCCAAGCAAGCTTTCCTGTGTGTCAAGTAACAACGTTTCACGATTTTGAGGTAAGTCATCCTATATATTTTGTTTGTGCAGTGAGGCCAAGCGAATTTTCAGTGTGGTGACAATTTTACAGTGAAGTGTAGTGCAGTGCCATTGTTTTAATTATTGTTGTGAATCAAGTGCCAAGTGTTAGTAACGATGGAGGAGAAAGTTGCATCGTTGGTGGCTCACCCAGACTTTGAAGGGATTCAGAGCCTTAAAAAGACTGAGTTAATACAAATGGCAAATCAGTTGGATTTGACCGCCAACAATAGAATGGTTAAAGCCCAAATATTGAAAGTCATTGTGACACATTTTGTTGAGAATGGGGAGTTAGAGAAAGAAGTTCTAGAGGAGTTAAGAGAGGAGTCGAGTGATCAGATGACGTTAAAGCGTCTTGAGTTAGAAGCGCAAATAGCCAATGCTAAGCTTGAAGCTCAAAAAGAACAGAGAATATTAGAGGCTGAAGCTCGTCAAAGAGAGATTGAAGCTCAACAGCAACAACAAATATTAGAGGCTGAAGCTCAGCAGAGGGAGCTTGAGACTAGGCGTTTAGAAATTGCGGCACAAAACCAGAGAGGTTTAATTGAGTTGCAACTAGAAGCCACAAAGAAGCAACAAGCCGAGGAACAAACTAGGCAATTAGAGATTCAACAACAAATGGCTGACACTAACTTCAGGCTTGAATCACAGCGTATGGCAGCTGGGCATGGAAATACTAGTAATGTTTCAACAAATAGTGATAATAATCCCATCAGGACGCATAAGTATATAGAGTTACCCAAGTTCAATGAGGAGGATCCTGAGGTTTTCTTTGCCCATTTTTATAAAATTGCCATCAGTATGAACTGGCCAAGGGATCAGTGGGTAGCCATTATGCAGTCTCAATTTAAGGGGCGTAGTCAGGAGGTTTTTACATCCCTACCTGACGCTCATAGCTTTGATTACGAATTTGTAAAGAAAAGCATCTTAAATGCATATCAAATAAATCCAGAGGCACACAGGCAAAAGTTTAGGAACCTAAGGAGGGTAAGTGATCAGACAATAGCAGATTTTACTCGTCAGAAGACGAATTGTTGTAACAGATGGTTAAAGTCACTTTCAGTCACTGACTTTGATGCTCTAAAGAATCTTCTTATAATGGAAGAAGTATTGTCATGTCTCCCAGACAAGTTGTCTACTTTTATGGCAGAACAAAAGAATGTAACAGACATTTATGAGCTGTCAAAGCTCGCGGATGAGCATGAGTTGTTGACTAAGGCCCAGTTTACGGCCACTTCACCTAAGTCTAGTCGTAGAGTAAATTATAATGCTCACCGAACTCCTTATCAGAATCCATCCAGTCCTAGTGCTCCAGTTACTCCCATGAGCTCTTCTCTTACAAAACCTAATCCTGCTACTTCCTTGTCAGGAATGTCAAATAATAATAAGGTTATTTCTAAACCTACAGTTGGTTCTACCAGTGTGTCCACTGTAAGGTCTTGTTACCATTGTAAGAGAAAAGGCCATGGAATTAATTCCTGTTTTATATTGCACCCTGAGTTACGACCAACTGGTCTTATTTATTGCAGAGGTGTGCAAAATAAACTTACTGATAAACATGTAACTGTAAACCCCAATTGGGTGAAACAGTATTCACCATATATGTCTTCAGGTGAAGTTTTGTGTATTAATGGGAAGTGGAAGCCAGTGGTTATTCTTCGTGATACAGGTGCTTCCCAAACCATAATTTCATCCAGTATTCTTTCTGATGTTGAACAGAGAGAGACTGAAAAGTTTGTTGTTCTTCAGAGTGTTGCAGGATGTAAAACTGTACCTCTAATAGACATTAATTTCAGATCCACCATTACACCAAGTTTATGCACTGTGGGTGTTAGTACACAGTTGCCCATCCCAGGTGTGGATGTTATATTGGGTAATGATGTGGCCATAAATCATGTTGTGGGTGAGATTGATCCCCGTTTGTGTAAACAGCCAGTTGCAGACCATGTTTATTCTGCCTGTGCTGAAGTTAGTTCTATGAATGAACAACCTGTTGTAGAAGATGGTTTTGTCCATTCCACCTGTGCTGATGTCAGTACTAATATAAATCCAGTTGTCAGTTCTGCTGTTGTTACTCAAGCATTTGTTCCAGTAACCAGTACCCCTTCAGTGGAGAAGTGGGATGTGGTTATTCCAGATTCCTGTGTGGCCGATTTAGTTGTTGAGAGTAAGCCTGATATTATGACTCTGCTTTATTCCAATAAATTGGGAAAGGATGTCCATGTACCATTGTCTTGCCCGCTCACTACGAACGTTGTGCCAGGAGTTGAGAGAAACTTAAAAGCCACGACTCTGTATTCCAGCCAAGTGAATGTTTTTTTTTTTTTTTTTTTTTTTTTTTTTTTTTTTTTTTTTTTTTTTTTTTTTTTTTTTTTTTTGAGATATATACAAGAGTTGTTACATATATAACATATATAACATGTTTTGAGATATATAACAAGAGAAATGTTGAACAAGAATACTTGCATAATAGACAAAACCCAAGATTCAAGAAGATTACAAATTCTTGAGGCAATTCACATAAGAATAGAGCGACCTACCATGAACACCCAAATCACGGAACTATTTACTCTACCCACCATGAGAGTAAGGACAAGACAAGAACATATCGATGCCAACACAGAAGACAATGTCCAACATAACAGGCCAATTACACTGAATTAATCTTTGTGTTTAGATAGGAGATGCCTCGTATGGGCCAATAAGCCTTCTGCAGCCCCTATGTTTATCCCTTATGTATCCCCCCATGTTTTCACCTTCATTGTATTATCACCTGACCTAATGCGGGTATAAAATCAACTAGTATTGTAAGATCTGTTCACTTGAGAATGAACCATGGAGGTTCGAAACGTCGTGCAAATTATACAAATAAGTGTAATACACTCTATAGTAAATCACTTCTTTTCTTCACCTTAAAAGTACGAAAATGAGTTTTGGAGAACTCCTATTTCAATTAAGCCCTGATGCTAAGAAAATAGTTAGAGGGATAGAAGCCCTAAACCAGAAAATAATAAATACAGAATATGCGGTCATATTCAATGAAACATGTTTGAAAGAAAACCTGCTGCCAGTATACACCAATATAAATATATATAAATATATATATATATATATATATTCGGTCATATATCTACGTTAATTTTAACTCTAATAAAAAAAATTGACCTCATACATAATGAAATGGGTAGCTTTATCATTTCATAAGAAAAAAAATAGAGAAAATATATTAATTCATGAAAGCTTGGCTTATTAGGCAAATCGGGCCTTGCATAGTAGGCTGAGAATTACGTTCTGGCTACTAGATACGACACATATATATATATATATATATATATATATATATATATATATATATATATATATATATATATATATATATATATATATATATATATATATATATATATATATATATATTGTGACGATAATCTCTTTCAAGAGAGATTGAGCCTGCTCTTCCCTCCAAAGTACGTCCCATTAACAAATAATATAGAAGATATATCCAACAAGTACAACAACAAGTTTTGCCCAGAGAGCAAAACGTATCCAGCCCACTGGCGCACCTGCTCGCCTCCGCCACCGTTAACCGGCAAACTGCTTGTCCATCGCCTGCCCGTCGCTGATTGGCTGGTGCCCGTCGCACCTGCCCCACCACCCGCCACCACGAGCTGATGTCTGAGCTACAGCGACCTAGGGAAGGCAGAATATCCTAGTGCTCCACACAGTTGACACGTCTCATTGGTAGACTAAGCCTCGGCTTACGTGTACTATGGGAGGTGGCAGCTTGAAGCCAATATTCCTGCACTAATAATTTACTTTGCTATTATTCACTTGTCTTAACGTAACTTTTCATTTGCCAGTGATTATTCTTATTATTTTGTTTGTTGATTTGACTGTTACATTTTTATGCCCAATTTTATTCATGTCTTGCTTTTCTAACGTAATTAAAATTTCATTGTTAAATTTACTTGTGTTTTGTGTGTCTTCCCATTACCTTACCACAGACGAAAGTTCCAGCTTTTCTCTTTTTTTTTCTTTATGTGACGAGGCCATACCCCTAGCTTTTGAAACAGCCGAACACCAACGCGTTACCGTCACATAAAGTGGGGGCCTGCCCTAGGAGCTTCACTCAGGTACTGGTGCCAAGTAGTAATTTATGGTAAGCGTATTTGGCTTTGGTAACGTAGCTTTTACTATTTTTCATATTCAATTTCATTTTTATATGGTACTGTGTGTATTGTGCATTCTGAGAGTAGCATATAGTGAAGGTGAGACAACTTTGGATTACGTGGTGACTGTAGGCCTCAGTCATACTCTTAATTGGTCATCTCTCCCTCCGTGTTATTACTCGTGTTTACCATCTTTTGTCCCTTGGATATTTCTCATATTTTCGACAGATCATCATATTGGTACCCTGGTACTGTGGTCTGCCCCCGGGTCAAGTGCACCTAATCTTCTGCAATCTGACAATAGGAGGATAAAGAGGGCCATAGTTCCTTTAGCACGAACTTCAGTTGCTGAATTGGGACCTCAGCAGCAGTTCTCGTCACCAGTTGACACCTCGCACCCCTACACGTCAGTCAGAGATGATGATACATACATTGGTAGGGAATTAGCTTTCTTTTTCAGAGCACAAAAGTTCGCTAATTCTGTAAGTATCATATTAATTTCAGTGGGAAAACTTGCTTATGTCCTATAGAGACTAGGCAAGGTATGCCTACATCCTTGGACTACCAATTTTACTTTTGAGGCAATTAACTGTTTCATTTGTTTTAGAAACTCAGTTTCACTTGTTTAGTAGGATTTTCTTGCCCTTATCCTCTTACATGAGTACCGGGTACAAGATTTCCTGCGACCTTGATTTAAATTAATCATTTAACATCTTGTACTTAACTTTAATTGTTAAAGATTCCACAGGATAGGTACCAGTTGCCACGTTGTCCTGTTTCTGACATTCACTATATCAACGGTATATTCGTTGTGCATTTATTTGCTAATTTCACAATGTTTCGTCTCCAAGCTTTCCGTGTAGATCCAGCAGGTGAAATAGGGACTTTAAGTTGTGCCAAGAGGACTGAATTACAAACTCTTGCACATGAGTATCAACTAGAAGTTCCCTACCAAGCCAACAAAAATGACATACACAACCTGTTGCTGGATCACTTCTTAGAGCAAGGTAAGATAGACTCTGAAACTCATGAAACTTACTATATTGCAGATAAAACTGATTTGGCAACGATGAAACTCAAAATAGAGCTGGCCAAGATTGAACGCGAGCAGCAAAGGGAAGCAGCTGCCATGCAAAGAGAAGCCCTCGAACAACAAGAACGAGCAGCTGCCATACGGAAGGAAGAACAAGAACGTGAGATTGCCTTACTCCGTGAACGTGAACGAATACAGCTCGAAACAAAACAACGCCAATTGGAGATTCAACGCGAACATGACAAACACCAAGCGACTCTGGCTATGGAATGTCGTCAACGAGAATTCGCGTTGGAAACTTCACACCTCGCTCAACGCCAGAAAGCTACTGCCAATCTTCCCATCAGTTTTAATATATCACATGCAAGTAAGTTAATGCCATCATTTGTAGAAGCAGAAGTTGACGTGTTTTTTACCACCTTTGAAACCCTTGCTAATCAACTCAGTTGGCCTGCCGACCAATGGGCCACACTTCTCAGAGTACATCTTACAGGTAGAGCTGCAGTCACACTCAGTACTTTGTCGTCTGAGAATGACTCCCAGACTCTGAAACAAGCAGTGTTGGACGCCTACCTTCTCTCCACCGAAAGTTATCGAAGGAAATTCCGAGACCACCTAAAGGCAAGTACCACTACCTTTCTCGAGTTTGCTAACACAAAACGGAGATATTTTATGAAATGGCTGGAAGCAGCACATGTCTCTACTTTTACAGAACGCGTCAACCTGATGCTAGTTGAAGAATTCTTGAGGCGTGTGCCGCCTCCTGTCCGTCTATATTTAGAAGATAAAGAAGAAACCGACTACCTGAAGTGTGCTAAGTCGGCTGACACTTACAGCCTCATCCACCGGCTGACACCAGAACCATCCTCCAGTAAGAAGTCGTGGTACAGATACGAGAAAGTGAGTACCGATCAAGCTGGCTCGCAATTGTACTGCAAGTATTGTAGACTCTATGGACATACCATAGATAAGTGTGGTAAGTCTCAATACAAAGGAACCACCGACACGCAAAAACCCAAACCAACTCCTCCTAAGTCCGGTAAGCCTGTGATGAATGTTGGTGTTCATGTTAATGATCTTTCTCTTTTCAGTAACCACCTGTATACTGGAACTGTCTCTGCCAACGGTTCAAATCCGGAGGGACGTTTCAAATTGAAGATCTTGAGGGACACAGCGGCTCTTCAATCGATCATCTTGAAGTCGGCTGTGCCCAACATCGCCTACACCGGAGAAACTGTCTTCATCACTGACCTCACTGCTACCACTCCTTATCCTCTCGCCAGAGTCCACCTGGATTGTCCCTTCGTGAACGGAGAAGTCCAAGTCGCCGTCAGGGAAAAGCCTTTTCCCATGCCTGGAGTGCAACTTCTCCTAGGCAACGACTTGGCAGAAGACCTGCAACCGACCAACCTGATCGTCATGGAAAAACCCCAGGTGTGTACCTCTGTGCCAGATAACCCTATATTTAAGTATGTTCCAGCAAAGGTTCAAGAGAGTGATGAAGTTTCTCCTCCGGTTCTAGTGACCACCCGTGCACAAGCCGCACGACCACAGCCAGCTGACTCTACTGCTACCGCTGTCCCTCAAGACCCTCAGAAACTACCCCCGAATCCGACCAAGTTTGAGTTCCGTAAGTTGCAGAGGGAAGATCTTACTTTGACACCATTATTTTTCCCGGCTGAGACTCAACCCGACAGTATTCCTGGGTTCTTCCTAGAAAACGACTTGCTCTACCGCAGATATAGACCCAGTAAACTGAAGGAGGAGGACGATTGGGCCAACATTGAACAACTTGTGATTCCTGCCAGCCTGCGACCCACTATTCTACACCTGGCCCACGGAGCACTCTCCCACTACGGATTCAACAAGACCTACCATGGAATCCGTCAAGACTACTATTGGCCAGGTATGGTAAATAGCGTCAAACAGTACGTCAAACAGTGTCATATATGTCAGATGGCAGGCAAACCGAACATCTCTATTCCCAGAGCGCCACTGATTCCCATACAGGTGCCTGCGGAACCTTTCCACAGACTTATTATAGACTGTGTTGGTCCTTTACCTCGGACCAGTTCAGGTAACGCCTATATCTTAACCATCCTGTGTCCTACCACCAGATTTTCCATAGCAGTTCCAGTGAAGAACATTACGGCTGCTACGGTTGTGAAGCACTTATTGAAGATCTTCACCCAGTATGGATTTCCCAGGGAGGTTCAGAGCGACTGTGGTACCAACTTCACCAGTGATCTCTTCAAAAGGACACTGGAGGAGTTCAACATCAAACAGGTATTGTCCAGCCCCTATCATCCTGCTTGAGCGTAGTCATCAGACTATCAAAGCACTCCTGAAAAAGTTTTGTAGTGAAACCTCTAAGGATTGGGATAAGCAAATAGATCTGATAATGCATATCTTTAGAAGTCTTCCCAATGAGTCCCTAGGAGTATCTCCTTATGAGATGCTCTACGGCCGTAAGTGCCGTACTCCCCTCAAGGCTTTCAAAGACTCTCTACGTGATGCCACCTTCAGTGAGCATCAGAATGTGCCCCAGTTTCATCAAAACCTTCAACACATTCTAGAGAGAGTCCACAGTTTTGCCCATGATAATCTATTGAAAGCACAGGAGAGGATGAAGACTCATTACGACCAGACCAGCAAAGTAAGAAAATTTTTGCCGGGAGACTTCGTGCTCGCTTACTTCCCTATCCCAGGTTCTCCTTTACAAAACAGGTTTTCAGGACCCTACCGCATCAAGGAGTGCAGAAACAACCATAACTACGCTCTAGAGACTCCAGATAGGCGGCGGAAGACCCAGCTGTGCCACGTCAACCTCCTGAAGCTATATAATGGTGCTCCTCCCACTGTCATGCTAAACTACTCTGCTTTTACAGAACCATACATCCACAGTGAGACCTTCCCTGCTTCTCCTCCCGAAAGCACTGACAAGGAGTCAGCGCTTTCTAATTCAGAAATCCTTAATGATCTTCACAACTACTTTCAGGATAATCATAGTGCACCTCTCGTCAAGATCTTCAGAGAACATCAGGAGTTGTTCCGAGATGACCCCCAAGAGTGTAATGTTACCCAGCACGACATCCAACTGCTCCCCGACACCCGGCCGATTCGTCAACCCTTCTACCGAGTCAGCCCTAGCAAGAAGGAAGTCATGCGTGCTGAGGTGCAGTACCTCTTGGATCATGGACTGGCTACACCTTGTGAGTCCCCCTGGGCCTCACCCTGTATCTTGGTGCCAAAACCCCAAGGTAAGGTGAGGCTATGTACTGACTATCGTAAGTTAAATAATGTGACAGTCAAGGATGCTTACCCCTTGCCAAGGATAGATGACATTCTTGACGCCATTGGTAATGCCCAGTACTTGTCCCAAGTGGACTTGCTTAAGGGGTATTATCATGTGTGTTTAACGGAGCGAGCTAAAGAAATATCTGCCTTTATCACTCCTTTTGGACTTTTCAGATATGAACGCCTTCCTTTCGGACTATGTAATGTCCTGGCCACCTTTCAGAGAGCTGTCAACCGTGTCATCCAGGGCTTGGATAACACGTACGCCTACTTGGATGATATCGTCGTAGCATCCAAGACCTGGAGTGAACATCTGCTCCAGCTGCGACAACTGTTCGCCAAGCTCCTGACAGCCGGCCTCACCATCAACCTGGGCAAGTCCACCTTCGCGAAAGGTAAAGTGCGTTATCTGGGTCATGTTATTGGGAGTGGCAGCCTAGCTCCGTTAAACTCACACACTCAAGCCATCCAACATTATCCACAGCCTACCACCAGGAAGCAGCTCCTGCGCTTCCTTGGTCTTGCCTCCTACTACCGTAGGTTTGTGAGAAATTTCCGTACAGTCGCCACACCTTTAATCCTAATAACCAGTCCCAAGCAACGGTATAAGTGGACCATGCAGCAAACTGTTGCTTTCGAACAACTCAAATTCCTCCTCTGTTCTAATCCCATTCTCGCCTCGCCAGATATCACCAAGCCTTTCGTCCTTCATGTCGACGCCAGTGGTACCGGCGTTGGTGGTGTCCTGATGCAGCAACGAGGCGAGGAGGTTCTACCTGTCAGCTACTACAGCTACAAATTGAAACCACACCAGAGGAACTACAGCACTATTGAAAAGGAGCTACTATCCATCGTCCTGAATCTCCAACACTTCGCTCCGTACCTACAAGGTGCCAGGTCTACCACCATCTTCTCAGACCACAACCCTCTCCGCTTCTTACATCAAGCCCAATTCACTAACCAGCGTCTTCTACGATGGGCTTTATATTTACAAGATTTCAACCTGGAGATCCGCTATATCAAGGGTTCTGACAACATCATAGCCGATGCCCTCTCCAGAGTTTATGAAGTAGAAGCAACTCCACCTATTACTCCACCACATAACGACGTACTTCTTCCAGAACCGCAGGCTTCGGGGGAGAGTTGTGACGATAATCTCTTTCAAGAGAGATTGAGCCTGCTCTTCCCTCCAAAGTACGTCCCATTAACAAATAATATAGAAGATATATCCAACAAGTACAACAACAAGTTTTGCCCAGAGAGCAAAACGTATCCAGCCCACTGGCGCACCTGCTCACCTCCGCCACCGTTAACCGGCAAACTGCTTGTCCATCGCCTGCCCGTCGCTGATTGGCTGGTGCCCGTCGCACCTGCCCCACCACCACGAGCTGATGTCTGAGCTACAGCGACCTAGGGAAGGCAGAATATCCTAGTGCTCCACACAGTTGACACGTCTCATTGGTAGACTAAGACTCCCTTACGTGTACTAAGGGAGGTGGCAGCTTGAAGCCAATATTCCTGCACTAATAATTTACTTTGCTATTATTCACTTGTCTTAACGTAACTTTTCATTTGCCAGTGATTATTCATATTATTTTGTTTGTTGATTTGACTGTTACATTTTTATGCCCAATTTTATTCATGTCTTGCTTTTCTAACGTAATTAAAATTTCATTGTTAAATTTACTTGTGTTTTGTGTGTCTTCCCATTACCTTACCACAGACGAAAGTTCCAGCTTTTCTCTTTTTTTTCTTTATGTGACGAGGCCATACCCCTAGCTTTTGAAACAGCCGAACACCAACGCGTTACCATCACAATATATATATATATATATATATATATATATATATATATATATATATATATATATATATATATATATATATATATATATATATATATATATATATATATATATATATATATATATATCGAATGATCACAAAAACTAGCATCAGGGCTTAGCTGAAAGAGGAGTTCTCCAAAACTCATTTTCGTAATTTCAAGGTGAAGAAAAGAAGTGAATTACTATAGAATGTATTACAATTATTTATTCAATTTGCACAACGTTTCGAACATCCATGGTTCATTCTCAAGTGAAAAGATTTTTCAGAACTGGTTGATTTATACCCACACTATATATATATATATATATATATATATATATATATATATATATATATATATATATATATATATATATATATATATATATATATATATATATATATATATATATATATATATATGCGAACAAGCCTGAATGGTCCCCAAGACAATATGCAACTGAAAACTCACACCCCAAATTTCAAAGCAATCGGTCAAGAAGTTTCGGAGATTACAGCGTGTGGTACTTGTGAGGGAAGGGTTCACTAGATCACTTACAATGGTGCTCACTTACAATGGGTTACAATATATATATATATATATATATATATATATATATATATATATATATATATATATATATATATATATATATATATTAATGCACAACTATATTCTACCCACCTCAAGACTCCGCTCCAATATAGAAGCATCAAGAAATATGGACCAATAGGCTTTCTACAATCACTTCCATTTCAATACCCATTGTTTTGTGTTCTGTCTTGTGTTGATGAAATTAATACCCTATTAAATACCACCTCACCCCATCCACCTCACTCAAATGTAGATATAAACAAATCGGAGATATGTAAGTTCTATTCAGTTGTGTATGTGTAAAGTCTTTGAAAATGTTATAAGTTTTACGAAACGCGCTCAAGTGTCGCGTCAGACTAGAAATAAAAATGAATTTTGGAGAATTGATTTTTGAATTACCTCCAACAGTGAAAAGAAATGTACGAAAGATTGAGAAAATTCGTGTTAGAATTATTAATCTTACTTTTTCGGTCATATTTAATAATATATATATATATATATTTATATATATATATATATATATATATATATATATATATATATATATATATATATATATATAATGCGCAACTTGCCTAAACACGCAAGAGAGATTATACAACCTTAGAACACTTTCCCACCAGGAGATTCAAACCCTAGCCAGCACAGAAGCCTTCCAGCAACTGGCATAACTGGTACGCCTTTAACCCACTGCACCACAGCTCAGACCCTTAAAAGAGATGGTATTTTCGGAGTATTTCACCTCCAAAGATCACCACCTCCCAAGGGCAACTAGAGCATAGTGAGGGGCTACTCACGTTTTTTCATCAAATTCCTGTTACTGTGGGAGAACTCTGTGTCTATGCTTAATGCACAACTTGCCTAAACACGCAAGAGAGATTATACAACCTTAGAACACTTTCCCACTAGGAGATTCGAAGCCTAGCCAGCACAGAAGCCTTCCAGCAACTGGCATAACTGGTACGCCTTTAACCCACTGCACCGCAGCTCAGACCCTTAAAAGAGATGGTAATTTTGGAGTATTTCACCTCCAAAGATCACCACCTCCCAAGGGCAACTAGAACATAGTGAGGGGCTACTCAGTATGGTCACTACTCGGCATATCTCTGTACACGGACGTGCTACCTCGGGCAGGGTAACATTTCTGGAATGCTGATGACAGGAACTCTCACATGAGCCCAAACACTAGATATTTCGGTTACTGGTTACCAAACTCAAGTCCGTGCACTTAGCAAGTGTACTGGCTCCCACAGGCATAAGAGCACCATTGTAAGTGATCTAGTGAACCCTTCCCTCACAAGTACCACACGCTGTAATCTCCGAAACTTCTTGACCGATTGCTTTGAAATTTTTATGCAACGTTCCATTCAAATTCGCGCATGTTTGTATATACCAACTATATAGATGCAATACCTGTGACAGGTAAAAACATGCTTTTTTTTAAACAGCGTCATCTGTTTCACATAAGAGCAACACACACACTATTCTAAAAATGTTATGATTCCAGTTCAATGTTTCTGATTGCATTGATAAATTGAATTTTCATTAATTTCGATTTATTTGCATTTAGATCTTATTATTTTGTGTGACATTGCCTTGGAATTGAAATGTGTTGTTTACCATTCCACCCATTTCGTGAGTATGGTTTATTTATTTTTTTTCATTATTTTTCATTTTCATTTTTTTTAACTGTTCTTAATTTTCAGTGATGGGAACATCAGATCATTTGATGTCCCCAATTTTCTGATGTGAACATCAGATCATTTGGTAATGCATCGGATGAGGGAGTGGGGAAATGGTGGGGAGGACGAGGGGACAGGAGTGGGAATGGTGGGGGAGGACGAGGCGAAAAGGGAGGGGGTAATGGTGGGGAGGACGAGGGAACGGGGGAGTTTGGATGGTGGGGACGAGAGGACGGGAGAATGGTGGGGAGAACTAGGGGACAAGAGAGTTAGGAATGGTCGGGAGAACAAGGGGATGGGGGATTGGTTAAGGGGGCGAGGGGATGGGGGAGGAGGGCAACACACACTATACTAAAATGTTACGATTCCATTTCAATGTTTCTGATTGCATTGATAAATAAAACTTTCAAAGATTTTGATTTATTTTCATTTTGATTTCATTATTTTTGTGACATTGCCTTGGAATTGAGCTGTGTTGTTTAACATATCGTCCATTTTGTGAGTATAGTATATATTTTTAATTTTTTTAATTTAATTTCTTAACTATTTTTCTTAATTTTCAGTGATGTTTTCATCCATATTAATCAGTACATCAGATCATTTGATGTTCCCAATTTTCTGATAGGAACATAAGATCATTTGGTACCCAGCAAACACAAATCATCTACACAACGTTCGCCTATCTCTTCCCATAGGTGTGGGAATGATTTGCATTGAGAATGGTGCAGGAGAGCCTTTGAGAAACTTTTACTCAAAAAATCCAAACACAAAGGTTTAATTATAAATTGTTTTTCTACAATTATTTTCTTCCAAATGTAAAACAAATAGTTTTTACATGTTTAAATATAAAATTTATGGTGTTTTTTTGTAAAATTCATTAATAAATTGTGAATGATATATATTGGCTGAGTGAAACCTTTAAAATCCATTTAGTTATAATTTGAACAGAAAAAAGTATTTTTCCAAATTTTCTAAAAATTGCTCTTTTTAACACAATTTGACTCCTTATACATTCCACTAAACACTATATCATGTTTAAATATATAATTTATGTATTATTCTCTAAAATAATTTATATAAATTATATAAGTTGCTGGAAAGTGGTGTTAAAGATTCTGAAAACATTTTGTTGTGTTAATATGTTCTTATTAACTATGTCTCAAGTTCACAGTTTATCAAACAAGAATATTAACATTCGTCAACTCTTAAAATCTTATATGTTATCTTGCTGGTGCAAAAAAGGGTGAATCTTTAGGAACAGCTATAGTATCTATATATCACAAATGGTGTTTTCCCTAACTCAAACAATGTAGGGTTTATTATTCTACACATATTTCTAATGACTCTTAGATGTTTACATTCTCTGAAGTATAATTGTGAAGGCTGTGTCCATCACTCTCAACACAGATTCTTAAACTCGTCTCTGCAGGTTCAACTATATAATTAGTTTCCATTTTGAATCTCCATGGACATTTGTATCCAAAATGAAACCAATGTGGTTTCCTTCAGCCAGCACATTTGCTCATTCATTTCCACAGATTCCAACAAGGTAGGGGATTTACAGAAATTTGTATATTCATATTGTTATATATTAAAAATATGAATGCAGTTCAATATGATAAGACAAATACATGAGTTTATGATAAATTCGTTTTCTGTGATATACCATTGATATGCTCTTTTTTTCTTTAAACGGTAGACTAAACTAAAGTGCTCACATCAACAGATTTGATGTATAAATGGTCAACGCTCAACAGAGTTAGTATAAATGTATTAGTATAAATCTTACTTGTCTCATTGTTAATTCACATTCAATGTCAACTTGTGGTTGCATTGTACAAGGCCAACACAGATGATCGAAGGAAACTAACTCTGCTCTAGTTCCATGAAGTTGCTATTTGGTCTTTACTCAATGCATTGTACATGCATTGTACAAGGCCAACACAGATGATCGAAGGAAACTAACTCTGCTCTAGTTCCATGAAGTTGCTATTTGGTCTTTATTGAAATTTGACAAGGCAGAGTGGCCTGCAACAACTACACCATCTCCACATCTAGTTCATGCTCCAGACATAAATCATGACACTGGTCCTGTGTATCCTGCTGCTGACCCGTCAACACCTGGCCCGTCGGGTGTGAGGCGCCCTCTCTTCACGTCTACACCTAGTGCTGAAGCTGAATCTGATGAAGATAATTCATATTCCACATTAGTGTTTGAAAACAATAGTGAGAGCGACGATTCAGACAGTAGTTTATTGCCAACCCAGAGACAACAGCGACGTGTTGTTATAGCAGAGACTCGCCTGAACTATAAATTGAAACATGAGCTGGTAAAAATCCCCAAACGTCGCAGGTGTGAAGTGTGTTCAAAGTCGGGTATCAGGAAGGAAACTGGTATAGCGTGCAAGACATGCGATGTTCCACTTTGCGTCATACCTTGTAATTACACCACTTATCACAGGAAAAGGGTGTATTGGGTGGACAAGAAATAACCACCTACATCACCTTCACTCCACCTAGGAACATCTGTTGAGCAACTTCAGGAATCAGTACCTGAAGGAGGTGGAGTGGAGATAAAATGCTCAACTTATTTTACTACAATCGTCTTTGCTTTGGTAAGTACACATAATTGTCTTAGATTGTTTCAGTATTGTAGTCTATTTTCTTAGGAATATTTTGATACCTAAATGAGAACTGTAGCACGAAAACTAAAGTAAGTATACATGAAACAAGAGAAACTTTTTTTGTGGGTGTTGCGGGTGTGAGTTGGAGTGTCAAGAGCGGGTTCCGGTTGTGTGTTTTCCGTCATCTCTACAGCTGTGAATTCCAAGGAATTGTATTTGATATGCATATGTCTGTGTAGGGAATTTTATTCCGAACACTATACAAAAAAAAACGGTGTGAAACAAGTATAAACTTGAAAAACATGAGCAAAGTAAAAACTTTTGACGCTCACGGGTACAAACACGCGTAAGATTTTATTCCCCGCAAATTTATTTGATGCTGTGTTGGCCAACTCTACCCATGTTCTTATAGAACTTTCTATTGCGAACACATTGCTATAAAAATGAAATACGTAGCTCCAGAAATAATGTCAGGACAGTGAAATAAGTATAAACATTCAAAGCACTGCATCCCAACAGTGTCGTCCCTGCTGAAATCAAGGCTAACGCTTCGCCCAGTTCCCACACTCGTGCGGGTCACCCGATACCATAATTAGACATTGATAGGCATATGTCTGGGTGGGGAATTTTATTGCGAGTTCAGTGATATTAAAATGAGCGCTGTAGGATGACTGTGAGGCTGGCAACAAACGAAAGAGTATGAACATTTACTTCCTGTTTGGGTGTCACGGCGAGTCATCTTCGTGTTTATTTACTTCGTGGTGGGATACCAAATGCTTCGGTGACATTTTATGCATATGATCTTGTAGAGAATTTTATTGCCAACGCATTGATACCAAAATGAAAAACGTAGCTCGAGAATTGAGGTTAGGAGCGTGAAAAGATTATAAACTTTTTTGTGTTTACGCTTGAGCGCCCAGAACGCCGCGCACACAACCTGCTTAGGTTTTCCAGCTAGTGCCGCGCGCACTAATGTGTTAAGCAACTGACATATGTGGAGAGCTAGTATCAAAATTTATATGTTTGTCCTGCACACCGCCCCCCATCCAGTGGGCAGCGGTGGATAGGTTACAATCACTCAGTTACTACCTACAGTTAGCAAACTGGGGATATTTGGCTAAAATTTCTGGTAGCAGATCATTTTGAATGAAATATTGACACATCGCTGGAACATTGGTTATAGAATTGTCTCTAAATTCATGTATCTTTTCGCACTCCATCACATAGTGACGGAGGGTGTGCGAATAATTTTGTTGACACAGTTTACATTTGGTCAGGTTTACATCAGCAGATAATGAGAATTCCCAGAGATACTTGTAACCGAGTCTAAGCCGAGCAGTAGTAACATCTAGAAGTCTGCTGATTTTATTGGATGATCCATAGATGTGTGGCTCCTCTTGTATGATAGTATGATGATAGATGGAATTACTAGTTCCAGTTTCTAGGCAGGCGATGAGTACTCACAATAACCTTAATTAAGCGGCAAAACAAAAATGTGTATACTCTTTTTACTCTCCTGACCTTAGTTCTTGAGCTATGCATTTCATTTTGGTACCAACGTGTTCGCAATAACATTCTCTAGAAGAACATCAGCAAAAACGGTCACCAAAAGTTATATGAATACCAGCACCCAATAAATACCTACGTAGATGACTCGCCGTGAGTGCCCAAGAGCAACAAAATGTTTTTACTCTTGGGATTGTTATCACTTCCACACTTGTCCTACAGCGTTAATTTTGGTATCAATGTACTCGCAATGAAATTCCCAACACGGTGATATGAATATAAACGTAGAATAATGGTCGCTGCCCACCCGCAAGAGTGTGGGAAGTGGCGGAACTGTTACCCAGTATTGGTGACAAGACGACACATAGGCGATACAGCGCTTTGAAAGTTTATAATTATTTCACTGTCCTGACATTATTATTGTATGTACGTCATTCATTTTTGTGCCAATGTTTTCGCAATAGAATGTTCTATGAGCCCGTAGGTAAAAAAGAGCAACAAAGCGTAAGATAGAATAGCACCATATATAAAACAACGCTGGTACATATCAGTGAGCGTCAAACACACACGAAATGTGTGTGTTTGATGGTGGTCAAACGATGTTTGATGTGTTTGATCAGGTGATGTCCTGATCCGCCTAATTAAAGTATGAATTATGTTGAGAAAAAATAAGAAAAGGGAAAAAACAGGGGTGGGAGAAACATGACAGAAAAAGAGTAAAAATACAATTTGGTCAACAAAACAGCATTTGTTTAAAATAAAAGATATGGATTGACATTTTGGTGGTTAGGTAGGTTACATTGAGTTAATTAGGTAGTACTTAGTGTTTATCTGTTATAGATAGGAGCTGCATGCCTGGTATGGGCCAATAGGCCTTCTGCAGTTACCTTTGTTTTTATGTTTTTGCCCTGTAACCTAAATGGTTAGAGAGGCACATATATGGGCTTAGGGACTGAACCCCACACTACATTTAGCTAAGCTGGTTACAATCTTGATGATATAGTTACAAAATTCTGTATAAGTCGTCACATTATCAATGGGTTCGAGATCAACCACAATTTCCTGAATGGATATAACAAAGGGGATATAATAGGTTATTAAAATTGTCAACACACGATAGAACACGAAACAATGGGTATAAATTGGATAAGTTTAGATTTAGGAAAGACTTGGGTAAATACTGGGTCAGTAACAGGGTTGTTGATTTGTGGAATTTTTCTTAACTTATAAATTTATCTTTATTTATCTTAAACTGGTTGGGAGAGGTACAGTTTTTAACATAATTGGGAAGGTCATTCCACATTCGAGGTCCCTTGATTTGTAGAGCATTTCTAGTTTGACTAAGTCGTACTCTTGGAATATCAAATAGGTATTTGTTTCTGGTGTGGTGCTCATGGGATCTGTTACAACCTTCTAGGAAGCTTTTAGGGTCAGGATTGACATTACAGTGCAGCGTTTTATATATATAAAATACACATGAGAGTATGTGCAGGGACTTAATATCTAACATATTCAGAGATTTGAGTAAGGGGTCCATATATACTGCCCGGTTGCCTGAAATGCTATATGCCTACTATATTGGCTTTAGGTATTGTATGCACTAGCTCTATCCATAAATCCAACATTATGTTTGTAAATCAACTATGTATGTACTTTCCTGAATAAAATTGACTTTACTGTACACTTATATGCTCTGTGGATTTGTTATCCCCTATCGTTTGGGAGAAAAAAAATGACTAATACGTTCGGCGAATGACTTTGACTTCAACTTCACTTTGACTTCGTTCATGTCATCGTATTTTCCGTAATATATAAAGGTTATGACAATGCAATTATATTATTGTGTGCAAATAAGTTGGAAATTTCATGTACCCTAAAAATAGTAAAATAAAGAATAAGAATAATTAAATAATTGTTGTAGTAAATTGTCACACGTTCATCATACGCAAACGAACACACAGTTTGGAGCGTCAGTACAACAAGACCGCCGCCATTTTAAAACACGGCTTCGAATGTAAGTAATGTTTTTCTCGTACTAACACTGTATTATGCAATAGATTAGGTCTTGAATTCACAAATTTAGTTGTTACATCTGACAGAGTATGTTAGACGGTGTAATGCTGGTCCATGTTGACGTATTTGTGGGCTTGATTGGTTTACATGTGATGGCACACAATATCAGCACCCCACAACATGCTGTTGAAGTTGGAATGCATGGCATAGGCTCCTCACACAATGTTCTTTATGTGGTCCTCAGGTGATAGTTTTCTATTTAGAATCACTCCTAGATCTCTTTCTTTATCAGAATTCCTTAAAGATTTCTCACATGGTTTTCCTAATGATAGATTGTGGGCTGTAAGGGACAGGTTTGATGTATGGATTAGTTGATAGAAGTTCCAGTCCACCTGTAGACAGGGATCTCACATCAGCTTGTATATTATACAAGGATAAGATTTGATAAATTCAGTTATTTGACTGAACACTGGCTCTGTTTAAATCAGAGATTTAAACATACATAGTCTAACCTAGTTCCATAACTAACAGCCATTAGCCATTAGCCATTCATGCACAGCCATCAGCTGGGCCATAGACCGGCAATTTTGCTTTTTTCCCAAGCCGGTCTGTTTTTTTTCGATGCCTCAGTGGCCCATGCACAGGTCCGTTCAAGGGGATTAAATAGCCGTTCTATGGCCCCAGGGTTTGTATTTTATCAAACTCTTATTAGAATAATAGATCTCGTAATAATTTTGCAAAAATAGTGGCATTTACTATTTTAAAAAGCTCGGGTGCAGGGGGGGGGGGGTTATGTAAAAGCCTGGTTTGTGCCTCGGAGAGGCTATGGGATCCAGTAAGATCGTCCTTCCTTTCCTCCCTAGAATCTGGATGTAGCAGGTGCTCAATTGTCAAAAGTGAAAAATTGGTTTTGTCTTCCGAATGCACCATTTCTGTAAATTTGCTAATAATCTTTTAAAAATAGTAAATGCCATTATTTTTGCAAAATTATTACGAGATCTATTATACTAATAACGGTTTGATAAAATACAGTAGACTGCCTACTGGATAATAGTTCCAGTCCACCTGTAGACAGGGATCTCACATCAGCTTGTATATTATACAAGGATAAGATTTGATAAATTCAGTTATTTGACTGAACACTGGCTCTGTTTAAATCAGAGATTTAAACATACATAGTCTAACCTAGTTCCATAACTAACAGCCATTAGCCATTAGCCATTCATGCACAGCCATCAGCTGGGCCATAGACCGGCAATTTTGCTTTTTTCCCAAGCCGGTCTGTTTTTTTTCGATGCCTCAGTGGCCCATGCACAGGTCCGTTCAAGGGGATTAAATAGCCGTTCTATGGCCCCAGGGTTTGTATTTTATCAAACTCTTATTAGAATAATAGATCTCGTAATAATTTTGCAAAAATAGTGGCATTTACTATTTTAAAAAGCTCGGGTGCAGGGGGGGGGGGGTTATGTAAAAGCCTGGTTTGTGCCTCGGAGAGGCTATGGGATCCAGTAAGATCGTCCTTCCTTTCCTCCCTAGAATCTGGATGTAGCAGGTGCTCAATTGTCAAAAGTGAAAAATTGGTTTTGTCTTCCGAATGCACCATTTCTGTAAATTTGCTAATAATCTTTTAAAAATAGTAAATGCCATTATTTTTGCAAAATTATTACGAGATCTATTATACTAATAACGGTTTGATAAAATACAGTAGACTGCCTACTGGTTTTACCTGTAATAAGGTTTGATACAGATGATTATGATTATGGTTTTGGCCTCCACCACCCTCTCACCTAACTTGTTCCAACCATGTCTACCACGCTGCTTGCGAAAGTTAATTTTCTAATATTTCTGTGGCATCTTTGTTTGGTTACCTTTTACAATATCTTCTTTTTATTCTACCATCTAGTTTTGGCATTTTATGCCTCTAACCTGGGAGCCACTTATTGGCAAGTCTATACCTTTACCAGTTGATGTGATTCTTTAGATATGGGCACCATATCTCCAGGTGTCCTACACAATTAGCTTTAATTAAATTTTCCAAAATTATCACTTACACTTGTAATACAGGGTTCTAGGTTCCCTATAGTGTCCTTTATTGAAATAGAGTTTAACAACAATTTCAATGTCCCTATTTTCTTTTAGATTATATCTCAACATATAATTAATGTCCAACAGGACATGATTACTCTTTCCAATGGGAGGATGGTATTGAATATTTGATCTAGTACTGATGGAATAATTTATATAATAATCACTAGAAATTATTTCGATAAGAATTTGAATTTATGCATGTCTTTGTTTTGGCATGCCTCTATTTCCATATGTTACATTTCTGCATGTCTCCAATTCTGGAAGTGTTCACTTTTGCATGTGCCTGACAAGGATGTTATATGCACCAGCTTTAATTATCACACATTGTATATAATGAATGACTTATTTTTAGAATTTTAATACATATTGCATCTGTCAATACATTATTAACAATAATATAGGTAATATGGTAGTCTAATGTAGAAATTTGACACTCTTTAACAGAATGTACGAGTATAAGCGAAAAAAGCGACTCCAATACAACAACAGATGGATGCAAGTATCAAGAAGGCTAAAACGTATACACAAAATGCATCCAAATACAGCTGTACACACTAGTGAACCCATTAATCTTACTGAGGCAGCATCAAGTTCAGAGATTGAGTCGTCAGACAATGACATTAGTTCTTTTGAAGCCGAGTCAAATCAAGAGTATGGATTAGGCTCTGAAATTGATGATTTACACATGAATCTTACTGATATTCATGATGTATTATCTAATTCTCAAAGTGAGGAGGAGAATGATGACCATGATAATCATCATTCACTTGTTTACCCACAGAATTTATTAATTCAGTGGGTAAACAAGAATGGTGTTACACACAATGCTGTTGATGAATTATTAAAAATTTTGAGGCAAATGGGAATTGACTACTTACCAAAAACAGCTCGGACACTAATCAGTTCTGAAAGGTACATAGAAACTCAGCAAAAATCTGGAATGAAATATGTCTACTTTGGGTTAAAAGAGGAACTGTTAAAAAACATAAGTAGATATCCAAAAGCAACTATAAAAGGACTGAGACAATTATTATTGTCATGTAACATTGATGGCCTTCCTATATTTAGAAGCAAAAATGATGCTTTGTGGCCAGTTCTCTGTGCAGTAATGAATATTACACCTTTGAAAGTCTTTCCAGTTGTCCTCATGTATGGACGTTCTAAGCCAAGTGATTTAAATTTCTTATATGATTTTATATCTGATATGGATGACCTTTTGTTGCATGGGATTCAGTATGGTAACAGAACTATCAACATAAAATTACAATGTGTAATTTGTGATGCACCTGCTAAGGCTATGGTGAAGTCCATAAAACTGTTTTCAGGTTATTATGGCTGTGACAAATGTGAACAGAAAGGTACTTGGATGGGGAAAATGACATATCCAGAAGTAACAAATTTAACCATTAGAACAGACACACGCTTCCGTAATCAATCTAACTCGCAACATCAATCACCATTCTGTGACTTGAACATAGACTTAATTGCAGCGGTTCCCATTGACTATATGCACCAGGTGTGCCTTGGTGTTATGAAGCGACTTCTTGTCACCTGGATACGGAAAAACACATTTAAATTATGTAGCCGCCAGATTTCTGAAATTAGTGCTAGATTGGTGAGCATAAAAGATTTTGTGCCCAATATTTATGCACGTAAACCACGAGGTTTGGAAGAAATTGACAGATGGAAGGCAACTGAATACAGACAGTTTCTTCTCTACACAGGAAAGCTTGTATTGAAAGGTATTCTACCCCAAGAGATGTATGATCATTTCCTTACTCTCAGTGTTGGTATAAGTTTTCTTGTTTCGCCCACATGTATGTCCTTAAAATACGGCAAATATGCTCATGACCTTTTGCTGAATTTTGTATCAAGGTGTGGTGATCTGTATGGGAAAGATTTTCTAGTCTACAATGTTCACAGTTTGATTCACCTAACAGCAGATGCTGAGGAACATGGTACTCTTGACAGTTGTTCAGCTTTTCCATTTGAAAATTATTTGCATCAGCTGAAAAAGATGGTCAGATCAAGTAAAAATCCAATTGTCCAAATTACAAAAAGAATAAAGGAGGCTGAAAATACCATGATTTATAAAACATCTCCAGATAATAAAATTTCTCATAAATTTCCTAACAATGTATATTCGTTACCTGGATATAATTGCTGTGAAGTGTTAAGGACTGTACACAGCCGAAGAAGTGAAGAAAATTACTTCATTGTTAGGGTATATCCTTTTCAAAGCCCAATATTTACTAGTCCTTGTGATTCAAGAATATTTGGGGCCTTCAATGTTAATCCACGTAAGGACTTTTTAAAAAAAGTGTATAGGATTAACACATCAACCAGAGGAATGTTAATCAAGAAAACAGAAAGTACTTATATCTTCTTGTCAATACTACATGATTTATGACTAGTAAGTTTCTTGTGATTGTTTTTGATTCTTGTGCAAGCTGTAGGAATACTCTTTGCTTACATTGCAAACTTTTAACTTTAGTAAAAAGTATTGTTCACCATCATAACATATTAGAATTAAGGTTAACATTGTTGTTTAGTACTATATAAAATTAGTGACTGCTTATTTTCTTAGACACTGTATTTGTAGTTTTATGTATTTAAAACTATTTTGTAAATATTTTCTATACAATGCTAATACGCTTCCACCCCTGACAGAATCTTGTGGGACCAACAAGTCTATCTACAGGCCGAGTACAAAACCTTCCCCTCAAACTCCTAGACAAGACAGAACTGGTAAGCTTTAAGTAACTGGAGAAACATTTACATACACAGATAGTAACGTACTTGTGTATGATTTTAATGTAATATATTTTTACCAGCCTTCAGGGTGATGGAAACACTTTAAATGGTGTCGCTCCATTGTGTGAAACAAAATTTTTTAATGCATTCATAAAAGCTATAAGCTAATGTAATAATTCAATAATTACTATTTGTAGTTTTATGTATTTAAAACTATTTTGTAAATATTTTCTATACAATGCTAATACGCTTCCACCCCTGACAGAATCTTGTGGGACCAACAAGTCTATCTACAGGCCGAGTACAAAACCTTCCCCTCAAACTCCAAGACAAGACAGAACTGAAAGCTCTCCTTTCGAAAAATCTAGTAAGTACCGATTTATTATGTGTTGATTATTTTTTGTTATACATACAAGAAAATACATTGAGGGAGAGTACAGACTTGAAATTTTACATTCTTGTAAAGCAACTAAGTAGATGATGGTAGTATCATCAAACAATACAGGTTTAATCATGTTAGAGACATAAAGCAGATCATTGAT
>NC_091179.1:3194735-3284735 GCF_040958095.1 Procambarus clarkii
AAATTAAAAATTTTGGATACCCAGCCCTCAAAACTTTAATATTTATCCAGTATTCAAAAGCAGTCAAATGGTTAGGTCCATTTTAATTAAGAACTCTCTCCCGACTGCAGCAGATTGTTTGTATTCAATTCCATAACATGATTGTGCATGTGTTTACATCGGCCAAACAGGTAAATCCCTTTCCTCATGTTCAAAACAACACTCTTACTCAATTTGTACAGCCCAGTATTCTAACACATTGCATTTACATTCCAGTTTATGTGATCATGCTATCGACTTAAGAGGGGCAAAATGTTTTGTACTAAAATGTTTTGAAACAAGGGTTTCATTGAGCGAAGATTGATCGCGGCAGCCTTGATTAACCTGTGTGTCAATAGTCTTAATTTTAACCGTTGTAAATACAAATTAGATTCGCATCTGCTCTCCAGTATGGCACGTCAGTACACAGTACGATAAACAACCCTGATTGGGATGTTCATTTACTTTTTTGGTTTTTACCTTAGTGTATTATCAAATTACCCGTTTTATGTGAAATGACTGTTAGTACCTTTTATGATTTCTACCAGAAAAGATTTTCAATGTTGCTCATGAAACCTATCCTAATATAACCATCCTAGGCCTATGCAGAGGCCTAACATAGGAATATTTATGTATGGATTTTAGCTTTATTTTTTATGCTCTATAAAATAAATAATACCAAATTAAACTTTCTGTTTGCTCATTACATTATTATTTATTCGATTGGCCACATAGTAACAAAATGTACTATTTTACCAAGAGGATCGGTTGTTGTTCAATATATGTGTTCTCAAGATATCATGCAATTGTGAAAGTACAATTATATAAGATCTAAGTCATTCAAAAAATACCTGAAACTGTAAAATCACGAGACACGTAAATCTTTAAGGCAAAACTGATTTCCATGAGGACGTGGTCACCTCTCCTCACCAAGGTGTCGATGCTCTCACCAAACTCTGCTTGACTCTTGTATATGAGTCGACCCTTCTCCTCCAGACCCGCAATCTCTCGGTATATTCCAGACTTAATATTCTGGAAAATTGGATAATTATGCTATATTTATGCATTATTAATAATTTAAATATATTTCTTAATATATAATGCTTGATATTTACATATACATCGCAAGGCAGGTCAAATATATAAAAAAACAGAGGTATGATTATTAATGCTCATTAGGTCACTAATAGTACGAATTCAAAGCAACTGTAAAGTTTGGAACAAATAGGGACAGAAATTTACGAAATTGATATATTATTTATGGTATTGTTTTATACTTATAAATAATTATGAGTACATAAGTATTTGATTACATACACGCACAAACTGCACATTGGCCGAGTTTTTCTCCCATATGGTGATGACGGAGCGGTCGTCCAGCACGTCCTGGAGGGACTGGAAGGGCTGGGAGATGTGTCTGACAGCCAGGAGAGCCATGAGGTTGCCGGCGTAGCTCTGCGTCAACACCACCGTCACCAGCCCCCACACCGCCAACACCACCCGCTCCCACCACCAGTCACCATCATATTCCAACACATCTATGCGAATAGTTTATTTGTTAAAAAAGTATGTTTTGCATGCGCAGATTATGCTTTCTGATAATGTATCTGTGCACAATGAAATCATATTAACGTGATGTATGAATGAGAAAATCAGTAGAAGCCATGATGAGGATTTGAATCCGCACACCTGAATGCTCACACGTAATCGTCCAAACCAACTAGGCCACAACATGCTCAAATCAATGTCATGGCATATACTTGGGAGCACCCAGTGTGCAGGTTCGAGTCCCCCCCATCATGACTTATACTGATTTTCTTAACGATACATCATATAAAGGTGATTTGTTATGCATTTGAAGTGCAACTTTGCAAGTAGAATTCCAATACAACAGCCAAAGTGCATTTGGGCCAAGCTTGAAACCATCATTGGGCTTCAGTGCAAGCCTAACATAACTATGTCACTAATTCATGTTTTATTATAATATAATATTATTAATTGCATTAAACCAGTTTGGAAAGAAATATTTGAAAATGACGAAAATCACTCTACCTGTGGAAAATTCCACCCACTATATTTTTATTATAATCTAAGAAATGGATTATTTCTATGTCACATCTGAATCCTACATCTAATCATATCAGAACATATCAGATTCGTCTCTTGTATCATACGTCAACTAGATCCTACTTCCATGACGACATCATAATGGTTACGTCCGCCACTGTGCCTTATGGATGCCTACGTGACTTTTTTCATGTAACTTCAAGCTAGGGTCTAGAAGCTTCGACAAGGAGCTATGTTAATTAATAAACAATTGGAACATCATTTGACTTCCGGTGATGCTTATTACAAATCCGTAATAAAGACTATATTTGTACTATAAGTACTACCTATAATCATTAAATCCAATATAAATTTATCCTATAATCCCACTTTATCTCATTAATCTGTATACACAATAAAAAAAACTAATCAATATTCATTGAAGGCTTCCCTCCCTGAGAGAGGATGCGGCTGCCGGCTGGGAGCGCAAGCGCACATCACCGCCCGAGGCCAGATCTGTGTTTACATTCAAACAGTGTACAAACGTGATGGTGCTTTAGACATTTTCAGCGAGAATATACTGCACAAAATAATCTAAATTCCCAGTGATTACTCCCTAAGATACTCAGAGAGTTCCTGAACTACAAATCAGAACTAATTACTGATACATATATCTAAATACGATGTGTAGAGTGTATTGGTACCTGATCATCTTAATCCTAACAAACACTGCAAGTGAATCTATTATACAGCAAAGCTACTATCTTATTATCAAAATGCAGTGCCTTATCTCCTGAGGAGTGATTAAAGAGTCTGGAAACGGTCAGATTGGCACCGGGACTCGGAACAGATTAGTCCTAAGCGTTTGTTGTGTGTTTCAATTGGCCAATTTTCAAGCTTACAATCACCACTAATGCAAGTGGTGATTGTCACGGCCAGCTGACCACCACCACCACCTGTGTCCGTGTCTGCACTCCCTCTCTTCGTCCGTCGAACGCCCGCCGATGTCGCAGGTCACTGCAGAAAGCCAGGCTTCTCTCAGGCAAAAGGTGCCACCAATCAGCAGCATACAAGGCACATGCAAAGTGTGTGTCAGGGTGTTGTATCTTAAAAATAACGGGAATTTGTGCAAACATTCCCACAACGGAACATGATGTCCAGGTACGTGGCGCCCTCTCAAAAAGATTATATCAATCAACGTCCCACACGAGCAGTCAGGGAAAACACCTCCAACAGCTGCATTTCGACAGAGAACCTACTAGAAACCAATACAGCAACATCAGCTGGAACCTTGCAACACATCCCCAAAGCTGCTCGTTCCCAAGCAACAACCAAACTATCCAGCCTCTTGTAAAAGGTTGATGAATCTCCCGGAACAACCCAAGCATGGCTCAACGTCCTCATGTTTTGTAAAATATGCCTAGCTGTCCCTGCAAGGAGAGACAAATCGCTAGCTTCCTCAGTCATTAGGGTTATAAATAGTTTTCCTAGAGAGGACAACAAGGTACCCCTTCCCACCCGTGCCAAAAACACCCACCGCAGGAAAGGTATCAACAACAGAACCGAGGCATCCAAACTAAGAGTCACAGTCAGCAAGAAAATAGAAGAAGGCAACACTGTAGGGGCAATAAGAGTCATCACCAGCGAGGTCACAGCTGCCACCAGAGATACCAATATAGCACAAGCCCTGCGAGATAAACACCCACCCAGAGCTCCACGTGATGACAATATTCCATCAGTCGGTTTCACCAGAGCAGAACCCCTGTGTGTGGTCGAATCTGTGGTACAAAAAGCAGCTTTATCCTCCCCACCAGGATAAACAGGACTTAGACCCAATCACATCAAACAAATGTTCAACCCTGCTCTGGGAGACATTGCTCAGGGCCTCCTGGTGGAACTGACTAGATTTTTCAACACATGTTTTGCTAGCAACATACTAGAGACCATACGGTAGTTTACTTTTTGCTGCTAGCTCCTGTGCCCTCAGGAAATGGATGGAGCAATCAGACCAATAGATGTAGGAAATTCACTTCGGCGTTTCGTCGCTGCAGCTACAGCTAGAACAGTTAGCCAGGCAGAAGCAGACATACTGAAGCCAAAACAGCTCGGGTTTGTCATTCCCCAAGGGTGTGAGTCAGCGGCTCATGCAGCTAGAACCTACATTGCTAACATTACAGCAGAAAAGGCCCTGTTAAAACTGGATTTCAAAAATGTTTTCAACCTGGTAAGAAGGAATGCAGTACTCAGTGCGGTTCATCGTGATTTTCCTTCCCTCTACACGTTTGTACACTCTTGTTACAGCAAGAATCTAACTCTATTATTCGGGGAACATGAAATCGAATCACAAAAAAAGCTATCCAACAGGGTGACCCCCTTGCTCCTTTTCTTTTCTGCCAATTCACCAAGAAATTCACTGATACCCGGTCCAGTGAGGTGAACATTTCGTTTTTGGACGATTTTACTCTAGCTGGCTCCCCAGACTTCCTCCTGAAGGACATAAGAATAATTCAGGAGCAAGGAGAAAGTCTAAGCCTCACC
Organism: Procambarus clarkii; assembly: GCF_040958095.1. Taxonomy (NCBI): domain Eukaryota; kingdom Metazoa; phylum Arthropoda; class Malacostraca; order Decapoda; family Cambaridae; genus Procambarus; species Procambarus clarkii. The sequence goes on from NC_091179.1 coordinate 3,199,338, forward strand.
CTGAACTCTTTCAAATGTAAAATAACCTCCACCAAATATCATATAACAGAGCAAATGTAGGGTGTTTGCCGGATATCCATATAACCAACACTGAGGACAGCACACTCCTAGGAGCTCCTCTTTGAGGGAAGGCCATCGATGAGGTATTTGGTAAGAAGATCGCTGACATGAAGCGGATGAATGAGAGGATTGAAGACATTGATGCACTCTACTTCATCATCAGATGCTGTCCTGTCTTAGATGTTCGCCATCGTTCAATAACATCAAATTGGAGGAGTGCTCCAGCTTGCTGAAATCAATGTTAGAAAAAGCCCTCAACCTTTCTATCAGCAACTCACAGTAGAAACAAGCCTCCCTTCCTGTCAAACATGGGGACTTCGGCGTTCACACATCAACACAAATTGGATTGCCGGCGCCATTGCTAGCTGGCCGCACACGGATTTGTTCCCGGAAAAACTCACGATTCTGAGCACCCATCAGCTCCATTCGTCGCGGTTTTGTGAGGAAGAATACATCAGTACTCCAAGACCCAGACAATATCTTGTTTTTAAGGAAACGATTCCGATTTTGTCTACAATTGCCAGAGGACCAACGTTGTTGATTACCTGCTGCCCAACTGACTGGTATTCTGCGCAACCCAGTACGCAGGCGACCCAAACTCTCGTACCGCACTTTTTTTTTTTTTTTTTTGAGGACCGTATCACTGACCAGGTCACTTAGAGTCCTACCCTGAAGGGCGAGGCGATACCCTGCGGGCAGTGCCACAAGGGGGCACCTTAGAAGGTGTACTGAGCCTGACAAGGAAAGGTAGACCACACAGCTCTTTTAGGTGTTTGGTATCCCTGATTCCACCTGCAGGAATCATTCTACGACCTCCGTTGGAGGGGAATGAATTTCTCCAGGCCTAGGAGTGTCTCAGGCGTTAGGTAGGGCAGTGATTCGGTTCTCACTACGTGAAGAGAGTCGTGGGGAAGGCTAAGAGCAAGAGGAAATGGAAGCAGCTTTCCGACGAGGAGGGACGGTGGACCGATGTGCAGTAGGCACCGAAGAAAACTGCTATCGAGGCTTTACCACTTGCTTCTACCAGCAAGTCAGCAGACGTAATGGACCTAGAGAGGACATCATCAGTCACACACCAGCCAGTGTCAGTCAATGCTTCTCTGTCCACAACACAGACACAGGACGGCAGTATGAGTCAGGAGAGGACACTACCAGTCTCACACCAGCCAGTGTCAGACAATGTTCCTCTCTCCACAGCCCAGCCGCAGGACAGCAGTATGAGACAGGGGAGGTCACCACCAGTCTCACACCAGACATTGCCAGCCTCTGCACATCTTCCAAAATTCAAGATCATGCAGACAGACCACTTTCCTACAGCATATGGAGTAGTAACGGCAATGGAAAAAGAACAACCAGAGCTCAAACTTTCCATTACAGTCAACCTGAAAGGAGAAATAATAATGTCACCACAAGACCAACAGACTGCAAATTACTTAGAAAAAGTAAGAGTCCTGCAAGGGAAACCTGTATGCTTGGTAAAGCTGGACCCTTCAGAAAGACGCACACGAGTCGTGCTTTTGGGATACCCAATCGACTTTCCCCTGGATCCAGTACTAGAACACAAGCAAATCCTGATTGCGGAACGATGCCGCACAAAAGTAGACAAGGCAGCGACACGTCAGGTTCTGGTGACCGTCATGGGACATGTGCCAGAAACATTCAGTCTTGGAAATTGGGGAACATACCGACAGAGGACATACGTCCCGGAACCCCTACGCTGCTTCAGGTGTCAGAAATACGGCCACCATCAGTCACGCTGCACAGGACAGGAGAGGTGCAGAGTGTGCAGCCTGAGACATCCAACCAAAGACTGTATTGCCAGGCACAAGGCAAACCAGACCACAACAGCCAAATGTCCAAATTGTGGAGGCAAACATCATGCCTGGAGCACAACCTGCTCTGCACGGAAACAAAAAGTGCAGACAGCTCAGGCCAGGATCAACACACTGACCAGCAGTACATCCACCAACACCAACGTCTGGAACACTCGTGCACAGCCACAACAGACACCCACTCTCACAGAACAAAATTTCCCGAATCTGTTAATTCCAAATCAGAATATACGCAAAAGTGTTGCAGAAATACAGCAAATGCAAAAGAGCAGAAAACCATTACTTTCGGAATCAACACACCAGATATACAGTTTTACCGAGGTCCAGCTGAAAAACATCGTTAAGATCATGGCAGAGACCATTATCAATTGCCTACAGATGACGCAGAACGCCTCACAGCAACAGACTCAAGACATCACTTGTGTGATAATGGACAAGATCGTGCAGCAGACCACAGTTACACAAGAAATAGACAGTCCGAGACAAGATGGAGCACAAGAGGACGAACAACGCAACATGGACATACAGACTACCAACAACAGTCGGATAGTCAAGACACCAGAACGTCAACATTCACAAAAGCAACTGCAAGAAGCAGTGACCACCCACGATCATCAGCATCTTCCAACACAAGAGACAGACAACAACAGCCAATGCAGTCTGGTATGCAGCAACGCCAACAAAGACGTATTGAACAGCAGCGATGCACAGGTTCCACCAACACACGAAACGGCCGCGAGCAATCAATGCAGTCCGACATGCAGCAATGCCAACAACAAAGTGATGGACCACAGTTATGCACAGATTCCAACAATGCCGGGGATGACCACGAACAATCAATGCAGTCCGACATGCTGCACTACCAACAACATAGCGATGGACCACAGTTATGCACAGATTCCAACAACGTCGGGGATGACCACGATCAATCAATGCAGTCCGATTTGCAGCGATACGACTTGCGAGGCGGAGAATATAGAGGTCGAGTCCGAAGAGGAGTTCTACTAGAACAAGCAACACCAACCGAAACCGTCGTCTGGCCATTACGAATACTGCAGTGGAACATACAAGGTCTTGGAAATAAAAAACACACACTTCAGGAGGCTGCAATCAGCACGAAAGCAGATATAATCGTTTTGGAAGAAACTCTTTTCCCAGCCACGAAATCCTTCAGATTAGCTGGATATCAGCACTATGTTATACCGTATGAGCAGGGGAGACAAAGAGGGTTAATGACCCTAGTCAGAAACACCATACCCAGCAAGAAACTAGACTCAGTTTCATGTGGGGATGGAGTAGAGGTATTAGCAGTAACAGTGAATATGGCTAATTTTGAGCTCCTCATATACAACGTCTACAAGCCCCCTAGACGTAAACTAGAAGCAGAGGCTGTGCTTGCCTTGGCCATGCAGGAAAATGTAATTATTGCTGGAGATTTTAATGTTCATCATAAAGAATTAGGTGCAACTGGGCCAGCCAATGCAGATGGGCGCCATTTAGCTGCTGCTCTGCGAGAAGTACCTGAAATTACACTTCTCAACACTGGGGAACCCACTCGCATTCTAGGTGGTTCCCTTGATCTTACATTCATCTCAACAGCACTCCAGCATCAGGCGAAGTGGGAAGTAGACCCGGTGATCACCAGTGACCACTATGCTACTGTCACAACACTAAACCTAGCACGACCTCCTACACCACCTGCACAGCCTCGGTGGAATTTAAGAAAGGCCAATTGGAATATATACCAAGAAGAACTTGGAAAATGGTATGCAACGTACACGCCACCTGAGGATTTGAACATACACGAGACCAATCTGCTGGAAGCCGTTGCAGCTGCTGCAAACAAAGCTATTCCAATCATTGTCACAGGAAACACAAAACGAAAGAACTATTGGTTCTATAGTAATGAAGTTAAAGAACAGAACCACAGAGTCAACATCTTCAGAAAACATCTAAAGAGAAACCCCACGCCAGACGGAAGAACTCTGCTAAGAGCGGTGATATCTGAAGCAAGGCGAGTTTCTAGAGAAGTAAAGGAGGCAAGATGGTTTGAGTGGTGTCAAACTCTAAATGAGCATAGTAGTCTTGGCAAGATATGGGGTCAGATTAAAACTATATCAGGTCGACCAGCCCGGCCACAGGCATGTATTCAACCATTGTAGGAGGCTGAGAGACTTGCTCTCCAATTTGCAGAAAGAACAGCTTCATATCAGCTTCCTGCAATGGTCCGAAGGCAGCAAGAACAATTAAAACAAGAGAGGATGACAGTCATTCATGAGGGCATCGCTATCAATGACGAATGTGACTGTCCCTTCACCAAACAGGAACTAATCAGAGCCAAAAAAGGTGGTAAGGACACTGCACCAGGTGCTGATAACATTACATACTCAATGATCGCACATGCGGGTCCTGCTGGAGAACAAGGAATATTGGACGTCATCAATGCATCTTGGCAGCAAGGCAAACTACCGACCTCTTGGAAGAAAGCAGACATCATACCGATTCCTAAGCCGAAAGAACCTGGCAATTACAGACCCATTTCATTAACATCATGCATTAGTAAAACTGCAGAACGGATGGTCTTAAATAGGCTACTGTGGAAGACTGGAGACCTTCATAAACACATATTTGGCTTCACTAGAGGAGTAGGTACTGCAAACTGCATAGCGACATTACTAGGAACAGTTAACTCGGGTCCAGCTATAGTGATCTTCCTTGATCTAGAAAAAGCATTTGAACTTGCAAGCCCGCAAGCAATATTACACACCTTAGTTAAAAAAGGTGTAAAGGGAAAAATGCTAGCATGGATTCACGATTACCTAAGTCACAGGTATGCCAGAGTAAAGTTGCAAGGACAAGTGTCGGACTACCACTTGCACGAGAATGGGACTCCACAAGGAGTCCTCAGTCCTAGTCTTTTTAACATCGTTGTGGAAAACCTTGTTACCATGACATTTACAGAAGGGGTTAAATTGCTCAGCTATGCTGATGATTTAGCATTAGTCATTACAGGTCCTTCACTTCTAAATAAAGCTCAAGGTGCTTTAGATAAAGTAACATCTGCATGCAGTGTTTTAGGGCTAAAAATATCTGCACACAAGTCTAAGGCGATGAGACTAGGTGGCAACACTCCAGACAGGCACCTACGCATTCAAGACATTAACCTTCAGTGGGTTACACAATATCGATATCTCGGAGTGTGGATCGATTTTAAAATGACATTCAATAAGCAAATTCAATATCTAAAGGAGAAAGCAAAATCATGAATAAATATAATGAGAGCAATCACAGGGCCCCGTCTAGGAGCGGGACACAGAGTGTTGAGAATGTTTTACGTACACGCCGTTCGTTCCCTAGTTGATTATGCAGCGCCTGCCTTACTCACTCTTTCTCCTGGTCAGTGGGCAAACGTTGAGGTTCTTCAAAATGATGCATTGCGAATCATAACAGGAGCTCCCAGATGGACTAAAATACTGAACCTAAGACTAGAAACAAAGCTAACGTCGATTCAAATAAGGGTAAAAGGGATTGCTGCGTGCATGCTGACCAAGATATTGACTAGACCTGGAATCGGTCTAGTCAATATCTAGTCAACAAGCAGTTCACTTAAAGATATAAACACTGGAGCACTCACTATGGACAGAAGAGCCTCCAATGGCAACAGGTGGACCCATTATGCGATAAACACCATCAATACATTCGATATAACAAAAACAGTCACTGAGAGGGGTGTCGACGAAATACATGCAGACTTTGTTATACAAGCCCCTTGGGAATCTCTGCCAGCAGACTTTAAGATTATGGCTCTTGAAGGAAAGAAGAACCAGACGAATCCTCTTCTGCTACGTAACATTGCACAGATGCATATAGAAGCAAACATGGCATCCGACAGCTTCACTTACTTCACAGATGGATCAGTAGACCAGCAGGGACAAGAAACCGGAGCTGCAGTTAAAGCAGGAAACTCTGTAAATAGTTGGAGGCTCTCAAATAGGTGTTCGACTTTACAAATAGAGATGCTAGCCATTCAAAAGGCTTTGGAACATGCTCTTGCTGAACACCGACAACATGTTATCATACATACAGATTCGAGGACCGCCATTGAAACCTTGCAACAAGAACACATATGTGATAACATCCATCTGATCACAAATGTCTTATCCTTCATGCACACACTCAAACGACAAGGCCGACGGGTACTTATCAACTGGGTGCCAAGTCATGTGGGAATAATAGGAAATGACATTGCAGACGAAGCTGCAAAACTTGCTACTAAGAGGAGAAATGTAGACATTTACATACCACAGAGTCTATCACAGATGAAGAAAGTAATTCGAAACAGAGCAATGCAAAAGATGTACAGTGACCACAACACAGCAGTTGCAACATCGGGATCTGCGGGTTGGTACAAGAATTCAACCAACTACGTACCACTTAGTTTGATGAAAGGGGGCAGTAGAACAACAGAAGTGCACTTACATCGCATCAGGCTTGGATACCCATGTGCATGGGAAATAGGCTTACAGGTTCCGGAAGATGAGAGGAAATGTCAACACTGTGGAGACATGCCCGTCAGACCACTGGAACATTATCTAACACAGTGCACAGTTACAAACCCATTAAGATTTCAACTTAGATTCAACAGAGCAGAAGAAGTTGTTAAACACATATGGCAAAATCTTACTGAAGCGACCATACGAGTCATAAATACTCATACTCCGCCCAAGTAAAACAGAAACAAACATCACTTAGTGGGCCAGCCAGAGGCTTAGGGCCCGCGCAGGATTATCCCTGCAAAAAGGAAAAAAAAAAAAAAAAATTGCTGTACTAGCGTTTTTGTCCTCTTCAATGCCATCGGATAACCTGGTGAAGGAAACCCTACCCGATTACCTAGGTCAACAAGCAGGTGGTACAAGATCCCAGCTTTATAGGCTGCGCCACCAAATGGGTCTCTCTTGCAGGATCAGCACTCCAACCACCACCTTATACAGCTCACAAGCAATCCAGCTAGGATAGCCCCATTGTTGACCAAGCAGCTGCAACAGGCCTAGAAGCTGCAACAACACCACATGACACTGCCCGAACTAGAGCTGTAGCAGTTCCTCATGCTGGTGACTTCATATTAGCAACCCCAATGCCAGCAACTGTCACGTGTCTCACACTTCAAGCCCTCCGAATTGTTGTGGTCCTCTGCCATGCTGGCCGACAGGTATGGTCTGCTCAGCCAATGCACGGGAGGATGGCATGCTAGACACAGTGAGGTAAATTACATTATTAAGTGGAGCCTTACCACAGCCTGTTTTCCAGCAGAGATATAGAGAGAACCTCATTTCCTAATCCCCCCTCAACTCTGACGAAGCATGTTGGTCGCCCAGACCAACGTGTATATCACGATTATTTCAACTTTAGCCAATACCTATGTTGACTTCAGTGTTGCACATCCAGGCAGTGCTGCTACTCATCGGGAAGCAGCCAAGTCTCGTAAATACAAAGATCTTGATTACCACTACATTTTTGTCCCCATTGCCACAGAGACACTTGGTGCCGCTAGTTTTTTAAGGAGCTTGGTTCTAAGCTAATTGAAACAAATAGAGCCAGTTTCTTCTTTCAGTGCCTTAGTGTGGCGATACAGAGAGGAAATGCACACTGTATCCATGGTTCTTATCAGCCATCTGAGGAGATGGCGGAACCTCTACACTCTGTGACAACTAGCCTTGTATCTTTCATGTAACCAATGTTGTAACCCTTTTGCGTTATGAAGTTTTAAATAAAATAAAATTACAAAATAATAAAAATGAAGAGGGCCGTCGCAGAAGACAATATGTGAGTGTATGCGGGTGCCTAACAAAGCACCCGCTGGATGCTACATGTCGTCATCTTCGAGGTCGGGGGTCCCTACAAACGCAACCAGTAGTTGTACCCCCTATACACGGATATGTATATATATGTATATATATATATATATATATATATATATATATATATATATATGTCGTACCTAGTAGCCAGAACTCACTTCTCAGCCTATTATTCAAGGCCCGATTTGCCTAATAAGCCAAGTTTTCCTGAATTAATATATTTACTATAATTTTTTTCTTATGAAATGATAAAGCAACCCTTTTCTCTATGTATGAGGTCAATTTTTTTTTATTGGAGTTAAAATTAACGTAGATATATGACCGAACCTAACCAACCCTACCCAACCTAACCTAACCTATACTTATAGGTAAGGTTAGGTTAGGTAGCCAAAAAAAGCTAGGTTAGGTTAGGTTAGGTAGGTTAGGTAGACGAAAAAACATTAATTCATGAAAACTTGGCTTATTAGGCAAATCGGGCCTTGAATAGTAGGCTGAGAAGTGCGTTCTGGCTATTAGGTACGACATATATATATATATATATATATATATATATATATATATATATATATATATATATATATATATATATATATATATATATATATATATATATATATGTCGTACCTAGTAGCCAGAACGCACTTCTCAGCCTACTATGCAAGGCACGATTTGCCTAACAAGCCAAGTTTTCCTGAGTTAATCCATTTTCTCAATTTTTTTTCTTATGAAATGATAAAGCTAACCATTTCATTATGTATGAGGTCAATTTATTTTTATTGGAGTTAAAATTAACGTAGATATATGACCGAACCTAACCAACCCTACCTAACCTAACCTAACCTATCTTTAAAGGCTAGGTTGAGTTAGGTAGCCGAAAAAGTTAGGTTAGGTTAGGTTAGGTAGGTTAGGTAGTCGAAAAAACATTATTTCATGAAAACTTGGCTTATTAGGCAAATCGGGCCTTGCATAGTAGGCTGAGAAGTGCGTTCTGGCTACTAGGTACGATATATATATATATATATATATATATATATATATATATATGTCGTACCTAATAGCCAGAACGCACTTCTCAGCCTACTATTCAAGGCCCGATTTGCCTAATAAGCCAAGTTTTCATGAATTAATGTTTTTTCGTCTACCTAACCTACCTAACCTAACCTAACCTAGCTTTTTTTGGCTACCTAACCTAACCTTACCTATAAATATAGGTTAGGTTAGGTTAGGTAGGGTTGGTTAGGTTCGGTCATATATCTACGTTAATTTTAACTCCAATAAAAAAAAATTGACCTCATACATAGAGAAAAGGGTTGCTTTATCATTTCATAAGAAAAAAATTATAGTAAATATATTAATTCAGGAAAACTTGGCTTATTAGGCAAATCGGGCCTTGAATAGTAGGCTGAGAAGTGAGTTCTGGCTACTAGGTACGACATATATATATATATATATATATATATATATATATATATATATATATATATATATATATATATATATATATAAGTAGATATTTTGGTGACAGATAGCCCCACCTATGTATGTTGATCAGATAAGAAAATCAGAAGCGGGGAGCCACATAGTGCCACTCCATATTAGGTCACCCAAGGTGTGAGTGGTAGCAGTCGAAAAAAACAGTGAAGATAGGTATCTATTATGTGCCACTATGATCATGTTCATTTACAGTAAAGTAGCTGCCTATGAAGGGTAATCAGATAAGAAAATCAGAGGCGGGGTGCCACTTAGAGCCACCCCATATTAGGTCGCCCAAGGTGTGGGGCAGCAACAATCGTAAAATAGTGAAGATAGGTATCTATTATGTGTCGCTATGTTCATGCTCATGTTCATTTATACAGAAAAGTATGACAGTATATTTGTATAATAAACACTCAGGTGAGTTGTAGTTACAACCCCCCCCCCCCCCCTCCCTCTATGGGACAGGTGTAAAAACAGGATCCTCGCAGTAGGGGTGATCCCCCCCTCACCACCCCTCCTCATACTTGATGACCTTGAGTGTACCGTAAGAGGGACCAGCCTCCCTTAGTTGTTTTTAAGTTGGATATATTTTAAGCCTCTATACTTAAAGAAGGAGAAAAAGAAATAATCCTGATGATTTATAGATTATATTATCAAAGTACATAGGGTTAAACATAGTCGTATTGTAGGTCATCTCCCCCCACATAATATTTATTAACAAGACCTCTCCTTCTCGCCCACAAGTCCGTTGTGGGGTCTTCCTCCCCCTCCTCCTCCTCCTCCCCCTGGGGCGAAGACGATGACTCATCATCTCCCAGAGAGTGAATGGGATGTAGTGCGCCTCCCTCAGGTGACTGACTGCTGACGTCATAGGGTTCACTCTCGCTGGTGGGGTGTTGTCCTTCCTCTCCTTGTGGTTCAATGACGTCACCACCTTCACTCTCGGTGGACATTCCTTGGGCTGAGGTGTTGGGGTGGGGCTCGGATGGTATGTCTGGGTGACCATACGCTAGGCTAGTGTATTTATTTAGGTAAAAGCGCTTATCATCAAATGCACTTAAACCCCTCTTAGTATTGAATGTGGTTGCCATCTGCCCCCCTATGTTTCTTATTTGTGAGTAATTAAAAGTATTTACTACACCATTACTGTGAAGGGTCTCTTTAAAGTGGTTATGTGTTAAAGATCTTTGCACAGCTCGGGGAATACCCTTAGCGGTGATGGAATTTTTATTGTCAAGCAAAAGCACACTATACATTTTGGGCTTGAGTGCCACAACTTCAAGGATGTGTTTATCTGACACCTCTGACCTTAACAGCCCTAAAACACCCTTTTTAGAAGGATCATACAAGGGGTGAGTTTCAGGAAAATTACTCGTATCCATCCACAAACTAAGGGGTTCTTTCCCCATCTCATTAAAGACATCTTCAGCTAGTAAGGAGAAAATGAAACTGTCTGTATCACTATACACCAGTTGTACCCTATCTGAATAGTGGTTCTTAAGTACCCTGTACCAAAAATGGTACAAGCTGTATTTTGCTAGCTCAAGAATCTGGAACCCAATGTAATTAGGATGAGTAATTTTAATGAATGGTCTGGAACTGACAGACAATAATTTATTGTCACCTAAATGCACCATTCGTTTAAAGCGGGGATTCTTCACCTCTCGTAAAAAGACCCTAGCTGAAGTCACTAGTTTGGTGTCAATGGCATAACGAGCTGGATTCAGTAGCTTTTTACCAAAAACACTGTTCGTCAGTAATTTGAAGAGTGTTTTCCTATCATTACTGCTGGAGGCATTTCTATTGTTAACGTTGGTGTTAACAAATTCTGCCATAAAATCTGACTGGTGGAACTCGTAAATTGCATGTATTGTTTCCACTTCAAGTCCTATCTCAATAAATAGTTGTAAAAGGTGAAGAGATATGAAATAATGTTTTTTGGGGAGATGATCTCCAACCAGTTTGATGTTTTTTGGGGGGAGGTGTGTGATGTTATTTGTTTCCAGAAGTCCCCTACTAAATGGTGAGATATCCTCCATACTTATTCCCCTATGGTGTAAACAAAGGGGCAGATCGTCTGTTAGTCTAGCTATTTCGGGTCTTAAAAGTTTGGTGTCAATTAAGAGCCAGTACCCTTTGTTAGAAGAGAAAGGCTGTTCTGTCATTATCTTCCCCCCGCTAATGAAGGAGTTCATCTCATCAGATGAAAGTCTCCTTAGTCCCCCATGGGGCAATTTCCTAGTCATACAACTCCCATAGAGGCTGTTGAAGTCGAGATAAAGTAAGAATGAAGACCTATCCTCCTGGGGGTTAAAAGATGGGTTGACATAGCGGTTGTTAGCTCTGACATAACTCCTAACTGCAGTTGTAAAACCCCCTCGTATGTTTTGTGATAAGAGATTGTGCAACGTCACATCTGCACTTAACTCCAACGATATTCTACTACTTTTCAGGAAGCAGTCGTAGGAGTACCCTGGGAGGCTGCAATAGTGTGTCAATTCTAAAGAATATATATCATTTAGAATTGCCCTGTGGTGTGTAAAAATGTCAGCCAGTAATCCTACATCACACCTCAAATAAATGAGGAGGTAGTCTTTTAATGTCCTACACCCTGTAGCCTCCCATACTAATTTAGAATGTCTATATTCGTCCAAAGTTATACCTGATTTGTTTAGGGAGCTGTAGAACATTTCAATAGGAGGGAGTGATGTGTCATTAAAGCAGCTGATTTTTGTGGTATATTCATAAGGGAAAAACTGCTTACCCTTTAAGAGTAGGTGGTGACTCTTTTTGGGCAAACCCTCTATCATTGAGTGAGTGAATGTTAAAGGGCTGGCTGAATCAATGTGGGTCTTTGCTAGGGATGAAAGACTACCTGTAATAAAAGCCAGTGAATCAAGAAATTTAAGCTTCCCTATTTCCACCTTAAGATATTTCGTCCCCTGTCTCATGAGGATATTGCTCTTAATATTTGAATCCATGGTAAACTCCCTCAAAATTAAGCCCATGTCATAAGACATATTATGGGCAATTAGAACTAAACTCTCCAGAGCATTCTTGTGGTGGAGGTTGCAGTAATTACATAGAGCTCCAATATAATTGAGCTTTTCCCTAAGGTGATCATGATGTTGAACCTTGAAATTGGAGGGGGTAAATACCTGCTCACAAAACTGGCAGTGAGTCTGTCTCCTAAAATGGATCATATCCTCAAGAGACATGTCTATTTCATAATGGTGGAGGGTAGATCTGATAATTTCCCATTTGGTAGCAACTCGCTGCATGAAATGAGTAACACTGTCCCCCCCAAAATAAGTAAATTTATCAACGACAGTGTGGTTCCTATCAACAATTATATAGCTGTATGCTATAGGTCTATGTATGGCTGTAACAGAACCTAGACAATCCTCAGTGCTTAGGACACACTCGAAATCAAAATAGCCCACATGGGAAGGGGCGTAACCTTTCCCAGTATTTTTAAAATGGAGTGTGTCCCCAGGCTGAGGGTAAATAATTTTCTGAGTGATGTCGCAGGAAGATGAGTGATTTGTTAGCTCAGACGAATTTTGATATTCTGAGAGACAGTTTCTACAGAAGACTGTCTTTCGTTTGTGGCTGTGAGTAAAGTTCCGAAGGAACTTATCGAACTCTTTTATCAAGGCCACATGAGATTCCCCCAATAACAATAAAGGAACTATGACCGAGTACTGTCTGCTACCACGACGACAAAGAGAGACGTGATAGACGCCATCTGTATGTTTGTGTATTGAATACAAAAAAATGGATAGTTTATTTCTATTCTCCAATTTAGAGATATCCTCCCAAGACAGAGGGAAGGATAAATTGTCGTATTTGACCATTTTCCTAACCCTAGAGTGAGACTCTACAAGTCTCCCTATACGTCTCCACTTCCACCCTTGTTGTGACGCCAGAAAAGCAGCAATGCACTGAATAATACATGTTTTATTGTTACCAGCCGGGTTTGGGTTGAAGACCTCATGCCGTCCCCTTAGAAATGGGGGATAAGGGACATAATCCCCCAAAACTGACCTTACACTTGCATTACAGATGACGATTTTGAGGAAATCGACATTATATAATATGAAACCACTCCCCTCTTTTTCTGAAAGGAGATCTTCCAGTCGTGTAATCATATAAGCCACCCAGCTATCAATAAGATTACCCACATCCTCAAGAGTTACCAGTCTAGCGGGTGTTGTTATGAAGTGTTCTCTAAAGTCATCATCTTCCGTGAGTCGTTGTTTCAAAAGTGTTACCTTTACCTCGAGGAGGATTTTTAATGATGAAGTAAAATTGCCATGTCCCCCAAGAGAATTCATGTAATTCTCTATTTCAGATATGTAATAGTCCCTAAAGTTGCTTAGGAGTCCTATAGGGTCTGTGGCGAAGGCTGAGGGGATGGAATATTCCAGCCTAGTAAAGAGATTCCCCAGAGCCCCCACCCTATTAATTAAGTGGGGAGTGTCTATAGCATCCTCCTCATCTGGGGAATTTTCATCACTATTTAGGGCATTAAGTCTATTGATGACAGGGGGTCTAAGACCACTAGGGCCCGGCTGAGAGATGTCACCCCTATCACCATCATCACCATCATCATCATCACTCATCGCTTCCTCTCCCCCCTCCCCTCCACCTAAGGGGTTATTGTCACGCTGTGCTTTGTCATGTTCCTCCCCTACCTGCCTCTGAATCGCTCCTGGAATGGAATAATAATAAATAATAATAATAATAATAATAATAATAATAATAATAATAAAAAGGCAACACCCTCTCACTAAACCCCATGACATAAGTTCTCAAAAAAGATTCTTAAGAGAAATAAAGGTGGAGGGTTTATTCACTCACCACGGGGGCATGTTTGTAGATGTTCAGAGGTCAAGTCCTCACACACAGAGGTCCCACAATTATCACAAGGGGAAGTGTGGTGAGGTCTCAAGGATGTATTTCCACACAAAAAGCACAAGAAGCCATCCTCTCTGGAAGGGAGGGTGGGCTGGCGACGTTTACCTAATGAAGGAAATAGTGTATAATTTATATACACTCTCTCTCCCACACTCACGGAGAAGGGGAAAACCCTTCTTAATATTTTTCATTTGAAATAAATGAATAAATAAATATATAAAATACGGTCATACCTCCAGCACAGGTTCTCCTGTGTTCACCACTAGACTGTACACATACAGTTTCTCCGCAGAAGAAACATGTGTAACACCTATGAACGAAGAGATGTGATGACCCCCATCCACAAATTCTACAAATATCACCAACTCGAGACATAACGATCACGCTTACCTAAAATAAATAAATAAATAAATAAATATATATATATATATATATATATATATATATATATATATATATATATATATATATATATATATATATATCCCCCAGCACTCAAATCACTCCACTTCTCATTCCTGTCCCTACTTATCTATATAAATATATATATATATATATATATATATATATATATATATATATATATATATATATATATATATATATATATATATATATATAATATATTTATATTTATATATATATATATATATATATATATATATATATATATATATATATATATATATATAACCCCTATATGAAATAGATACTAATTTACTTACATCTCGGTCTAGACGGGGAGGAGAGTGGATGGTTTGGTCACAATTCAATAATACATGATGTGGGGGAGGTGTAGCGTCCTTTTATTGACTCGGAAACGTGGGGGGCAACGTTGCCACATACAACACCTCTCAGTCCTTTTTGTAAGAGAAGGGTTAGGCCTGCTGTAGAAAACTTTTTTTTTTTTTTTTTTTCTCTCGTCTGGAGGTCATCACTAGGGGACTTCTACTTCAAAAAAACATCAGGAGGACTGGCTATGTCCTGAGGGAGACACATCCCTTGATGGGTGAATACACTCACACACACACACACACTCACACACACACACACACACACACACACACACACACACACACACACACACACACACACACACACACACACACACTCACACACACACACACTCACACACACACACACACACACACACACTCAATATATATATATATATATATATATATATATATATATATATATATATATGTCGTACCTAGTAGCCAGAACTCTCTTCTCAGCCTACTATTCAAGGCCCGATTTGCCTAATAAGCCAAGTTTTCCTGAATTAATATATTTACTCTAGTTTTTTTCTTATGAAATGATAAAGCAACCCTTTTCTCTATGTATGAGGTCAATTTTTTTTTATTGGAGTTAAAATTAACGTAGATATATGACCGAACCTAACCAACCCTACCTAACCTAACCTAACCTATATTTATAGGTAAGGTTAGGTTAGGTAGCCAAAAAAAGCTAGGTTAGGTTAGGTTAGGTAGGTTAGGTAGACGAAAAAACATTAATTCATGAAAACTTGGCTTATTAGGCTAATCGGGCCTTGAATAGTAGGCTGAGAAGTGCGTTCTGGCTATTAGGTACGACATATATATATATATATATGTCGTACCTAGTAGCCAGAACTCACTTCTCAGCCTACTATTCAAGGCCCGATTTGCCTAATAAGCCAAGTTTTCCTGAATTAATATATTTACTATAATTTTTTTCTTATGAAATGATAAAGCAACCCTTTTCTCTATGTATGAGGTCAATTTTTTTTTATTGGAGTTAAAATTAACGTAGATATATGACCGAACCTAGCCAACCCTACCTAACCTAACCTAACCTATATTTATAGGTAAGGTTAGGTTAGGTAGCCAAAAAAAGCTAGGTTAGGTTAGGTTAGGTAGGTTAGGTAGACGAAAAAACATTAATTCATGAAAACTTGGCTTATTAGGCAAATCGGGCCTTGAATAGTAGGCTGAGAAGTGCGTTCTGGCTATTAGGTACGACATATATATATATATATATATATATATATATATATATATATAATATGAATATATAAGCGACCACTCCATAGGTAATTGAACCATTTATGGGGAAAATATGGAGGAGTGTGCGTCTGTCACAGACGAGCAACTTAATATTTTCCACCACCCAGCAAGAATATTTGTAGCTGGATTCAGTAATTCTGGGAAAACGACCCTAGTGGGGAATTTATGTGTTAAATACCACGGAAAATTCTCAAAAATTTTAGTGTCATCTGCAAATAATACAGAACAGCCTCTTTCAAACATTCCCTCTCTGCGAAACAAGGTTACTGTCTCCCAGGATCTGATTAACCCTCTAGAGTATAAAGATCCTTTTTCAAATGAGTCAGTTTTGTATATAATTGATGACTTATACCTGGAAGCCATACAGAGTCCAATTATAGCCAATATCTTCACAAGAGGGAGACACGGTAATATTTCCGTAATTCTAATTAGTCAAAATTTGTTTCCCCAGGGGAAATACGCCAGGACAATAACTCTGAATTGTAGTCATTATATATTAATGAAGCAGAGAGACATAAGCCAACTTGAAATTTTAAGTGGACAGTTATATGGGCGAAAAACTACTAGTAGTTTCGTTGAAATATACCGTCGGGCAATATCCCAGAACAAGTATGGTTACTTATTGGTCGATCTGACGGTTCCTGAGGCATTACAACTACGAACGAGCATCACCAACGAAGACCACTGTGAAATTGTGTATCAAATGTAATCAACAACGACAACAAAAAAATGTCTCTAACGACACAGAAACGAACAATTCTCACCAGCATCTATAATGACATTTCTAACCCAGGTGGTTTCACAGGGTCAATTCAAAAATTGTATAAGGCTGCCAGACTTAAAGACCCCAACATTAGTGTTGCAGATGTGAAGGAATTTCTTCATGGGGAGCGATCTTACACATTACATAGAGGAAATTTAGTTAGGTTCCCCCGACGGAAAATATTAGCCCCTAAACCTCGTACCATAATTGCCTGTGACCTAGGGGACTTTTGTAGTTTACAAAAATACAATAATGGTGTTAAATATATTTTAATTTGTGTCGATGTTTATTCCCGCCTAATGCAGACTCAAACTTTAAAAACAAAAAATTCGAGTGAAGTGTTAGTCGCTCTGAAAAAGATATTAGAGGAAACGCCTCAGTTTCTCGGTGTAAGGCGGATATTCACTGACCGAGGTAGAGAATTTTACAACAAGTCAGTTCAAAATTATTTTAATAAGAAAAATATTAAATTATATAGTGTATTTTCGGAAATGAAATCTAGCATAGTGGAGCGAGCCATCAGAACTTTAAAACATAAACTGTATCATTATATGACTCAAGCTAATTCATTAAAATACACCCACATCCTCCCTAAAGTTGTGGACGTGTACAACCACACTTTCCACAGGATGCTAAAAAATACTCCTCATGCCATTCATAAGTTGCAAAATATTGAAGATATACGAAGACAGTTTAAGGTTATGTATTTAAACAATGACTCCTCCATAACTGCCATCAGTCCACGGTTGCACCTTGGACAGCATGTGCGATTGGCAAAGCGCAGGAATATATTTCACAAAGGTTTTTGGCACCAAAATACAGAAGAAATATTTGTAGTGTCACATATTGACAGAACACATCCAATCCCGACATATAAAATCAAAGATTTAAACAACGAGACGATCAGTGGTATGTTTTATGACCAAGAATTGATTCCAACATCCCTTCCAGACTATTTTCCTGTAACGGTATTACAGTCTAGGAAAACATCGAAAGGACACAGAGAATATTTCGTCAAGTGGAGAGGGTACCCAGATTCTGCCAATAGCTGGATTAAAGCTCAAGACATCGTCAAATTTAACAAAAAATGACAGTTCAAGAGGACTCTCTCGTAGAGAAACATCATCAGTTGTTATTTTTATTAAACAATTTATCACCCAAGAAGCGGAATAAACTAATCAAGGCTTTAAAACGGCAGGAAATTGAATCAATTTGTGAAATTTTTGCCAATTTTCTGAAACGAAACATCCCAGTTCAACCTCAGATAATTAATGGCTTACAGAGATATCAGAATGACATACGATCTGTAGCGCGTAAGAAAACTCCTTTATACAAAAAGAAGCTCATACTGACCTCCAGACGTGGTGGGGCGATATTAGCAGCTCTGCTACCTTTGGCTGTATCGTTAATTTCCTCCCTAATAAGGTAATTGCGTAAATAAGTAACGAGAGAATAAAATGGTGAAAGAATATTGCCTGGTACCACGATTCATAGCTGAAAAATATTTATTTAATAAAAACAAGAACTCACCATCACCTCCTAATGCTGTGGGTCTGCCCTCCCCCGGAGGTGATGGTAGTGAAAGTATGTCCTTCTCTTTAAAAAACGAATCCAACTCAAGTAATAATATTGGGGGAGCCCGTAACCTACCCACCTGCGACTCTGGTAGGGGTGATGGGGGGGTGGGGGAAGAGGACACTCCTTCCTCCCACCTAACAACAACGGGCTGTGGGCGGTGTTGCCGTAGTAGCACCTCCAGACGGGCGGGGCTGGTCACACACCCTTTAAATGACATTGGGGCCCCCGGCGACCGTCGCCCGCCGCCACCCTTAAAAAGAAAAAAAAAACGCGGGCTGCCCGGCGCGACCATCGCCTTTTAAAAAAAAAAATAAATAAAAAAAGGGGACATTCCATCCTCCCGCCCGAAGTGCAAGTAATTGTTGCTGGCCACACTCCACATAAAGCCACCATCACACCCCAAAATCCAAGTCTGGACAACTTAATAAATGTGAATTTTAAAATTGAGGAAATTCCTCATGTCAAAGCATTATTGAACATGTTTGGACAAAACAGCCAACAGGTGATGTGGGATAGTCGCGGAAATTTATTAAAGCCTGTACAAAATTTAAATATTTTAGATATAATTAAAACTCTAGCCTTCACAAAGGGACAATTTAGGGCAAGTGACAAGGAAGATGTAAGGGTTTTACTGAGGGTGGCTGGCATAGACCCAACCCTCATACGTAATTATCGCGCCAGATCACAGTTAAAAGGGGGGAGGGGTATCCATAGGAGACCCCATTGGGAGCCGTATTGAAGACCTATATGAAGGCCATCTTAAAGACCACCATATTCAGTTGCATATCCACCATGGAGCAAGCTTCTAGACCCACTCCTCCCCCAGCTACACCTCCAGAAGACAAATCTCCCTTATTAAAGAAGTTGGTTGCTACTCAACGGTACTACAAGTATGTCGAACACAAATGTAGATTGATATATGCATTGTGGGATTGTTATGACCGTCTTGTGTTGAGTGCCCCTCCAGAACGGTTTTTTAAGTCATTTGGAGAGACGGTGAAACGTTATGAAGAATATTCATCCCAGGAAATCCAGACGGAGATATGGCAAATGGAAAAATTAACCTTCCAACATCGAGACCAGATTACAGCCTTCGAGACTGGACGGAGTGTGTATGGACTTTTAAGGTAGGGAAGGCAGCCTCTACCCCACACCCCTACATTCCTCCCCCCCCCCCCAGGTGGGGGACACAGGTGTATTTAAAGGCCTCCACCGTCACCCTCGGTCACCATAGTTGACGACGACTCTTCCCCAGTTCCTCTCAACCGCCCCTCCGCCATGGCTTTATCGTCCATTAAGTCAATAGACAGCGACATCACCGACACCCACGCCTTTGGGGTCGGTGATGTGATCGTTTACGATCTCCCCGCTGCTGTTGTGCGTCCCTATGGACTGGCAAGTGTAATTTGGAAATGTTACAACTATGCCCGTGTGGAACGTGAAGGACTGACGCGTGTCAACAGGGCCACAATACGTTACCGGTCTACCCCAGGTGACATTGAAGTGAAGATAGCTCCCCTACCCTCCGACGGTCAAGACATTGTCGAAGAGCCAGTCTTGTTCTTCCGCCCCACCATCGTGGCGCTAATTTCCGCTTTCGGTGCAGGAGCACCCTTCGAGTCCAACCCTATAGCTCAGGAGCAAGTGCAGTCTTCCGCCGACATCCACAACATCACCAATGTCACCCTGGATACTGCCCAAAATAGGCTATATTGGCTGAAAACAGCCCTAACAAAGGTTGGCAATCTCATGGTAAGAACTCCAACCATGTTTCGGTTGGTGGTACCCCATGGCCTGGGGGCCTCCCGTGATGGCATGGACAACTGGCACAAGGACGTCGGGCCCATGCTCATTTCGCTCAACGCTGAGCTGGGCAAGCATAACAAGGAGCTGGTAATCCTCAAACGTCCCTCTACCGTCACCCCATCGATGGTACCCCTCCCGAATGATGATCCCAGGGGAGAGGGTGATAGTAAAACTATCACCCTAGATGCAGTGGTGGGGGAGGGTGCCACCACCCCAGGAAGCTCTTCTCGTTCTACACCACCAGCACCACCAGCCACCCCCAGGAAGAAGAGACACCTACAAGAGTACTCATCCACCTCCAGCGCTGCTCCACCCCCACCCACAACATCTGGCACAGCCAAACGACGGATCGAAACCACTATTGACTTCGACCCCCTCTCAAATCATCGTATTGACACCATCCTCGATGGAGAGTCACAGGAAATATTCCTGTTATCCTCATCACCGAAAAAACAACGAAAGCTGTAACCATCAACGCTCAAAGAAGACGTGCCAGCACCGCCGCAGTCAGTAACAGCAGCAGCAGCAGCAGCAGCAGCAGCAACAGCAGTACCTCCATCTACAACAGCTTCGGTGGTGGTAGCAGTAGCAGGTCCACCGACGACGGTGACAGTGTTGTCAGCGGTAATGGTAGCGGCAACAGTACCACCAACTACAGCAGTTCCGGCGGTGACAGCGGCAGCAACAGTACCATCATCGCCGGCAGCGGTAACGGTAGCGGCAGCAGTACCACCAACTACAACGGTTCCAGCGGTGGTAGCAGCAGCAGCAGCAGCAGCAGCAGTACCGTCAGCGGTGGCAGCGGTGTCAGTGGTACCAACAGCTCCCCCAGCAGCAGCGGCAGCGGCAGCAGCGGACGACAGCAGTACCAACAGCTGCTGCTCTTTATATGTAATTTGTTATGGGAGAACAAAATGTAGTTCCCCCTGTTGTAGTTCTTTTAAAAGTAATATTTCCTTAGTAGATTAATAAAATAAAATATAAGTAATGATGTTTTATTCCCACCCCAGTCAGTACATAACTTAACAATGGACGAGGAACACTACATATACCTCACTAGCCTCGACCAAGAAGATATATACAACAACACAAGTTCAGCATTTACAAACACCATCCCCACTCTACATTTAAACCCTTCCATTAAACATGAAGTGGCCTTAGTCAACATACTCCTACCCAGACGAATTAACGCTATCATCAAGGATGAGGGGGAGTCTGGTATAGACGTCTATGCTACTTTTAAGCGAGGAACTCTTTCTAAAAGCCCAGAACATCTCATCTACACCTTCCTCCCCAAAACCAACATATTATCCAGAAACATCACATTCATCACGAGTGAGCTTAGCCGACAAATAATCACCGACATGAAGCTTAGCTTCCGAGGTGATTTCAAAATATACTTCTCAGAAAGAGAACCAATCCTCACCTATGATCAATCCTTAGAGCGAGTATTACTTTCCTCCACTCTTAACAATGAAGGCACTGGTTCCTTATATTCTCTTAGCCTTCAATTTAAACACAGAATAGCAAATGTACTTGGTTTTGACAGCAGTCGCAAATACACCATTTATCAGGCAAAATCAGATGACATTACAGCAGCCTCCAAGGTCGTGGCCTCATTCCCCCCAGACAATGACGGAGGTTGTGACTATTTACTCATTTATAGTGACGTCATCGAGCCGGATCGTTACGGGGGACAAATTGTAAATATCTTAGATGCAATCAATTATCATGACTCTTATTCTAGAGGGGCTCATCCCCTAGTGTACAAGACATTAAATACTAACACGTTGGAGAAGGTGAGCATTAAGATAACAGATCAGTTTGGGCGAAAGGTTAGTTTTGAAGATGGGAGGTCGGTTACGGTAGTCTTACACCTCCGCCCTAAGGTATAACAATATAATCTATATAAATATAAATATATATATATATATATATATATATATATATATATATATATATATATATATATATATAGAAGTGTTTACCCACATCATCGGTTATTATAAGAAGAGGAGTCGGGATGCGAGTACCTTTCCACATACCCTCCCAGAAGGAGTATGGGGAGATCTTCTCCCCCCTCTCTGGGAGATACGGGGTGAGGGGGGGAGCGATGAATGACATACGCACATTCCAAGCGCCTTATCTCAGATCTGGTGGTGGTTTTTTTGGGACCTTAGCCGGCTTGGCTCGACGAGCCATACCATTTTTCATGAAAATTGTAACGCCGACTGCTATCGATTTTGGGAAAAATGTTCTTGGTGATTTAACCAGTGGTAGACGGGATGTAAAGAGCGCTCTGAGAACTCACGGTATTGATGCTCTTAAGACTGTGGGGAAGAAATTGGTAGCAGGCGGGAAAATTAAAAGACTCTCTAGGAGAAGAAAAAATAAAAATAATAAATGTAAACGAGCCCTTGGGTATAAAAATGATGTATTTTCACTACAGTAAGCAGTCATACTTCACCTTTCGGAGGAGATCATGGCGGAGGCTAGTGGAGCTGGGTTGAAAATCCCTGTAGAATATTATACTTCCAGTATTATTGACCAATTTCCTAGAAGTAACAGAATACGTAATGTGGAGAGTTCAATTGCCTCCACACAGCAAATAGACATTCTACCTGTTAACCTCCCTATTAATCAACGTTTGCGGGATAATTACTTAGAATTCCGCATCCCCGGAACCCAGGGCGCCTTCTTAGATTTAGCTAATATTGTTATAGATTTTAAGGTATCTTTAACGAAAGATGACGATACCACAAAATTGGAAGAGGATGACCATGTGGAATTTGTTAATGGGTTGTCAAATACCATGTTTAAAGGTGTTCAGGTGTTTTTAGGAGAGCAGGTAGTTGAAACAAATTCTAATTTTAATTATTGGTCGTTTATTAAATTAATTACCTCCATGCCTCCATCAAAAATGTCTTCCTTGGGGAGGATTGGAGCCTTTCGTAGGGACTGGAGTGATGATGGTGTAATCCCTAACGAATTTACTAATACATTTTTTACTGGGGCAACCGCCAAGGATAAAAAATTTATGACCGATTTAAAAGGTAAAGGATTGTCAATGTGTTTTCCCCTACTATTGGACGTAACAACCCTAGACCAATACATATTAGATAATATAGATGTGCGCCTAAGATTGGAGCTCTCCCCACATGCTTGGGTGCTAAATACAAGTGTGGACGATGGCTCTAAGTATCGGCTGCATATGGATTATGCTAAGTTGTGGGTAACACGAGTGTTCCCCTACCCAAGTGCTTACCTAGCCTTAAACAGCTCACTGTTAGCATCCCCCGACCCCATAAGCTATACTTTCAATAAAACCATTTCTAAAACATATGTCCTAGCAGGGAATCAAACTAGTCTCTTAATTGATCAGCCTTGGGCGCAAGTAATTCCTCACAGGATATTCATGGTAATTGTGCCAATGAATTATTTCGCTGGCCTTCACCAAGGTAATGGATTATATTTTGAAAATGCAAAACTGAAAAATATTGCCATGTATTTGAACAATAATGCAATTTACCGAATTGGTGGTGATTTCGACAATCATTATGCCCGCCTTTATTACGAAACTTTGAAGACATTAGGCTTAGAGCGTGATTCACTTCTAGCCTATGACACTTTTAATAAGGGAAGATCGATATTCGCCTTTGACTTAACCACCATTCAAACAAAAGATTCCCTCCCTGTGGAGAAATCTGGCAACTTGTGTATGGAGCTTGAGTTTGGCGGTGGTGTTACATATAACAGGCTGGTTTTACTGTTTGGGGAAACGACCGGGGTACTATCCATCGACGGACAGAGAACTGTTCTGTGTGACGTGCGAGCTTAAAAACATAATGAATTGTAATGATATAAATATTAATTTAAAAAATAATCTAGGGGATCGAGCACTCTACCTAGGTTGTTATAATGCTGATGAAATAGAACATTTAAATATCTCATCAAGAAAACCTATTGTTCTCATAACTAATATTTTACCATCACATAGCAGATTAACTATGGGACATTGGGTAGCTATTTATGTTGATAAAGTTAAACATCGAATGTTTTTTTTCGATAGTTATGCAATGTCGGCGGTTACTTATGGACATTATTTTCAAGGATTTATTAAAACTAACACAATAACAAAGGTGTTTGGAATGTGCTACAGACTCCAGAGTGATTTTACCCTTGCTTGTGGACTGTATTGCGTAATGTTCGTCCATAGGGTGAGTCACCTGGGGTTGCCTTCAACAGTACATTACTTACATAATGTATTTTCAAGCGTTAGTTTAAAATTAAATGATAAACGTGCCCTCGCTTATGCGAGACGATATTTTCCTATGAAACATCACTGTGTTAGGACATTTTGTAGAGGAGTAAGGGTTGGTTCTTATAGGTGGTGTAGAGAATATTTTTGTTAGCTAGGCAACCCACCTAACAGGGGGATTACCCCCATATAAAACCCCTCTCACCCCACAACCTCCCTAGAAGACCCCCATCCCCCTTATCCTACAAATGGAAGGCGTCTCCCCAGAAACACACGCAGGGAAGATTGAAGTCCTTGAAGGACCTGGTTAGTATTACCCTCACTTTCTGGTAAAGATTTATTTTTTTCCCACAATAGAAAGTTTGCTCAACCTCTATTTTACCTCTTCTTTTTTTTCAGTGCAATTCTTAGGACCTGTCCACATTTGTAGAGTATTAATTCTACGAGGAAGGTCTGCCCCAAACAAGATGCTGTTACGTACCCTAATTGATGATGCCTGCTGTAGAGGACACAAGGTCGCTCCTGCAGGGGGAGAGGTATGTACTAACTGTTCTTAGAGGAAATAGAATATTTTTCAAATAAAAGATATAGTCCTATAAATTATTTTCCCCATCTCTTTCCAGAACACTTCAGATGAGAGTTAGAAGGAAAGTCGTCCAAAAGGCAACCAGCCAACTCACCCCACCCCCCCAAGAGAGGGGGGAGGGGGTCAAGACCTCCCCCCCACTCACCACGGATGGGGAG
Source organism: Procambarus clarkii (assembly GCF_040958095.1). Taxonomy (NCBI): domain Eukaryota; kingdom Metazoa; phylum Arthropoda; class Malacostraca; order Decapoda; family Cambaridae; genus Procambarus; species Procambarus clarkii. Next base: position 3,224,681 of record NC_091179.1, read on the forward strand.
ACGTCAGAATTCTACTCAGATGAGGAAGGGGAGGTGGAGGGGGGAGAGGGATAGGGGTCATAATTAACTTCTTATACATCATTTGTGATTTTTACCTAATAAAACATTAATAAATTCTTTGATTTTTTTAACCCCTGGAGGAGATTTATAATTTAATACCCCTATATAAGACCCACTCGACCTCCGCTGGGTGTGGAACTCTGTTACGGTAAAGTCAAGGCCATTAGGTGCGAGGAAGGGTACGGGCGACCACCCTCACCGGGAGGAACCTGTTTTTCACCTGCCCCATAGAGGAATGTGGGGGCATAACTGGCACTCACCCACGAGTGTTTATTATACAAATAAATTCATTTTTACTTAAATATATTGTCATACTTTACTGTATAAATGAACATGATCATAGTGGCACATAATAGATACCTATCTTCACTGTTTTTTCGACTGCTACCACTCACACCTTGGGTGACCTAATATGGAGTGGCACTATGTGGCTCCCCGCTTCTGATTTTCTTATCTGATCAACATACATAGGTGGGGCTATCTGTCACCAAAATATCTACTTATATATATTATTAAATATGACCGAAAAAGTAAGATTAATAATTCTAACACGAATTTTCTCAATCTTTCGTACATTACGCTTCACTGTTGGAGGTAAATCAAAAATCAATTCTCCAAAATTCATTTTTATTTCTAGTCTGACGCGACACGGGCGCGTTTCGTAAAACTTATTACATTTTCAAAGACTTTAGTTCACAAATACACAACTGAATAGAACTTACGTATCTCCGATTTTATATCTACATTTGAGTGAGGTGGAAGGGGTGATGTGGCATTAACACAAGACAGAACAAAATGTGGTATTAATAGGGAATTAATTTCATCAACACAAGACAGAACAAGGGTATTAATAGGGTATTAATTTCATCAACACAAGACAGAACACGAAACAATGGATATTGAATAGAAGTGTTTGTAGAAAGCCTATTGGTCCATATTTCTTGATGCTTCTATATTGGAGCGGAGTCTTGAGGTGGGTAGAATATAGTTGTGCAATAATTGGCTGTTGATTGCTGTTGATTGATTCCAGCAATCAACAGCCAATTATTGCACAACTATGTTCTACCCACCTCAAGACTCCGCTCCAATATAGAAGCATCAAGAAATATGGACCAATAGGCTTTCTACAAACACTTCTATTCAATATCCATTGTTTCGTGTTCTGTCTTGTGTTGATGAAATTAATACCCTATTAATACCCTTGTTCTGTCTTGTGTTGATGAAATTAATTCCCTATTAATACCACATTTTGTTCTGTCTTGTGTTAATGCCACATCACCCCTTCCACCTCACTCAAATGTAGATATAAAATCGGAGATACGTAAGTTCTATTCAGTTGTGTATTTGTGAACTAAAGTCTTTGAAAATGTAATAAGTTTTACGAAACGCGCCCGTGTCGCGTCAGACTAGAAATAAAAATGAATTTTGGAGAATTGATTTTTGATTTACCTCCAACAGTGAAGCGTAATGTACGAAAGATTGAGAAAATTCGTGTTAGAATTATTAATCTTACTTTTTCGGTCATATTTAATAATATATGTCTACAGGAAAGACTGCTACCAAAATATACTAATATATATATATATAAATATATATATATATATGACAATGTCAGACCACGGAGGAAAATGAAACAGGAATTTCCTTAAGTACTTTCGTATATTAAATACATCTTCAGAAGGAAGATGATTCCTTCGATTCCTTTGATTCCTTCTGAAGATGTATTTAATATACAAAAGTACTTAAGGAAATTCCTGTTTCATTTTCCTCCGTGGTCTGACATTGTCACATTCTTAATCACGTGTTTATTTTCGTGATATATATATATATATATATATATATATATATATATATATATATATATATATATATATATATATATATATATATATATATATATATATATATATATATATATATATATATATATATATATTATTAAATATGACCGAAAAAGTAAGATTAATAATTCTAACACGAATTTTCTCAATCTTTCGTACATTACGCTTCACTGTTGGAGGTAAATCAAAAATCAATGATTTACCTCCAACAGTGAAGCGTAATGTACGAAAGATTGAGAAAATTCGTGTTAGAATTATTAATCTTACTTTTTCGGTCATATTTAATAATATATGTCTACAGGAAAGACTGCTACCAAAATATACTAATATTAAAGCGCACGACCCAGCAGCAAGGAATCAAGCCTTCACGATAAAATATCGCCAGGATCTGATTCGTGATCAGATATACAAGGCAGAGAATGAAATCAAAGACAACAAAACGCAACTACTTCATGCTACAAACGAGTGGAGAAATAGCAACATCGACCATAGTATCCGTACCCGCATTGAACAACACCTCGACATCCTCACAGACCAACATCACCTCAGCACTGAAACAAGGATTATCAAGAAACTAACAACATTATATGGAGGACCTATGGCAATTCCACGACCAAGAGATGGCTTCCTGAACCTTGCAGGAATTAACCTCACTGAGCACCAAGTCACTCTCCTAAATCTGGGCATAAACTGTCATGTTATGTCCAGACCGAGTGAGATGGCCCGGAAAGTAGAGTTGGAAATTCTGTTGGACGACATATTCGACCTCGAGACACAAAAGAAGGTCACTACCAAAGATACCTTACAAGCAGAACTTATTGCAGAAGGAGGAAAGAATCGAGGCAACTACAGAAGCACCATACTGTCCCCCGAGCTTAAAGCGGCAGCTAAAAGCCTTCGTGAGAACAAGGAGATAGTTGTCAGGAGAGGTGACAAGTCGCCAATATATGTCATTCTTAAAAAAGACGAATATCTGGCGAAAATGAACATCATACTCTCTGACCAAACTAAGTTCCAAAGGGTAACGAAGGACACTACAGCCGAATTAAAAGCAAAGGTCAACAAACTGATCGAAACTGTGAACGCCAAGAAATCCGGACTCCACCTGCCAAAGATCATTGGGGAATATAAACCTGGATATGCGTATGGAAATGTCAAGACGCACAAGCCTGGAAACCCACTTCGGCCAATCATTAGCCAGATACCCACACCCACGAACAGACTGGCGAAGCGACTCAACGGCCTGCTGACTCCTTATGTTCCTTGCGCCTTCAGCCTGAAGTCTCCAAAGGAATTTGTTGACTTACTGCGGGGCACACGGGCCACAGGGATAAGAGCCTCGATGGACGTAGAATCGCTGTTTACCAACGTACCTGTGGACGAGACAATCGGAATGATAGCCGACAGAGTGTATCGTGATCCAGCCTGTACTCCTCTTGACATGCCAGAAAATATTCTGAGGAAACTACTCCAAGCTTGTACTAAAGAGGCACCCTTCTTGAGCCCGGATGGGCACATGTATAAGCAAGTAGATGGGGTCGCCATGGGTTCTCCCCTAGGTGTCCTGTTTGCAAACTTCTACATGGGTACCATCGAGCAAAAAGTCTTAGTCGACATGAGCTTGAAACCGGCCATATACTGCAGGTATGTTGACGACATTTTTACACAGGTACCTGATGTCAGACATCTGCAGGAGCTGAAGGAGGCATTTGAGCAGAGTTCCGTGCTGCGTTTCACTTACGAGATGGAAAAGGATGGGAAGCTGCCCTTTCTAGATGTAACAGTCATGGAAAAGGGCGGAGGTTTCCACACTGCAGTCTACACTAAGGAAACAAACATAGGAATGTGCCTAAATGCCAACAGCGACTGCCCTGACAGGTACAAGAGGAGTGTTGTTAACGCATATGTCGACCGTGCTCTCAGCCACAGCTCAGAATGGAAGCAAGTCGACGAAGAACTCTGTAGGGTAAGGCAGGTCCTAGTCAAAAACGGCTTCTCCAATGGTTTCATCGAAGACATCATAAGAAGGAAAGTGAAAAGCCATGCAACCTCTGAAGAGACAACTAACACAACACCTATACCCCCTATTAGACTATTTTACAGGAACTTCTTTTCCACAGCTCATAAAACGGAGGAAAGGGTCCTGAAAGATATTGTTAATAGAAACGTTATCCCTACAGACAAAAATCAGAGGATACAACTGACGATTTACTATAAAACCAGAAAAACGGCCAGCCTACTCATGAGAAACTCTCCAGACACAAAACAGAACGCTTTAAAAGAGACTAACGTCGTCTATGCCTTCAAATGCCCACTTGGGGACTGTAAGCTCCAAAAAACCCAGTATATAGGCAAGACAACAACATCTCTTTCTAGGCGTTTAACGATGCATAAGCAACAGGGCTCCATTAAGGAACATATAATCTCTTCCCACAACCAAACCATCGCCAGAGAAATCCTAGTAAACAACACAGAAATCATCGATAGATACAGCGATAGCAGGCGGCTTGACGTTTGCGAGGCACTACACATCAAGAAGTCAACACCAGCAATCAACAGCCAATTATTGCACAATTATATTCTACCCACCTCAAGAATCCACTCCAATATAGAAGCATCAAGAAATATGGACCAATAGGCTTTCTACAAACACTTCTATTCAATACCCATTGTTTGTGTTCTGTCTTGTGTTGATACTTTAATACCCTATTAATATCCCCTCTTGTTCTGTCTTGTGTTAATGCCACATCACCCCTCCCACCTTACTCAAATGTAGATATAAAATCGGAGATACGTAAGTTCTAATCAGTTGTGTATTTGTGAACTAAAGTCTTTGAAAATGTAATAAGTTTTACGAAACGCGCCCGTGTCGCGTCAGACTAGAAATAAAAATGAATTTTGGAGAATTGATTTTTGATTTACCTCCAACAGTGAAGCGTAATGTACGAAAGATTGAGAAAATTCGTGTTAGAATTATTAATCTTACTTTTTCGGTCATATTTAATAATATATGTCTACAGGAAAGACTGCTACCAAAATATATATATATATATATATATATATATATATATATATATATATATATATATATATATATATATATATATATATATATATATATATATATATATATATATATACATATATATATATATATATATATATATATATATATATATATATAAATATATATATATATATATATATATATATATATATATATATATATATATATATATATGCAGAATAACCACATATGAAAAATAGAAAATGCTTAACGCGTTTTCGGCTAATTCGCCTTCATCAGAGCAAAGTAGAATCAAAGTAGATTCTACTTTGCTCTGATGAAGGCGAATTAGCCGAAAACGCGTTAAGCATTTTCTATTTTTCATATGTGGTTATTCTGCATACTTGGATCAGTGTTTTTGTGATCATTGTTGCATATATATATATATATATATATATATATATATATATATATATATATATATATATATATATATAAATATATATATATATATATATATATATATATATATAATATATATATCTGAAAACTCACACCCCAGAAGTGACTCGAACCCATACTCCCAGAAGCAACGCAACTGGTATGTACAAGACGCCTTAATCCACTTGACCATCACGACCGGACAAAATGAGGTGATAGCCGAGGCTATATGAACCACCCCACCGCCGGCACTCGGATAGTTATCTTGGGCATAGCATTTTACCAAATCACCTCATTCTTTGGGGCACACGTGAGGAACACAAATGCGAACAAGCCTGAATGGTCCCTAGGACATATGCAACTGAAAACTCACACCCCAGAAGTGACTCGAACCCATACTCCCAGAAGCAACGCAACTGGTATGTACAAGACGCCTTAATCCACTTGACCATCACGACCGGACAAAATGAGGTGATAGCCGAGGCTATATGAACCACCCCACCGCCGGCACTCGGATAGTTATCTTGGGCATAGCATTTTACCAAATCACCTCATTCTTTGGGGCACACGTGAGGAACACAAATGCGAACAAGCCTGAATGGTCCCCAGGACATATACAACTGAAAACTCACACCCCAGAAGTGACTCGAACCCATACTCCCAGAAGCAACGCAACTGGTATGTACAAGACGCCTTAATCCACTTGACCATCACGACCGGACAAAATGAGGTGATAGCCGAGGCTATATGAACCACCCCACCGCCGAGCCTCGGCTATCACCTCATTTTGTCCGGTGGTGATGGTCAAGTGGATTAAGGCGTCTTGTACATACCAGTTGCGTTGCTTCTGGGAGTATGGGTTCGAGTCACTTCTGGGGTGTGAGTTTTCAGTTGCATATGTTTTGGGGACCATTCAGGCTTGTTCGCATTTGTGTTCCTCACGTGTGCCCCAAAGAATGAGGTGATTTGGTAAAATGCTATGCCCAAGATAACTATCCGAGTGCCGGCGGTGGGGTGGTTCATATAGCCTCGGCTATCACCTCATTTTGTCCGGTCGTGATGGTCAAGTGGATTAAGGCGTCTTGTACATACCAGTTGCGTTGCTTCTGGGAGTATGGGTTCGAGTCACTTCTGGGGTGTGAGTTTTCAGTTGCATATGTCCTGGGGACCATTCAGGCTTGTTGGCATTTGTGTTCCTCACGTGTGCCCCAAAGAATGAGGTGATTTGGTAAAATGCTATGCCCAAGATAACTATCCGAGTGCCGGCGGTGGGGTGGTTCATATAGCCTCGGCTATCACCTCATTTTGTCCGGTCGTGATGGTCAAGTGGATTAAGGCGTCTTGTACATACCAGTTGCGTTGCTTCTGGGAGTATGGGTTCGAGTCACTTCTGGGGTGTGAGTTTTCAGTTGCATATGTCCTGGGGACCATTCAGGCTTGTTCGCATAATATATATATATATATATATATATATATATATATATATATATATATATATATATATATATATATATATATATATATATATATATATATGTCGTACCTAATAGCCAGAACTCACTTCTCAGCCTACTATGCAAGGCCTGATTTGCCTAATAAGCCTAGTTTTCATGAATTAATGTTTTTTCGACAACCTAACCTACCTAACCTAACCTAACCTAAAGTTTTCGGCTACCTAACCTAACCTAACCTACAGAGATAGGTTAGGTTAGGTTAGGTAGGGTTGGTTAGGTTCGGTCATATATCTACGTTAATTTTAACTCCAATAAAAAAAAATTGACCTCATACATAATGAAATGGGTAGCTTTATCATTTCGTAAGAAAAAAATTAGAGAAAATATATTAATTCAGTAAAACTTGGCTTATTAGGCAAATCGGGCCTCGCATAGTAGGCTGAGAAGTGAGTTCTGGCTACTAGGTACGACATATATATATATATATATATATATATATGTCGTACCTAGTAGCCAGAACGCACTTCTCAGCCTACTATGCAAGGCCCGATTTGCCTAATAAGCCAAGTTTTCATGAATTAATTGTTTTTCGACTACCTAACCTACCTAACCTAACCTAACCTAACTTTTTCGGCTACCTAACCTAACCTAACCTATAAAGATTGGTTAGGTTAGGTTAGGTAGGGTTGGTTAGGTTCGGTCATATATCTACGTTAATTTTAACTCCAATAAAAAAATATTGACCTCATACATAATGAAATGGGTAGCTTTATCATTTCATAAGAAAAAAATTTGAGAAAATATATTAATTCAGGAAAACTTGGCTTATTAGGCAAATCGGGCCTTGCATAGTAGGCTGAGAAGTGCGTTCTGGCTACTAGGTACGACATATATATATATATATATATATATATATATATATATATATATATATATATATATATATATATATATATATATATATATATATGTCGTACCTAATAGCCAGAACGCACTTCTCAGCCTACTATTCAAGGCCCGATTTGCCTAATAAGCCAAGTTTTCATGAATTAATGTTTTTTCGTCTACCTAACCTACCTAACCTAACCTAACCTAGCTTTTTTTGGCTACCTAACCTAACCTTACCTATAAATATAGGTTAGGTTAGGTTAGGTAGGGTTGGTTAGGTTCGGTCATATATCTACGTTAATTTTAACTCCAATAAAAAAAAATTGACCTCATACATAGAGAAAAGGGTTGCTTTATCATTTCATAAGAAAAAAATTATAGTAAATATATTAATTCAGGAAAACTTGGCTTATTAGGCAAATCGGGCCTTGAATAGTAGGCTGAGAAGTGAGTTCTGGCTACTAGGTACGACATATATATATATATATATATATATATATATATATAAATATATATATATATATATATATATGTCGTACCTAGTAGCCAGAACGCACTTCTCAGTCTACTATGCAAGGCCCGATTTGCCTAATAAGCCAAGTTTTCATGAAATAATTGTTTTTCGACTACCTAACCTACCTAACCTAACCTAACCTGACTTTTTCGGCTACCATACCTAACCTAACCGATAAAGATAGGTTAGGTTAGGTTAGGTAGGGTTGGTTAGGTTCGGTCATATATCTATGTTAATTTTAACTCCAATAAAAAAAAATTGACTTTATACAAAATGAAATTGGTAGTTTTATCATTTCATAAGAAAAAAATTAGAGAAAATATATTAATTCAGGAAAACTTGGCTTATTAGGCAAATCGGGCCTTGCATACTAGGCCGAAAAGTGCGTTCTGGCTACTAGGTACGACATATATATATATATATATATATATATATATATATATATATATATATATATATATATGTCGTACCTAGTAGCCAGAACTCACTTCTCAGCCTACTATTCAAGGCACGATTTGCCTAATAAGCCAAGTTTTCCTGAATTAATATATTTACTATAATTTTTTTCTTATGAAATGATAAAGCAACCCTTTTCTCTATGTATGAGGTCAATTTTTTTTTATTGGAGTTAAAATTAACGTAGATATATGACCGAACCTAACCAACCCTACCTAACCTAACCTAACCTATATTTATATGTAAGGTTAGGTTAGGTAGCCAAAAAAAGCTAGGTTAGGTTAGGTTAGGTAGGTTAGGTAGACGAAAAAACATTAATTCATGAAAACTTGTCTTATTAGGCAAATCGGGCCTTGAATAGTAGGCTGAGAAATGCGTTCTGGCTATTAGGTACGACATATATATATATATATATATATATATATATATATATATATATGTCGTACCTAGTAGCCAGAACGCACTTCTCGGCCTACTATGCAAGGCCCGATTTACCTAATAAGCCAAGTTTTCATGAATTAATTGTTTTTCGACTACCTAACCTACCTAACCTAACCTAACCTAACTTTTTCGGCTACCTAACCTAACCTATATATTTTCTCTATTTTTTTCTTATGAAATGATAAAGCTACCCATTTCATTATCTATGAGGTCAATTTTTTTATTGGAGTTAAAATTAACGTAGATATATGACCGAACCTAACCAACCCTACCTAACCTAACCTAACCTATCTTTATATGTTAGGTTAGGTTAGGTAGCAGAAAAAGTTAGGTTAGGTTAGGTAGGTTAGGTAGTCGAAAAACATTAATTCGTGAAAACTTGGCTTATTAGGCAAATCGGGCCTTGCATAGTAGGCTGAGAAGTGCGTTCTGGCTACTAGGTACGACATATATATATATATATATATATATATATATATATATATATATATATATATATATATATATATGTCGTACCTAGTAGCCAGAAAGCACTTCTATGACTACTATGCAAGGCCCGATTTGCCTAATAAGCCAAGTTTTCATGAATTAATTGTTTTTCGACTACCTAACCTACCTAACCTAACCTAACGTAACCTTTTGAGCTACCTAACCTAACCTAACCTATAAAGATAGGTTAGGTTAGGTTAGGTAGGGTTGGTTAGGTTCGGTCATATATCTACGTTAATTTTAACTCCAATAAAAAAATATTGACCTCATACATAACGAAATGGGTAGCTTTATCATTTCATAAGAAAAAAAATAAAGAAAATATAATAATTCATGAAAACTTGGCTTATTAGGCAAATTGGGCCTTGCATAGTAGGCATAGAAGTGAGTTCTGGCTGCTAGGTACGACATATATATATATATATATATATATATATATATATATATATTTATATATATATATGTCGTACCTAGTAGCCAGAACGCACTTGTCAGCCTACTATGCAAGGCCCGATTTGCCTAATAAGCCAAGTTTTCATGAATTAATTGTTTTTCGACTACCTAACCTACCTAACCTAACCTAACCTAACTTTTTCGGCTACCTAACTTAACCTAACCTATAGAAATAGGTTAGGTTAGGTTAGGTAGGGTTGGTTAGGTTCGGTCATATATCTACGTTAATTTTAACTTCAATAAAAAAAAATTGACCTCATACGTAATGATATGGGTAGCTTTATCATTTCATAAGAAAAAAAATTGAGAAAATATATTAATTCAGGAAAACTTGGCTTATTAGGCAAATCGGGCCTTGAATAGTTGGCTGAGAAGTGCGTTCTGGCTACTAGGTACGACATATATATATATATATATATATATATATATATATATATATATATATACATATATATATATATATATATATATATATATATATATATATATATATATATATATATATATATATATATATATATATATATATATAAGAAGTGTTTGACTTGCAACAATGATCGAACCCGTCTGTGACATTCATCAATGTTTCCCATTGTTGTGTTCTTCAAGAGATCCATAACCTTTAAGCACCTTTTTGCATCATTATTTTTGTATCAACCCATGTATATCTTGTAACCATCAAATGCATAATAAAGCACAAAAAATATTCAAGGAAGGGGGTGGTAGGAGAAAAGCACACAGAAACTGTATTGGAGGGGATCTAAACATTCCCTCTAATGCGTTATGCGTGGTTTCCTCCGAGGCTATGGGTCCCCCTTCTTCCAGCTAGAGGTGGTACTCCCTTCCTATTTTATATATATATATATATATATATATATATATATATATATATATATATATATATATATATATATATATATATATATATATATATATGTCGTTACATAGTAGCCAGAACGCACTTCTCAGCCTACTATGCAAGCCCTGATTTGCCTAATAAGCCAAGTTTTCATGAAATAATTGTTTTTCGACTACCTAACCTAACCTAACCTAACTTTTTCGGCTACCTAACCTAACCTAACCTATAAAGATAGGTTAGGTTAGGTTAGGAAGGGTTGGTTAGGTTCGGTCATATATCTACGTTAATTTTAACTCCAATAAAAAAAAATTGACCTCATACATAATGAAATGGGTAGTTTTATCATTTCATAAGAAAAAAATTAGAGAAAATATATAAATTCAGGAAAACTTGGCTTATTAGGCAAATCGGGCCTTGCATAGTAGGCTGAGAAGTGCGTTCTGGCTACTAGGTACGACATATATATATATATATATATATATATATATATATATATATATATATATATATATATATATATATATATATATATATATATATGTCGTACCTAGTAGCCAGAACGCACTTCTCAGCCTACTATGCAAGGCCCGATTTGCCTAATAAGCCAAGTTTTCATGAATTAATTGTTTTTCGACTACCTAACCTAACCTAACTTTCTCGGCTACCTAACCTAACCTAGCCTATAGAGATAGGTTAAGTTAGGTTAGGTAGGGTTGGTTAGGTTCGGTCATATATCTACCTTAATTTTAACTCCAATAAAAAAAAATTGACTCTATACAAAATGAAATTGGTAGTTTTATCATTTCATAAGAAAAAAATTTGAGAAAATATATTAATTCGTGAAAACTTGGCTTATTAGGCAAATCGGGCCTTGCATAGTAGGCTGAGAAGTGCGTTCTGGCTACTAGGTACGACATATATATATATATATGTCGTACCTAATAGCCAGAACGCACTTCTATGCCTACTATTCAAGGCCCGATTTGCCTAATAAGCCAAGTTTTCATGAATTAATTGTTTTTCGACTACCTAACCTACCTAACCTAACCTAACGTAACCTTTTCAGCTACCTAACCTAACCTAACCTATAAAGATAGGTTAGGTTAGGTTAGGTAGGGTTGGTTAGGTTCGGTCATATATCTACGTTAATTTTAACTCCAATAAAAAAATATTGACCTCATACATAACGAAATGGGTAGCTTTATCATTTCATAAGAAAAAAAATAAAGAAAATATATTAATTCATGAAAACTTGGCTTATTAGGCAAATTGGGCCTTGCATAGTAGGCATAGAAGTGAGTTCTGGCTACTAGGTACGACATATATATATATATATATATATATATATATATATATATATATATATATATATATATATATATATATATATATATATATATATATATATATATATATATATATAAGAAGTGTTTGACTTGCAACAATGATCGAACCCGTCTGTGACATTCATCAATGTTTCCCATTGTTGTGTTCTTCAAGAGATCCATAACCTTTAAGCACCTTTTTGCATCATTATTTTTGTATCAACCCATGTATATCTTGTAACCATCAAATGCATAATAAAGCACAAAAAATATTCAAGGAAGGGGGTGGTAGGAGAAAAGCACACAGAAACTGTATTGGAGGGGATCTAAACATTCCCTCTAATGCGTTATGCGTGGTTTCCTCCGAGGCTATGGGTCCCCCTTCTTCCAGCTAGAGGTGGTACTCCCTTCCTATTTTTATATATATATATATATATATATATGTCGTTACATAGTAGCCAGAACGCACTTCTCAGCCTACTATGCAAGGCCTGATTTGCCTAATAAGCCAAGTTTTCATGAAATAATTGTTTTTCGACTACCTAACCTAACCTAACCTAACTTTTTCGGCTACCTAACCTAACCTAACCTATAAAGATAGGTTAGGTTAGGTTAGGAAGGGTTGGTTAGGTTCGGTCATATATCTACGTTAATTTTAACTCCAATAAAAAAAAATTGACCTCATACATAATGAAATGGGTAGTTTTATCATTTCATAAGAAAAAAATTAGAGAAAATATATAAATTCAGGAAAACTTGGCTTATTAGGCAAATCGGGCCTTACATAGTAGGCTGAGAAGCGCGTTCTGGCTACTAGGTACGACATATATACATATATATATATATATATATATATATATATATATATATATATATATATATATATGTCGTACCTAATAGCCAGAACGCACTTCTCAGCCTACTATGCAGAGCCCAATTTGCCTAATAAGCCAAGTTTTCATGAATTAATGTTTTTTCGACGACCTAACCTACCTAACCTAACCTAACCTACCCTTTTCGGTTACCTAACCCAACCTAACCTATAAAGATAGGATAGGTTAGGTTAGGTAGGGTTGGTTAGGTTCGGTCATATATCTACGTTAATTTTAACTACAATAAAACAAAATTGACATCATACATAATGAAATGGGTAGCTTTATCATTTCATAAGAAAAAAATTTGAGAAAATATATTAATTCAGGAAAACTTGGCTTATTAGGCAAATCGGGCCTTGCAAAGTAGGCTGAGAAGTGCGTTCTGGCTACTAGGTACGACATATATATATATATATATATATATATATATATATATATATATATATATATATATATATGTCGTACCTAGTAGCCAGAACGCACTTATCAGCCTAATATGCAAGGCCCGATTTGCCTAATAAGCTAAGTTTTCATGAATTAATGTTTTTTCGACAACCTAACCTACCTAACCTAACCTAACCTAACTTTTTCGGCTACCTAACCGAACCTAACCTATGGAGATAGGTTAGGTTAGGTTAGGTAGGGTTGGTTAGGTTTGTCATATATCTACGTTAATTTTAACGCAAATAAAAAAAAATTAATCTCATACATAATGAAATGGGTAGCTTTATCATTTCATAAGAAAAAAATTAGAGAAAATATATTATTTCAGGAAAACTTGGCTTATTAGGCAAATCGGGCCTCGCATAGTAGGCTGAGAAGTGCGTTCTGGCTACTAGGTACGACATATATATATATATATGTCGTACCTAGTAGCCAGAACGCACTTCTCAGCCTACTATGCAAGGCCCGATTTGCCTAATAAGCCAAGTTTTCATGAATTAATTGTTTTTCGACTACCTAACCTAACCTAACTTTCTCGGCTACCTAACCTAACCTAGCCTATAGAGATAGGTTAAGTTAGGTTAGGTAGGGTTGGTTAGGTTCGGTCATATATCTACCTTAATTTTAACTCCAATAAAAAAAAATTGACTTTATACAAAATGAAATTGGTAGTTTTATCATTTCATAAGAAAAAAATTAGAGAAAATATATTAATTCAGGAAAACTTGGCTTATTAGGCAAATCGGGCCTTGCATACTAGGCCGAAAAGTGCGTTCTGGCTACTAGGTACGACATATATATATATATATATATATATATATATATATATATATATATATATATATATATATATATATATATATATATATATATATGTCGTACCTAGTAGCCAGAATGCACTTCTCAGCCTACTATGCAAGGCCCGATTTGCCTAATAAGCCAAGTTTTCATGAATTAATTGTTTTTCGACTACCTAACCTACCTAACCTAACCTAACCTAACTTTTTCGGCTACCTAACCTAACCTAACCTAACTTTTTCGGCTACCTAACCTAACCTAACCTATAAAGATTGGTTAGGTTAGGTTAGGTAGGGTTGGTTAGGTTCAGTCATATATCTACGTTAATTTTAACTCCAATAAAAAAAATTGACCTCAAACATAATGAAATGGGTAGCTTTATCATTTCATAAGAAAAAAAATTAGAGAAATAATATTAATTCAGGAAAACTTGTCTTATTAGGCAAAACGGGCCTTGCATATTAGGCTGAGAAGTGCGTTCAGGCTATTAGGTTCGACATATATATATATATATATATATATATATATATATATATATATATATATATATATATATATGTCGTACCTAGTAGCCAGAACGCACTTCTCGGCCTACTATGCAAGGCCCGATTTACCTAATAAGCCAAGTTTTCATGAATTAATTGTTTTTCGACTACCTAACCTACCTAACCTAACCTAACCTAACTTTTTCGGCTACCTAACCTAACCTATATATTTTCTCTATTTTTTTCTTATGAAATGATAAAGCTACCCATTTCATTATCTATGAGGTCAATTTTTTTATTGGAGTTAAAATTAACGTAGATATATGACCGAACCTAACCAACCCTACCTAACCTAACCTAACCTATCTTTATATGTTAGGTTAGGTTAGGTAGCAGAAAAAGTTAGGTTAGGTTAGGTTAGGTAGGTTAGGTAGTCGAAAAACATTAATTCGTGAAAACTTGGCTTATTAGGCAAATCGGGCCTTGCATAGTAGGCTGAGAAGTGCGTTCTGGCTACTAGGTACGACATATATATATATATATATATATATATATATATATATATATATATATATATATATATATATATATATATGTCGTACCTAATAGCCAGAACGCACTTCTCAGCCTACTATTCAAGGCCCGATTTGCCTAATAAGCCAAGTTTTCATGAATTAATGTTTTTTCGTCTACCTAACCTACCTAACCTAACCTAACCTAGCTTTTTTTGGCTACCTAACCTAACCTTACCTATAAATATAGGTTAGGTTAGGTTAGGTAGGGTTGGTTAGGTTCGGTCATATATCTACGTTAATTTTAACTCCAATAAAAAAAAATTGACCTCATACATAGAGAAAAGGGTTGCTTTATCATTTCATAAGAAAAAAATTATAGTAAATATATTAATTCAGGAAAACTTGGCTTATTAGGCAAATCGGGCCTTGAATAGTAGGCTGAGAAGTGAGTTCTGGCTACTAGGTACGACATATATATATATATATATATATATATATATATATATATATATATGTCGTACCTAGTATCCAGAACGCACTTCTATGACTACTATGCAAGGCCCGATTTGCCTAATAAGCCAAGTTTTCATGAATTAATTGTTTTTCGACTACCTAACCTACCTAACCTAACCTAACGTAACCTTTTGAGCTACCTAACCTAACCTAACCTATAAAGATAGGTTAGGTTAGGTTAGGTAGGGTTGGTTAGGTTCGGTCATATATCTACGTTAATTTTAACTCCAATAAAAAAATATTGACCTCATACATAACGAAATGGGTAGCTTTATCATTTCATAAGAAAAAAAATAAAGAAAATATAATAATTCATGAAAACTTGGCTTATTAGGCAAATTGGGCCTTGCATAGTAGGCATAGAAGTGAGTTCTGGCTACTAGGTACGACATATATATATATATATATATATATATATATATGTCGTACCTAGTAGCCAGAACTCACTTCTCAGCCTACTATTCAAGGCCCGATTTGCCTAATAAGCCAAGTTTTCCTGAATTAATATATTTACTATAATTTTTTTCTTATGAAATGATAAAGCAACCCTTTCCTCTATGTATGAGGTCAATTTTTTTTTATTGGAGTTAAAATTAACGTAGATATATGACCGAACCTAACCAACCCTACCTAACCTAACCTAACCTATATTTATAGGTAAGGTTAGGTTAGGTAGCCAAAAAAAGTTAGGTTAGGTTAGGTTAGGTAGGTTAGGTAGACGAAAAAACATTAATTCATGAAAACTTGGCTTATTAGGCAAATCGGGCCTTGAATAGTAGGCTGAGAAGTGCGTTCTGGCTACTAGGTACGACATATATATATATATATATATATATATATATATATATATATATATATATATATATATATATATATATATATATAAGAAGTGTTTGACTTGCAACAATGATCGAACCCGTCTGTGACATTCATCAATGTTTCCCATTGTTGTGTTCTTCAAGAGATCCATAACCTTTAAGCACCTTTTTGCATCATTATTTTTGTATCAACCCATGTATATCTTGTAACCATCAAATGCATAATAAAGCACAAAAAATATTCAAGGAAGGGGGTGGTAGGAGAAAAGCACACAGAAACTGTATTGGAGGGGATCTAAACATTCCCTCTAATGCGTTATGCGTGGTTTCCTCCGAGGCTATGGGTCCCCCTTCTTCCAGCTAGAGGTGGTACTCCCTTCCTATTTTATATATATATATATATATATATATATATATATATATATATATATATATATATATATATATATATATATATATATATATATGTCGTTACATAGTAGCCAGAACGCACTTCTCAGCCTACTATGCAAGTCCTGATTTGCCTAATAAGCCAAGTTTTCATGAAATAATTGTTTTTCGACTACCTAACCTAACCTAACCTAACTTTTTCGGCTACCTAACCTAACCTAACCTATAAAGATAGGTTAGGTTAGGTTAGGAAGGGTTGGTTAGGCTCGGTCATATATCTACGTTAATTTTAACTCCAATAAAAAAAAATTGACCTCATACATAATGAAATGGGTAGTTTTATCATTTCATAAGAAAAAAATTAGAGAAAATATATAAATTCAGGAAAACTTGGCTTATTAGGCAAATCGGGCCTTGCATAGTAGGCTGAGAAGCGCGTTCTGGCTACTAGGTACGACATATATACATATATATATATATATATATATATATATATATATATATATATATATATATATATATATATATGTCGTACCTAGTAGCCAGAACGCACTTATCAGCCTAATATGCAAGGCCCGATTTGCCTAATAAGCTAAGTTTTCATGAATTAATGTTTTTTCGACAACCTAACCTACCTAACCTAACCTAACCTAACTTTTTCGGCTACCTAACCGAACCTAACCTATGGAGATAGGTTAGGTTAGGTTAGGTAGGGTTGGTTAGGTTTGGTCATATATCTACGTTAATTTTAACGCAAATAAAAAAAAATTAATCTCATACATAATGAAATGGGTAGCTTTATCATTTCATAAGAAAAAAATTAGAGAAAATATATTATTTCAGGAAAACTTGGCTTATTAGGCAAATCGGGCCTCGCATAGTAGGCTGAGAAGTGCGTTCTGGCTACTAGGTACGACATATATATATATATATATATATATATGTCGTACCTAGTAGCCAGAACGCACTTCTCAGCCTACTATGCAAGGCCCGATTTGCCTAATAAGCCAAGTTTTCATGAATTAATTGTTTTTCGACTACCTAATCTAACCTAACTTTCTAGGCTACCTAACCTAACCTAGCCTATAGAGATAGGTTAAGTTAGGTTAGGTAGGGTTGGTTAGGTTCGGTCATATATCTACCTTAATTTTAACTCCAATAAAAAAAAAATGACTTTATACAAAATGAAATTGGTAGTTTTATCATTTCATAAGAAAAAAATTAGAGAAAATATATTAATTCGTGAAAACTTGGCTTATTAGGCAAATCGGGCCTTGCATAGTAGGCTGAGAAGTGCGTTCTGGCTACTAGGTACGACATATATATATATATATGTCGTATATATGTCATATATATATATATATGTCGTACCTAATAGCCAGAACGCACTTCTATGAATACTATGCAAGGCCCGATTTGCCTAATAAGCCAAGTTTTCATGAATTAATTGTTTTTCGACTACCTAACCTACCTACCCTAACCTAACGTAACCTTTTCAGCTACCTAACCTAACCTAACCTATAAAGATAGGTTAGGTTAGGTTAGGTAGGGATGGTTAGGTTCGGTCATATATCTACGTTAATTTTAACTCCAATAAAAAAATATTGACCTCATACATAACGAAATGGGTAGCTTTATCATTTCATAAGAAAAAAAATAAAGAAAATATATTAATTCATGAAAACTTGGCTTATTAGGCAAATTGGGCCTTGCATAGTAGGCATAGAAGTGAGTTCTGGCTACTAGGTACGACATATATATATATATATATATATATATATATATATATATATATATATATATATATATATATATATATATATATATATATATATATATATATATATAAGAAGTGTTTGACTTGCAACAATGATCGAACCCGTCTGTGACATTCATCAATGTTTCCCATTGTTGTGTTCTTCAAGAGATCCATAACCTTTAAGCACCTTTTTGCATCATTATTTTTGTATCAACCCATGTATATCTTGTAACCATCAAATGCATAATAAAGCACAAAAAATATTCAAGGAAGGGGGTGGTAGGAGAAAAGCACACAGAAACTGTATTGGAGGGGATCTAAACATTCCCTCTAATGCGTTATGCGTGGTTTCCTCCGAGGCTATGGGTCCCCCTTCTTCCAGCTAGAGGTGGTACTCCCTTCCTATTTTATATATATATATATATATATATATATATATATATATATATATATATATATATATATATATATATATATATATATATATATATATATATATGTCGTACCTAGTAGCCAGAACTCACTTTTTGGCCTACTATTCAAGGCCCGATTTGCCTAATAAGCCAAGTTTTCATGAATTAATTGTTTTTCGACTACCTAACCTACCTAACCTAACCTAACCTAACTTTTTCGGCTACCTAACCAAACCTAACCTATAAAGATAGGTTAGGTTAGGTTAGGCAGGGTTGGTTAGGTTCGGTCATATATCTACGTTAATTTAAACTCCAATAAAAAAAAATTTACCTCATACATAATGAAATGGGTAGCTTTATCATTTCATAAGAAAAAAATTAGAAAAAATATATTAATTTAGGAAAACTTGGCTTATTAGGCAAATCGGGCCTTGAATAGTAGGCCAAAAAGTGAGTTCTGGCTACTAGATACGACATATATATATATATATGTCGTACCTAATAGCCAGAACGCACTTCTCAGCCTACTATTCAAGGCCCGATTTGCCTAATAAGCCAAGTTTTCATGAATTAATATTTTTTCGTCTACCTAACCTACCTAACCTAACCTAACCTAGCTTTTTTTGGCTACCTAACCTAACCTTACCTATAAATATAGGTTAGGTTAGGTTAGGTAGGGCTGGTTAGGTTCGGTCATATATCTACGTTAATTTTAACTCCAATAACATAAAATTAACCTCATACATAGAGAAAAGGGTTGCTTTATCATTTCATAAGAAAAAAAATATAGTAAATATATTAATTCAGGAAAACTTGGCTTATTAGGCAAATCGGGCCTTGAATAGTAGGCTGAGAAGTGAGTTCTGGCTACTAGGTACGACATATATATATATATATATATATATATATATATATATATATATATATATATATATATATATATATATATATATGTCGTTACATAGTAGCCAGAACGCACTTCTCAGCCTACTATGCAAGGCCTGATTTGCCTAATAAGCCAAGTTTTCATGAAATAATTGTTTTTCGACTACCTAACCTAACCTAACCTAACTTTTTCGGCTACCTAACCTAACCTAACCTATAAATATAGGTTAGGTTAGGTTAGGAAGGGTTGGTTAGGTTCGGTCATATATCTACGTTAATTTTAACTCCAATAAAAAAAAATTGACCTCATACATAATGAAATGGGTAGTTTTATCATTTCATAAGAAAAAAATTAGAGAAAATATATAAATTCAGGAAAACTTGGCTTATTAGGCAAATCGGGCCCTACATAGTATGCTGAGAAGCGCGTTCTGGCTACTAGGTACGACATATATACATATATATATATATATATATATATATATATGTCGTACCTAGTAGCCAGAACGCACTTCTCGGCCTACTATGCAAGGCCCGATTTGCCAAATAAGCCAAGTTTTTCTGAATTAGTATATTTTCTCAAATTTTTTTCTTATGAAATGATAAAGCTACCCATTTCATTATGTATGAGGTCAATTTTTTTTAATTGGAGTTAAAATTAACGTAGATATATGACCGAACCTAACCAACCCTATCTAACCTAACCAAACCTATTTTTATAGGTAAGGTTAGGTTAGGTAGCCGAAAAAGTTAGGTTAGGTTAGGTTAGGTAGGTTAGGTAGTCGAAAAACAATTAATTCGTGAAAACTTGGCTTATTAGGCAAATCGGGCCTTGCATAGTAGGCCAAGAAGTGCGTTCTGGCTACTAGGTACGACATATATATATATATATATATATATATATATATATATATATATATATATATATATATATATATATATATATATATATATATATATATATATATATATATGTCGTACCTAGTAGCCAGAACGCACTTATCAGCCTAATATGCAAGGCCCGATTTGCCTAATAAGCTAAGTTTTCATGAATTAATGTTTTTTCGACAACCTAACCTACCTAACCTAACCTAACCTAACTTTTTCGGCTATCTAACCGAACCTAACCTATGGAGATAGGTTAGGTTAGGTTAGGTAGGGTTGGTTAGGTTTGTCATATATCTACGTTAATTTTAACGCAAATAAAAAAAAATTAATCTCATACATAATGAAATGGGTAGCTTTATCATTTCATAAGAAAAAAATTAGAGAAAATATATTATTTCAGGAAAACTTGGCTTATTAGGCAAATCGGGCCTCGCATAGTAGGCTGAGAAGTGCGTTCTGGCTACTAGGTACGACATATATATATATATATGTCGTACCTAGTAGCCAGAACGCACTTCTCAGCCTACTATGCAAGGCCCGATTTGCCTAATAAGCCAAGTTTTCATGAATTAATTGTTTTTCGACTACCTAACCTAACCTAACTTTCTCGGCTACCTAACCTAACCTAGCCTATAGAGAGAGGTTAAGTTAGGTTAGGTAGGGTTGGTTAGGTTCGGTCATATATCTACCTTAATTTTAACTCCAATAAAAAAAAATTGACTTTATACAAAATGAAATTGGTAGTTTTATCATTTCATAAGAAAAAAATTAGAGAAAATATATTAATTCAGGAAAACTTGGCTTATTAGGCAAATCGGGCCTTGCATACTAGGCCGAAAAGTGCGTTCTGGCTACTAGGTACGACATATATATATATATATATATATATATATATATATATATATATATATATATATATATATATATATATATATATATATATATATGTCGTACCTAGTAGCCAGAACGCACTTTTTGGCCTACTATTCAAGGCCCGATTTGCCTAATAAGCCAAGTTTTCCTGAATTAATATATATTCTCTAATTTTTTTCTTATGAAATGATAAATCTACCCTTTTCATTATGTATGAGGTCAATTTTTCTTTATTGGAGTTAAAATTAACGTAGATATTTGACCGAACCTAACCAACCCTACCTAACCTAACCTAACCTATCTTTATAGGTTAGGTTAGGTTAGGTAGCCGAAAAAGTTAGGTTAGGTTAGGTTAGGTAGGTTAGGTAGTCGAAAAACAATTAATTCATGAAAACTTGGCTTATTAGGCAAATCGGGCCTTGCATAGTAGGCTGAGAAGTGCGTTCTGGCTACTAGGTACGACATATATATATATATATATATATATATATATATATATATGTCGTACCTAGTAGCCAGAATGCACTTCTCAGCCTACTATGCAAGGCCCGATTTGCCTAATAAGCCAAGTTTTCATGAATTAATTGTTTTTCGACTACCTAACCTACCTAACCTAACCTAACCTAACTTTTTCGGCTACCTAACCTAACCTAACCTAACTTTTTCGGCTACCTAACCTAACCTAACCTATAAAGATTGGTTAGGTTAGGTTAGGTAGGGTTGGTTAGGTTCAGTCATATATCTACGTTAATTTTAACTCCAATAAAAAAAATTGACCTCAAACATAATGAAATGGGTAGCTTTATCATTTCATAAGAAAAAAAATTAGAGAAATAATATTAATTCAGGAAAACTTGTCTTATTAGGCAAAACGGGCCTTGCATATTAGGCTGAGAAGTGCGTTCAGGCTATTAGGTTCGACATATATATATATATATATATATATATATATATATATATATATATATATATATATATATATATATATATATATATATATGTCGTACCTAGTAGCCAGAACGCACTTCTCGGCCTACTATGCAAGGCCCGATTTACCTAATAAGCCAAGTTTTCATGAATTAATTGTTTTTCGACTACCTAACCTACCTAACCTAACCTAACCTAACTTTTTCGGCTACCTAACCTAACCTATATATTTTCTCTATTTTTTTCTTATGAAATGATAAAGCTACCCATTTCATTATCTATGAGGTCAATTTTTTTATTGGAGTTAAAATTAACGTAGATATATGACCGAACCTAACCAACCCTACCTTACCTAACCTAACCTATCTTTATATGTTAGGTTAGGTTAGGTAGCAGAAAAAGTTAGGTTAGGTTAGGTTAGGTAGGTTAGGTAGTCGAAAAACATTAATTCGTGAAAACTTGGCTTATTAGGCAAATCGGGCCTTGCATAGTAGGCTGAGAAGTGCGTTCTGGCTACTAGGTACGACATATATATATATATATATATATATATATATATATATATATATATATATATATATATATATATATATATATATATATATATATATATATATATGTCGTACCTAATAGCCAGAACGCACTTCTCAGCCTACTATTCAAGGCCCGATTTGCCTAATAAGCCAAGTTTTCATGAATTAATGTTTTTTCGTCTACCTAACCTACCTAACCTAACCTAACCTAGCTTTTTTTGGCTACCTAACCTAACCTTACCTATAAATATAGGTTAGGTTAGGTTAGGTAGGGTTGGTTAGGTTCGGTCATATATCTACGTTAATTTTAACTCCAATAAAAAAAAATTGACCTCATACATAGAGAAAAGGGTTGCTTTATCATTTCATAAGAAAAAAATTATAGTAAATATATTAATTCAGGAAAACTTGGCTTATTAGGCAAATCGGGCCTTGAATAGTAGGCTGAGAAGTGAGTTCTGGCTACTAGGTACGACATATATATATATATATATATATATATATATATATATATGTCGTACCTAGTATCCAGAACGCACTTCTATGACTACTATGCAAGGCCCGATTTGCCTAATAAGCCAAGTTTTCATGAATTAATTGTTTTTCGACTACCTAACCTACCTAACCTAACCTAACGTAACCTTTTGAGCTACCTAACCTAACCTAACCTATAAAGATAGGTTAGGTTAGGTTAGGTAGGGTTGGTTAGGTTCGGTCATATATCTACGTTAATTTTAACTCCAATAAAAAAATATTGACCTCATACATAACGAAATGGGTAGCTTTATCATTTCATAAGAAAAAAAATAAAGAAAATATAATAATTCATGAAAACTTGGCTTATTAGGCAAATTGGGCCTTGCATAGTAGGCATAGAAGTGAGTTCTGGCTACTAGGTACGACATATATATATATATATATATATATATATATATATATATATATATATATATATATATATATATATATATATATATATATATATATATAAGAAGTGTTTGACTTGCAACAATGATCGAACCCGTCTGTGACATTCATCAATGTTTCCCATTGTTGTGTTCTTCAAGAGATCCATAACCTTTAAGCACCTTTTTGCATCATTATTTTTGTATCAACCCATGTATATCTTGTAACCATCAAATGCATAATAAAGCACAAAAAATATTCAAGGAAGGGGGTGGTAGGAGAAAAGCACACAGAAACTGTATTGGAGGGGATCTAAACATTCCCTCTAATGCGTTATGCGTGGTTTCCTCCGAGGCTATGGGTCCCCCTTCTTCCAGCTAGAGGTGGTACTCCCTTCCTATTTTATATATATATATATATATATATATATATATATATATATATATATATATATATATATATATATATATATATATATATATATATATATATATATATATATATATATATGTCGTTACATAGTAGCCAGAACGCACTTCTCAGCCTACTATGCAAGCCCTGATTTGCCTAATAAGCCAAGTTTTCATGAAATAATTGTTTTTCGACTACCTAACCTAACCTAACCTAACTTTTTCGGCTACCTAACCTAACCTAACCTATAAAGATAGGTTAGGTTAGGTTAGGAAGGGTTGGTTAGGCTCGGTCATATATCTACGTTAATCTTAACTCCAATAAAAAAAAATTGACCTCATACATAATGAAATGGGTAGTTTTATCATTTCATAAGAAAAAAATTAGAGAAAATATATAAATTCAGGAAAACTTGGCTTATTAGGCAAATCGGGCCTTGCATAGTAGGCTGAGAAGCGCGTTCTGGCTACTAGGTACGACATATATACATATATATATATATGTCGTACCTAATAGCCAGAACGCACTTCTCAGCCTACTATTCAAGGCCCGATTTGCCTAATAAGCCAAGTTTTCATGAATTAATGTTTTTTCGTCTACCTAACCTACCTAACCTAACCTAACCTAGCTTTTTTTGGCTACCTAACCTAACCTTACCTATAAATATAGGTTAGGTTAGGTTAGGTAGGGTTGGTTAGGTTCGGTCATATATCTACGTTAATTTTAACTCCAATAACATAAAATTGACCTCATACATAGAGAAAAGGGTTGCTTTATCATTTCATAAGAAAAAAAATATAGTAAATATAATAATTCAGGAAAACTTGGCTTATTAGGCAAATCGGGCCTTGAATAGTAGGCTGAGAAGTGAGTTCTGGCTACTAGGTACGACATATATATATATATATATATATATATATATATATATATATATATATATATATGTCGTACCTATTAGCCAGAACGCACTTCTCAGCCTACTATTCAAGGCCCGATTTGCCTAATAAGCCAAGTTTTCATGAATTAATGTTTTTTCGTCTACCTAACCTACCTAACCTAACCTAACCTAGCTTTTTTGGCTACCTAACCTAACCTTACCTATAAATATAGGTTAGGTTAGGTTAGGTAGGGTTGGTTAGGTTCGGTCATATATCTACGTTAATTTTAACTCCAATAAAAAAAAATTGACCTCATACATAGAGAAAAGGGTTGCTTTATCATTTCATAAGAAAAAAATTATAGTAAATATATTAATTCAGGAAAACTTGGCTTATTAGGCAAATCGGGCCTTGAATAGTAGGCTGAGAAGTGAGTTCTGGCTACTAGGTACGACATATATATATATATATATATATATATATATATGTCGTACCTAGTAGCCAGAACGCACTTATCAGCCTAATATGCAAGGCCCGATTTGCCTAATAAGCTAAGTTTTCATGAATTAATGTTTTTTCGACAACCTAACCTACCTAACCTAACCTAACCTAACTTTTTCGGCTACCTAACCGAACCTAACCTATGGAGATAGGTTAGGTTAGGTTAGGTAGGGTTGGTTAGGTTTGTCATATATCTACGTTAATTTTAACGCAAATAAAAAAAAATTAATCTCATACATAATGAAATGGGTAGCTTTATCATTTCATAAGAAAAAAATTAGAGAAAATATATTATTTCAGGAAAACTTGGCTTATTAGGCAAATCGGGCCTCGCATAGTAGGCTGAGAAGTGCGTTCTGGCTACTAGGTACGACATATATACATATATATATATATATATATATATATATATATATATATATATATATATATATATATATATATATATATATATATATATATATATATATATATATATATATATATATATATATATATATGTCGTACCTAGTAGCCAGAACGCACTTCTCAGCCTACTATGCAAGGCCCGATTTGCCTAATAAGCCAAGTTTTCATGAATTAATTGTTTTTCGACTACCTAACCTAACCTAACTTTCTCGGCTACCTAACCTAACCTAGCCTATAGAGATAGGTTAAGTTAGGTTAGGTAGGGTTGGTTAGGTTCGGTCATATATCTACCTTAATTTTAACTCCAATAAAAAAAAATTGACTTTATACAAAATGAAATTGGTAGTTTTATCATTTCATAAGAAAAAAATTAGAGAAAATATATTAATTCAGGAAAACTTGGCTTATTAGGCAAATCGGGCCTTGCATAGTAGGCCGAGAAGTGCGTTCTGGCTACTAGGTACGACATATATATATATATATATATATATATATATATATATATATATATATATATATATATATATATATATATATATATATATATATATATATGTCGTACCTAATAGCCAGAACGCACTTCTCAGCCTACTATTCAAGGCCCGATTTGCCTAATAAGCCAAGTTTTCATGAATTAATGTTTTTTCGTCTACCTAACCTACCTAACCTAACCTAACCTAGCTTTTTTTGGCTACCTAACCTAACCTTACCTATAAATATAGGTTAGGTTAGGTTAGGTAGGGTTGGTTAGGTTCGGTCATATATCTACGTTAATTTTAACTCCAATAAAAAAAAATTGACCTCATACATAGAGAAAAGGGTTGCTTTATCATTTCATAAGAAAAAAATTATAGTAAATATATTATTTCAGGAAAACTTGGGTTATTAGGCAAATCGGGCCTTGAATAGTAGGCTGAGAAGTGAGTTCTGGCTACTAGGTACGACATATATATATATATATATATATATATATATATATATATATATATATATATATATATATATATATATATATATATATATATGTCGTACCTAATAGCCAGAACGCACTTTTATGCCTACTATGCAAGGCCTGATTTGCCTAATAAGCCAAGTTTTCATGAATTAATGTTTTTTCGTCTACCTAACCTACCTAACCTAACCTAACCTAGCTTTTTTTGGCTACCTAACCTAACCTTACCTATATATATAGGTTAGGTTAGGTTAGGTAGGGTTGGTTAGGTTCGGTCATATATCTACGTTAATTTTAACTCCAATAAAAAAAAATTGACCTCATACATAGTGAAAAGGGTAGCTTTATCATTTCATAAGAAAAAAATTATAGTAAATATATTAATTCAGGAAAACTTGGCTTATTAGGCAAATCGGGCCTTGAATAGTAGGCTGAGAAGTGAGTTCTGGCTACTAGGTACGACATATATATATATATATATATATATATATATATATATATATATATATATATATATATATATATATATATATATATATATATATATATATATATATATATATATATATATATATATATATATATATATATATATATGTCGTACCTAGTAGCCAGAACGCACTTCTCGGCCTACTATGCAAGGCCCGATTTACCTAATAAGCCAAGTTTTCATGAATTAATTGTTTTTCGACTACCTAACCTACCTAACCTAACCTAACCTAACTTTTTCGGCTACCTAACCTAACCTATATATTTTCTCTATTTTTATCTTATGAAATGATAAAGCTACCCATTTCATTATCTATGAGGTCAATTTTTTTATTGGAGTTAAAATTAACGTAGATATATGACCGAACCTAACCAACCCTACCTAACCTAACCTAACCTATCTTTATATGTTAGGTTAGGTTAGGTAGCAGAAAAAGTTAGGTTAGGTTAGGTTAGGTAGGTTAGGTAGTCGAAAAACATTAATTCGTGAAAACTTGGCTTATTAGGCAAATCGGGCCTTGCATAGTAGGCTGAGAAGTGCGTTCTGGCTACTAGGTACGACATATATATATATATATATATATATATATATATATATATATATGTCGTACCTAGTAGCCAGAACGCACTTCTATGACTACTATGCAAGGCCCGATTTGCCTAATAAACCAAGTTTTCATGAATTAATTGTTTTTCGACTACCTAACCTACCTAACCTAACCTAACGTAACCTTTTCAGCTACCTAACCTAACCTAACCTATAAAGATAGGTTAGGTTAGGTTAGGTAGGGTTGGTTAGGTTCGGTCATATATCTACGTTAATTTTAACTCCAATAAAAAAATATTGACCTCATACATAACGAAATGGGTAGCTTTATCATTTCATAAGAAAAAAAATAAAGAAAATATATTAATTCATGAAAACTTGGCTTATTAGGCAAATTGGGCCTTGCATAGTAGGCATAGAAGTGAGTTCTGGCTACTAGGTACGACATATATATATATATATATATATATATATATATATATATATATATATATATATATATATATATATATATATATATATATATAAGAAGTGTTTGACTTGCAACAATGATCGAACCCGTCTGTGACATTCATCAATGTTTCCCATTGTTGTGTTCTTCAAGAGATCCATAACCTTTAAGCACCTTTTTGCATCATTATTTTTGTATCAACCCATGTATATCTTGTAACCATCAAATGCATAATAAAGCACAAAAAATATTCAAGGAAGGGGGTGGTAGGAGAAAAGCACACAGAAACTGTATTGGAGGGGATCTAAACATTCCCTCTAATGCGTTATGCGTGGTTTCCTCCGAGGCTATGGGTCCCCCTTCTTCCAGCTAGAGGTGGTACTCCCTTCCTATTTTATATATATATATATATATATATATATATATATATATATATATATATATATATATATGTCGTACCTAGTAGCCAGAATGCACTTCTCAGCCTACTATTCAAGGCCCGATTTGCCTAATAAGCCAAGTTTTCATGAATTAATGTGTTTTCGTCTACCTAACCTACCTAACCTAACCTAACCTAGCTTTTTTTGGCTACCTAACCTAACCTTACCTATAAATATAGGTTAGGTTAGGTTAGGTAGGGTTGGTTAGGTTCGGTCATATATCTACGTTAATTTTAACTCCAATAAAAAAAAATTGACCTCATACATAGAGAAAAGGGCTGTTTTATCATTTCATAAGAAAAAAATTATAGTAAATATATTAATTCAGGAAAACTTGGCTTATTAGGCAAATCGGGCCTTGAATAGTAGGCTGAGAAATGAGTTCTGGCTACTAGGTACGACATATATATATATATATATATATATATATATATATATATATATATATATATATATATATATGTCGTACCTAGTAGCCAGAACGCACTTTTCAGCCTACTATGCAAGGCCCGATTTGCCTAATAAGCCAAGTTTTCATGAACTAATTGTTTTTCGACGACCTAACCTACCTAACCTAACCTAACCTAACTTTTTCGGATACCTAAC
Source organism: Procambarus clarkii (assembly GCF_040958095.1). Lineage (NCBI taxonomy): Eukaryota > Metazoa > Arthropoda > Malacostraca > Decapoda > Cambaridae > Procambarus > Procambarus clarkii. Next base: position 3,254,614 of record NC_091179.1, read on the forward strand.
CTAACCTAACCTATAAAGATAGGTTACGTTAGGTTAGGTAGGGTTGGTTAGGTTCGGCCATATATCTATGTTAATTTTAACTCCAATAAAAAAAATTGACCTCATACATAATGAAATGGGTAGCTTTATCATTTCATAAATAAAAAATTAGAGAAAATATATTAATTAGGGAAAACTTGGCTTATTAGGCAAATCGGGCCTTGCATAGTAGGCAGAGAAGTGCGTTCTGGCTACTAGGTACGACATATATATATATATATATATATATATATATATATATATATATATATGTCGTTACATAGTAGCCAGAACGCACTTCTCAGCCTACTATGCAAGGCCTGATTTGCCTAATAAGCCAAGTTTTCATGAAATAATTGTTTTTCGACTACCTAACCTAACCTAACCTAACTTTTTCGGCTACCTAACCTAACCTAACCTATAAAGATAGGTTAGGTTAGGTTAGGAAGGGTTGGTTAAGTTCGGTCATATATCTACGTTAATTTTAACTCCAATAAAAAAAATTGACCTCATACAAAATGAAATGGGTAGTTTTATCATTTCATAAGAAAAAAATTAGAGAAAATATATAAATTCAGGAAAACTTGGCTTATTAGGCAAATCGGGCCTTGCATAGTAGGCTGAGAAGCGCGTTCTGGCTACTAGGTACGACATATATACATATATATATATATATATATATATATATATATATATATATATATATGTCGTACCTAGTAGCCAGAACGCACTTATCAGCCTAATATGCAAGGCCCGATTTGCCTAATAAGCTAAGTTTCATGAATTAATGTTTTTTCGACAACCTAACCTACCTAACCTAACCTAACCTAACTTTTTCGGCTACCTAACCGAACCTATCCTATGGAGATAGGTTAGGTTAGGTTAGGTAGGGTTGGTTAGGTTTGGTCATATATCTACGTTAATTTTAACGCAAATAAAAAAAAATTAATCTCATACATAATGAAATGGGTAGCTTTATCATTTCATAAGGAAAAAAATAGAGAAAATATATTATTTCAGGAAAACTTGGCTTATTAGGCAAATCGGGCCTCGCATAGTAGGCTGAGAAGTGCGTTCTGGCTACTAGGTACGACATATATATATATATGTCGTACCTAGTAGCCAGAACGCACTTCTCAGCCTACTATGCAAGGCCCGATTTGCCTAATAAGCCAAGTTTTCATGAATTAATTGTTTTTCGACTACCTAACCTACCTAACCTAACTTTCTCGGCTACCTAACCTAACCTAGCCTATAGAGATAGGTTAAGTTAGGTTAGGTAGGGTTGGTTAGGTTCGGTCATATATCTACCTTAATTTTAACTCCATTAAAAAAATTGACCTCATACATAATGAAATGGGTAGCTTTATCATTTCATAAGAAAAAAAATAGAGAAAATATATTAATTCATGAAAACTTGGCTTATCAGGCAAATCGGGCCTTGCATAGTAGGCCGAGAAGTGCGTTCTGGCCCACTAGCTACGACATATATATATATATATATATATATATATATATATATATATATATATATATATATATATATATATATATATATATATATGTCGTACCTAGTAGCCAGAACTCACTTCTCAGCCTACTATTCAAGGCCCGATTTGCCTAATAAGCCAAGTTTTCCGGAATTAATATATTTACTATAATTTTTTTCTTATGAAATGATAAAGCAACCCTTTTCTCTATGTATGAGGTCAATTTTTTTTTATTGGAGTTAAAATTAACGTAGATATATGACCGAACCTAACCAACCCTACCTAACCTAACCTAACCTATATTTATAGGTAAGGTTAGGTTAGGTAGCCAAAAAAAGCTAGGTTAGGTTAGGTTAGGTAGGTTAGGTAGACGAAAAAACATTAATTCATGAAATCTTGGCTTATTAGGCAAAATGGGCCTTGAATAGTAGGCTGAGAAGTGCGTTCTGGCTATTAGGTACGACATATATATATATATATATATATGTTTGGCTTAGATAGCCTTAGATATCGTACCTTAGATAGCCTGGCGCTCGAAACGCATTAGCATATCGATTACTGTGACCAATACACCATGACTGACTGTACAGAAGTCATTGGTAGTCGGAAACTATTTGCCCAACAACCCGACAGCAATCACCATGTCAAGCGATCACAGATAATTTTCATCAAATCAGTCACTGTTGCAGAAAATGCGAGCCAAAACTTGTTCTAGAAACAAAATTTGTTTGTAGGAAATGTTCTACAAACTTGCATAAACCACAAGCCATATGTAACCAAAAGACTTTTCCTTGTGAAGAATTCGAACCTTTAATAGGTTCTTTAATAAAAAAAAAATAACAAGGATTTTAAGGTGCTAAGAAAAATATTTAGCTGTTACATGTAGGAGCAAAGCCTAGCAAAAAAGCTTCAACACAGGCCAAAATTGTAGAGGGCTGAATAAATGAACGCTAACTTGAACTAAGGAGTTTTGATACAATGGGCAATCTTTGCTGCCAGAGTGAGTCTTTTTTAAAGTAATGAGCTGATATTCTGATAATTTAATTAAATATTTTTGAATAAAACTCCTGTTGAAGGAAACAAATGAATATTCGGAGAGGTTGCGATCTGATTTAGTGTGTTACCTTCAACAACATTTTTAATGAAAGAAAGAAATTTAATCTAACCCTCATGAGTCACGGATGAGCAGGTGAGTGGGAGGGGATATTGGAGGAGACGGAGATAGAAATGTTGGGACCAGGGAAAATTGGTTGAGAGGAGGGAGAGGGGGAGATTGGAGAGAGATGATGAATATGGGGATAATGGAAGAGAGTTAGCGGTTGGCATAGTGGGAAATAGAGACTAGGAAACCGCCAGGTTCATATTGAAGTAATAATTTATTAAATTACTTGAACTTGGACCTAAATATCTTTATAACATATATAAAATATCTCAACTTACTCTGATTCAACAATATGCGAAGGTAAGCGGATGTTGGCGAAAACTTTTGTTTTTGGCTGACGGTCCTGAGTGAGAAGCAAGAAGACATGAGGAAGGCCGTCAGAGGCAGCACCAGCAGCGCCGCCAGGATGGCCGCCCACACCACCGGCTCCAGAGGGAACAGGAAGCCCCAGGGGTCCACCTCCGGCCGGCCGCGGGCTCCCAGCATCCTAAAGTAGTCAGTTAGGATTGGTTCTGTGAAGTCCACCACTTCAGCACGGATTCCACTAACACCGAACGGGCCGACTGCTACGTCTACTTCCTATATGTTGGAAAAAAACATCAAAGCACATAATCAATAGAATGAATATTGTTTGATAGCTGATGAAAAACATGAGCGATACAAAGTGTATGACTGGTATTCTTGATGATACTATCAGTGAACTAGTCAGTAGTGTTTGTGGGGGGATGGGATTTCACGACTCTCTTAAGTTGTGCAAGTGAGTGCACACGAGATGTAAATGAGCATAGAATTTCCAGATTACACATTTCTTGGGGCACTGTCCTTATTCCTCTTGTCTGGGACCTAGGTCTGCCAAATTGGGTATCTATTGATGTCCCCTCTGGCATTGTAGACCAGTGGTATTACAAGGCTGGTTGCATGCCAAGTTCCTGATCTACCCGAAATATTATAAAAGTCCTCATTAAAGCTCAGTGTTCCACAGTCATGGGAGACAGAGGAGACAGAGTGACTTTCCATGGGCCCGAGTGAGAAGAGTCAGATCACACGATCAGTGGGAAGTCACGTCTCCCAACCTCCATGAATGCTTTTCCATGATGTCATAAGAACTAGTCAACCTGCATTTGGGATTGTCATTTGGATTAGGCATCTGTACATGACTGCTCTCTGTCTTCCTTTACCGTACTGTTGAAATAAGGGAAAGCTTGCTAAGCAACGTGTAAATCCGAAGCATCGTTTTGCTCCTGGAATTCACATTCGTTAAATGTGCAAGGATATAATAATGGCGTTCAGCAACGTGCAGTAGTGTTTGAGGTGAAAGGAAAGAGAGACTACTGTCTATGCATCATTTGAACTTGGCTATGCCACATCAAATGACTCCAACCATGTGCAACGGACTATTTTAGAGTGCGATCGTGTTTACTCTAATTCATCAACTGATAGTGAAGGGTTTAAAGTTTCTCTATTCAAATCAATGCCACTTGGTTTCTAGACCGAGTGGGGTAAATCTTAATGTACTTCTTGACTCTATGTTTTTTGTAACATCCACCGTGAGTCTGTGAGTCTTTGAATGAGCCCTCGTGAGTCTGTTTCATATGAGTGTTGTGTCAAGTTCAGCTTCGCGCTCCAATCCCGCTGCTTGTACATGTAACTGGCATCTATTACGTCAACGAGTATCCGCACATTTTCAACCATCTTCGTTAGCATTTGAGGGGACAGAAAGGAGAGACGACAATCTACTCATTTATCAATCCCAGCTACACCAAGCAACATTAACGTGAATGGAAGGTCATCATTCATCTGTTAGGGATATGTGAATTACAGGTGAATGAATCAAGAATTCACAGTAGGAATGAATACAGTAGGAATGAACCTGCCTACTGTAAGTACAAAAGCTGTACCATTTTTCTAGTGTTACTTTCTGTTGATTTCAGTGATTAACCGATCAAATAAGTATATTTCCTAGTCCAGCCCACAACAGGTGAAGATTAGAACAATTGGAAGTGTTAAGACGTTTACCTGCTTTGGAATACTTTGCACACCTGTTCAAGGTGAAAGAACAATACTAAAAGAATCGTTCGCAGAATAAGAATATTAACCTACACCGTAAATTTAGAGTTTCAGTGACGTGATATTGCAGTGATTTATTCTTGTCTCTGTGATTTGTGTCTATTTCAAAGAATTATTGTGGTCTCGGTGGCGAGAGTTTATTTCTGTGATTTGTTATTGTCTCAGTGACGTGGATTAATCATTGTGTTATACTGCTGTGTGCATTATTGTCATTGTTTGTCTTGTTGTGAATTTCATGTTTGTTTTGTTGTGCATTTCATGTTTGTTTTTTTGTCGCTTTCATGTTTGATTTGTTTTGAATTTCATGTTTGTTTTGGTGTGCATTACATGTTTGTTTTGTATTACCCGAGTACCCTGTTGTAACTCCAATCAATGTCATTTTCATTACTGCAAGAATCGCATGCAGTTAGTGTCAGAGTGCTCACAAGTGTCCAGTTAATTCACAGTGCATTATGTATGTGGGTAGAGACGCACTGTCTCCTCACGGCCATAGGGACCATTCGGGTCTATGCTTTGCATAGTTTTTTGTGATGTTCTGACTAATGTATTGTCAAGCTCCCTGTGTAATAGTAAGTTTAATGAATAAACCTGTTATTAATAACAGAGGTTTTACATCAGCATTTCCCTAAGTACTGCCCCCGCACTTATTCTGTTTAACTTCCCGTTAAAGATTCCGGGTATATTGAGACCCTATTGCCTACCAAGACTAAATAACATCAATATGAGTTGAGAACTCACTTTTAGTTATATATCTAAAATTACATTTACTCGTTGGAACAAGGCTGATGACCCAGTGAAAGAGACACCTGCATGCTCGTCTGGAAATTGGTTGTTGTGTGACAACCCTCTCCACATGAGATACAGCAAATCTCTGCGGTTCCTCTCGCAACCGCAGAGAGCAATTTATGTTAATTTAAAGCTTGCAGACCGACCACCATTGGGATTGGTGTTCTTGCATGCAGTTGCAGTCGTTTCAGAAAATTATATACTCATAATGATTTACCATCTATAAACTCGTCATATAACTTATCACAAATGTAGATAAATAAGTTTATTATCTTCAACTTTTTATAACTATCAACTATATTTATTAATAGTCATATACGTTTGCTTTATTGAGATTAATTCCATATATGCTTCATTTACCTGTCTAATCACCATCCCCACCATTCCTGACCAGGTACCATCGTCACGCTTAATGCCCCAAGATCCATCAGGAGGCCTCATGTAGCTGTACCTAGAGGAAAGAAAACCCACAAATATATATGGCCATAATAACTCTTACGACAACTATTACATATATACATATATATAATATAAATATAAATTCTCCAAAATTAAAAAAAAAAATAATTTTGGAGATTTAATATTTTTATTACCACCGACAGTGAAGAAAAATATAAGTAATATTGAGAAAATTCGTGTTAGAATTATTAATCTTACCTTTTCCTATGTTTTTTCCATGTTACGATTCCAGTTCAATGTTTCTGATTGCATTGATAAATTCAATTTTTCGAAGATTTTTATTTTTTTTCAATTTGATTTAATTATTTAGTGTGACACTGCGTTGGAATTGAGCTGTGTCGTTTACCATACCATGTATTTCATGCCTATAGTTTATGTTTCGTTCTTCATTGTTTTTCAGCTCATTTTTTTTAACTATTCTGCCTATTTTTCAGTGCAATTGGTGGTGAAATTGAACTGTGTCGATTGATCTGCGTTTGAATATAAATATTTCGTTAGTATTTTTTGTTTTTGTTTTGAAAACAAGAAAATGAACAACACATTTATTTCACAGCTGCAAATGTGAAACAAACTGTTAAGAATCCACCGGCTACAACGTTAACTGCTTTCTTCACGTTATGTCAAAATGATGTATTTGCGAAAACACTGCTGAATTCGGAAATGCCTACGTATTACACATGGAATGCCAGTAGAAAATCATTTGAACGATGCAAACGAGGAGAGCGAGTCGACGGACAACCTGGCATATTCAAATAAACAATGATATGAAGACTGTTTACAGTGCATCCCAATCGAGATGAATGCTTCTTTCTTCGCATGCTATTGGTAAATATGTTCGGTCTAACGTCTTTCCAGAAATTTATATTTGTAAATGTCGTTACACCCGCCACTTTCTGTAGTGCATGTAAAGCTCTGAATTTATTGGAGAACGACCGACACTGTGATGTATGCATAAATTTGTGTCCAACACGTCACATCCAAATCAAATTTGTACATTGTTTGCAATCATATTGAACCCCGGCTCTCCTTCATCTCCAACAGAGTTATGGGAGAAATATAAATTGCACATGACTGTAGATATTATCCGTCGAATATGCAAGGAAAATTGAAATATGAACATGGATGTCACAGCAAAATCTACAACGAAGCGTTGATAATGATTATAGATTTGTGCTCAGAAATCGCGAACAAAGTTCTCAATCAGTTGGAAATGCGAATCGATCTGCTGCTGCTTCGTTCGATGTAGAATTGCGTCGTGAACAAAATTACAACACGGGTGCTCTGTTGTCGTATCTGTAATCAAATATTCCCAAGCTAACGCTTGAGCGAAAAGGTATTTACAATCGAATAAATCAAACAGTCAATAACGGGCTTGGAAAACTCTTCTTAGATGAGCTAGGAGGAACTGGTAAAGCCTTTCTAATTAGATTGATTCTGGCAGCATTTTGATCACAAGATGGCATTGCCTTAGCTCTTGCATAGTCTGGAATAGCTGCGACATTGCTACCAGATGGAAGAACTGCTACTTCGGCTTTGAAATTGCCATTGAAAATGCAATTCACTGAAACTCCCACGTGCAACATTTCCAAAGGATCTGGCATGGAAAAAGTATTGCAGAAATGCAAACTTATTGTTTGGGATGAATGTACAATGGCCCACTAAAATCCGAGTGCATCCGAGCAGATTTTTATATAAATACTATATAGATGTCATGTCTGTGACAGGAAAAAATTAGTTTTTTTTGAAAAGCTGTGTTTTTCCTGAGTTTTTCAAGTGAGGAAAATCTTCGAAACGTCTTTACCGATTTCTTTGAAATCTTGACACAACATTGCATTCGAATAGATGAGTGTTTTTATATACCTACTATATCTACATGCCTTACCTGTGATAGGAAAAAACATGCTTTATTGAAAAACAGCGCCATCTGTAGGACGTATGAGCATACACATACTGTAATCTCCGAAAGTTCTTCACCGATTGCTTTGAAATTTTGACACAACGTTTCTTTCGAATACGTGCGTGTTTTGATATACCTAATATTTAGACGCCAAACCTGTGAAAGGTAAAATCATGCATTTTTTTGTAAAACAGCTCCATCTGTTGCACATAAGAGCAACATACGATATACAAGATATGTTACGATTCAATTTCAATGTTTCCGATTACTTTGATATATTTAATTTTCGTAGGTTTTAAGTTATTTTCATTTTTTTTTCATTTTTTTTTATTTTAAGTTATTTAGATGCCAAACCTGTGACAGGTAAAATCATGCTTTTTTTTTTGTAAAACAGCACCATCTGTTGCACGTAAGAGCAACATACGATATACAAGATATGTTACGATTCAATTTCAATGTTTCCGATTACATTGATATATTGAATTTTCATAGGTTTTAAGTTATTTTCATTTTGATTTAATTATTTTGTGTGACATTACATTGGAATTGAGCTGTGTTTTTACCATACCATTCATTTCGTGGGTATAGCTTATTTGTTTCTTCTTTAATTATTTTTCTTTCCATTTTTTAACTGTTCTTATTTTTCAGTGCAATTGATGGTGAAATTGAGCTGTGTCGATTCAGCGACGTTTGGATTTAAATATTTCGTTAGCATTTTTTGTTTTTGTTTTAAAACCTGAAAATGTATAACATGTTTATTTTACAGCTGCAAATGTACAACAACTCCACCAGCTACAACGGTAACTGCTTTCTTCACGTTATGTCAAAATGACACATTTGCGAAAACATTGTTGTATTCGGAAGTGCCTACGTATTACACATGGAATGCCAGTAGAAAATCATTTAAACGACGTAAACGAGGAGAGCGAGTCGACGGACAACCTGGCATATTCAAACTAACTACGATAGGCAGACTGTACACCATGCATTCTAATAAAAATGAATGCTCTTTCTTTGCAAGCTGTTGATAAATGTCCCCGGTCCAACGTATTTCCAGGAATTGAGATTTGTCAGTGGCATAACACATGCCACTTTCCGTAGTGCATCTCAAGCTCTGAATTTATTTGAGAGCAGCCGCCACTGGGATGTATGCATTAATGCCACGTCCAACACGTCATATCCAAGTCAAATTCGTGCATTGTTTGCAATCATATTGACCACCGGCTCTCCATCATCTCCAACAGAGTATGGGAGAAACACAAATCACACATGGCTGAAGATATTGTCCGTCGAATATGCAAGGAAAATTCAAATATGAACATGAATTTGACAGCAGAAATCTACAACGAAGTATTGATAATGATTGAAGATTTTGTGCTTTGAAATCGCAAACAAAGTTCTCATTCAATTGGGAATACCATCACCGAATCGATCTGCAGCTGCTTCATTCAATGTAGAATTGCGTCGTGAACAAAATTACAACACGGGTCATCTATTATCGCATGTGCAATCAAATATTCTTAAGCTAACGCTTGAGCGAAAAGGCATTTACGATCAAATAATTCAAACTGTCAATAACAGGTTTGGAGAAATCTTCTTAGGTGTGCTAGGAGGAACTGTTCTAATTAGATTGATTTTGGCAGCATTTCGATCCCAAAATGGCTTAACCTTAGCTCTTTGCATTGTCCATAATAGCTGTGACATTGCTACCAGGTGGAAGAACTGCTACTTCGGCTTTGAAATTGCCATTGAACATGGAATTCATTGAAACTCCCACGTGCAACCTTTCCAAAGCATCCGGCACACGAAAAGTATTGCAGAGATGTAAACTTATTGTTTGGGATGAATGCACAATGGCCCTCAAAAAATCGCTTGAGGCTTTTGATCGTTCATTGCAAGATTTGCGTGGAAATATCAGACCATTTGGGAATGCATTAATATTGCTTGCAGAAGATTTCATGCAAACATTACCTGTAATTCCTCGATCGACACCAGCGGACGAAATAAATGCTTGCCTGAAATACTCTACTTTGTGGCGCCACGTTAAAATTAACTACAAATATGCGTGTCAAACTGCAAAACGACTCATCAGCTGAGATATTCTCACATCAATTTCTGGAAATTGGGAACGGAAACGTGCCGGTTGATCTTACCTCAGGACGAATTTCATTGCCTCATAACATCTAGAATTTAGTGACATCAACAGAAGAATTGATTGAAAAAGTATTTCCCAATATTCAAACCAATTATAAGAATCACGATTGGCTGAGTGAAAGAGCTGTTCTTGCGGCCAAGAACAAAGATGTTTAAGAATTTAAAAATATTATTCAGTCTAACATACAAAGCAAGGCAGTCACATACAAGTCCTTTGACACTGTGGTGGAAGCAGATGAAGTGGTTAATTATCAATAGAATTTTTTATTCACTCTATCTGCCAGGAATACCACCACCGCACGAACTGCAATTAAAAATCGGCATATCACGTTACGAAATATCAACCAGCAAAAGCTTGACACCAGCACGCAGCTTGCAGTAAAAAAAATTATTCACCAACGTCGTAGAAGCAACAATCTTGACAGGACCTTTTAAAGGTGAAGATGTCCTCATTCCTCACATTCCTATGATTCCAACGGATTTGCCATTTCAAGTTAAGAGATTGTAATTCCCAATTCGATTGGCGTTTGCAATCTCCATCCACAAAGTTCAAGGCCAATCTTTAGAATAATGCGGTTTAGATCTAGACACGGATTGCTTCTCACATGGACAATTATATGTTGCGTGTTCTAGAGTCGGCAATCAGACAATCTCTATATCTTCACAGACTGTGGAACAAGAAGAAAATATTGTATACCCACAAGCATTGTGAAATGAAACATGTTAGAAATGTGAATTTTCTCTTTTCAGATTCAGATTCAGATTCAGATGTTTATTCAGGTAAGGTATATACATACAAGTGATGTTACATTAATGGATTGATATATAGATAGAGCTAGTACATACAATGCCTAAAGCCACTATTACGCAATGCGTTTCGGGCAAGAAAAACATTAATATCTAGAACTTAATACTAATTGAGCATAAAGAACAAAAAGTGTTGAGAACAAATACAAATAAAGATAAAAAAAAGGGGGAACATGACTGAAAAAGCAGCACAAATACAATAGGTTGACAAACAGTGTTGATTAAAAAAAAAGAAAATAACGGACATGGGTTGACAATAGAGGAGTGAGGTAGGTTACAGGGAATTTATTAGGTAGTGTTTAGTTTTTATCTTAAACTGGTTGAGAGAGGTACTGTCTTTAACATGGTTGGGAAGGTCATTCCACATTCTGGGCCCCTTGATTTGTAGAGCATTTCTGGTTTGATTAAGTCGTACTCTAGGAATATCAAAACTGTATTTATTTCTGGTGTGATGCTCATGATGATGCTGGTTTTCTTTCTTTTCCATTTAACCAGACTGAGCCACAGCAACGAATGGCAGATACAGCTAGTATATATATATATGACAGTGTCCGACCACGGAGGAAGAATTGAAACAGGAATTTCCTTAAGTACTTTAGTACTTAAGTACTAAAGTCCTCCATGGTCTGACACTGTGGACTCGCCGCTCTGCTACCGGAGGGCGCTGACGTTCGGCCCGGGCTGTCAGTGTTGACCTGTACCTGCTGCGTGGTGGTCGTCTTGTTGACGGTGTGGTGCGGCCGTTGGCCGGGGCCTGGCGGGTGTCATGGCGTCGACTAGTGGTGGCCGTGTTCGCCGGGTCGACACCGCCCGGCTTGATTTCTCGGCCCCCATTGACTGGCCCTTGGTGGAGGTTGCCCTTATGGACGTCATGCGTGTTGAGTACCAAGATCTCTACGGTGTTGAGAAACTTTCCCCTACCCGGGTGGCGGTGACATTCTCCTCGGCGCAGGTGTATCAGCTGTTTGTGCGTCGATGGGGTACACGGACGCATGTACTTCCAGGTTCTGCTGTGACGGTGGAGGTCTCCGATCCGTGGGGCCCCCTGACGTATGTGAGCGTTCATGGTGCGCCGGTGCAGTTTCCTGAGGAGGAGCTGTCCGCTGCGTTCCGTCGGTATGGTGAGGTGGTGGGGCAGCGTCATGCCTGTCTGCTTAGTGGGCGCCTGAAGGGGCTCCGTATGGGTGCCCGTACTTTGCGCATGCGGCTCTCTGGGGCTATTCCCTCTCGGGTGGCTGTGTGTGGGTTTTATGTGCGTGTGTTCTACCAGGGGCAGACTCGCTCCTGTTTCCGGTGTGGTGAGGTAGGCCATTTCGCTGCAGCTTGCCGTGCCCCTCGCCCGGAGGACCCATCGGTTTTCATTGCGGATGATTTTCCACTTCTGCCGGAGGCTGGGGCGCCCCCAGCGGGCCCGGGCTCTGTGGATGTGCCTCTGGAGGCGTCGTCCCCAGCTGTCCCTACCTCTCCGTCTGCTGCTGGGTCCTCTGCTCTGTCTGTTGACTCTGATGCTCTCGCGGCTCCTGCTTCGGGTGCGCCTATGCTGGTGGCGGCGGAGGTACATCGCGACCCGAGTGTCTCCTTGCAATCCGACGTGTGTGGTGTAGTGCCGGAGGGCGACCCGTGTGCAGTGGCCAGTGTGCTTCCCGAGGCCAGGGGCGGTGTTGATACTGTGTCTCCTGACGGCCGGCCTAGCGGTGTTCCTGATGCTGGTGCCGTGGCGCAGCCGCCTGCTGTCGCTTGTGCTGTGCCTCCTGTGGTTGCATTGGGCTCTTCTGTTCCTCGACGAAAGCGCGCTCCGAGGGATCGGTCGCGCAGCAGGGGCCCCCCTGGGAAGAGGATCGAGGCTTCGGGTGGTGTGCCTTTGGCTGGTGCTCCTCCCTCCGCTTCTCCAGTGGTTCCTCCTCCCCCTTCGGAAGCAGGATCTGGGGATGAGCGGGGCATTGAGCGTGGTGTCGGGCTCGGGGCAGCGGAGGAAGTGGAAAAACTGTGGATGGTGTCCTCGACGCCTGGGGCGCCCTCTTCGCATGGTGTATCTCCTGTGATTTTGAAGGCGGTTCCTGGCCGGTCGTCTTCCAGGGTGCGGCAGGGGGTTGAGCCTGGTGGTGTGGATGTGGCTCCCGCTGCGGGTGCGGTTGTGTCCCCTGGGGGACGCGTTGGGTTGGGGGTGTCCTGAGGTTCTCCCGATGGCGCCCTCTGTTGTCTGTGCGTCTTTGAATGTTCGTGGTTTGAATGATCTTGGGGTCCAGTTGGGCCTGTTGGATGTTCTGCAGGAGCAGCGTGTGGATGTGGCTCTGATCCAGGAGCATAATGTTCGTGAGGTGTCTGTGCTGCAGTGTTTAAGTGCGCATTTTCATGTTGTGCTCAACCCGCCGAGGACGTCCTTCGGGGGGACGCTTATGTTGTTTTCTAGGAGGGCTTCCTTCTCCGTGCTTCACACGGAGATGGATGAAGATGGGCGGGTTTTGTTTGTGAGGGTTGAGTTTTTGGGGGTCGTTCTTCCGTTCCTGACGGTGTACGCCCCCTCGGGGGTGGCTCGCCGTCGGGAACGGGAGGAGTTTTTTCGGGTGGGGCTTCTCCCTTTCCTGCGTCATGATACGCGGAGTATGGTTTTTGGTGGTGATTTTAACTGTGTGACGAGTGCGCGGGACTGTAGTAGCGCCCGCCCGCAGAATGTCTCGGGTGCGCTGCTGGAGGTGGTGCGTTCTTGCGGTTTCAAGGATGCTGCTGTGCTCTATGGGAGCGAGTTGTCCTTTACCTTTGCTGCGCATGGGGCGCGTTCACGGATTGATCGCGTGTATGTTACTGGCGGGGGGTGTTCTGTGTTTGCTTTCCACACTGTCCCGGTTGCTTTCTCGGACCATAGTCTCGTGGTGGTCCGGGTTGGTGTGCCCAGTCAGGTACGGGTCGGCGCGGGGTGGTGGAAGCTGAATTGTGGGTTGTTGCGTTCTCCGAGGGTTTGTGGGCAGTTTCGGGTTTGGTGGGTCGGGGTTCTCGCCCGGCGGTGTGATTTTCCTTCTGTTTTAGATTGGTGGGAGTGGTGTAAGGAGCAATGTCGGTTGTTTTTTCGGGTGGCTGCCAAACGTGAGGCTGCTGGAAGGTTTGGGTTGCTGCGGTTGTTCCAGGCGAGGCTTTCGCGGTTGTATGTGCGGTACAATGCTGGGATTGACTGTTTTGGGGAGATTGCGGAGTGTAAGGAGCGTATTTGTGGTTTGCGGAATAAGTGGGCCGAGGGTGTTCGTGTGCGTGCTCGTGTGAGTGAACGTGTTGACGGGGAACGGCTCTCTCCTTATCTTTTAGGGAAGGTGAAGGCTGCGCGGGACGGTGTTCTTTTTACGGCTCTGCAAAGGCCGGATGGGTCTGTTGTTTCGGACACCGGTGGTGTGTTGCATTATGTGCGGCAAGAGTTGGTTGCGCTCTATGGGGAGGTGGTAGGGGACGACGCGATTGCGGAAGGTTTTTTGGGTGGTTGTGCTCCGGGGTTGTCTGCTGCTGATTGTGTTGGTTTGGAGGAAGATGTTTCGTTGGGGGAGCTTTTCGGTGTGGTGAGGTCATTTCGTTCCGGGAAGGTGCCGGGCTCGGATGGTCTTCCTGTCGAGTTTTATGTTGCCTTTTGGGATGTGTTGGGTGATGTTCTTTTGGCGGTGGTCCGGACTTGCCTCCGGGGGTGCGTTCTGCCTGTATCTCAGTGCGTTGGGATTGTGCGGCTGCTCCCGAAGCCGGGCGATTTGCGGTTCTTCTCGAACTGGAGACCCATTACTTTGTTGAATGTGGACTATAAGATCCTGTCCAAGATTTTAGCTGGTCGGTGTCGCCGTGTGGTTGCGTCTGTGGTTTCCGTGGAACAGTTTTGTGGTGTTCCAGGTCGCTCGTTACTGCAGTGCAATGCGTTATTTCGGGATGTGCTTCTGTCCGTGTCGGGCTCTCGCTTGTCTGCAGCGATGCTTTGCCTGGATTGGTCTAAGGCTTTTGACCGTGTTTCGTTAGCTTTTGTTTTTCGTGTGTTAGAGAGGCTTGGTTTTCCGCCTTTGTTTGTTCGTTGGGTGCGTATGTTGTACGCTCAGTGTTGCAGTCGGGTTTGCATCAATGGGTTCTTGAGTGCTCCTTTCCCTGTCCGCCGTTCGGTGAGGCAGGGTTGTCCGCTTTCCATGCTCCTTTATGTGCTCTTTCAGGAGCCTTTTTTTCGGGCGGTCAAGGCTTGTGCGTTGATCCGTCCCCCCCGGCTGCCTTCTGATCTTCGGTTACCCATCTGCGGTTCTGCGGATGATACCATCCTGTTCGTGGCCTCTGCTGGTTCTGTTCGGGCTGTCCAGGTCGTGGTTGAGAGGTTTGAGTTGGCCACTGGGGCCCAGGTCAATCGTGCCAAATCTGGTCTTATGGGTATCGGTGGGTGGTCCTCTCGCCTTGTGTGGGAGGGGTCTTGGTTTCCGGTGGTCTCCTCTCTGCGAGTTCTGGGGATCACCTGGTTCGCTTCTTACGAGAGATCTTTGGAATTTAATTGGGGTGTGGTTTCTCGTAGTGTTGGTGTTGCGGTTGGGTTGTTGGCTGCGCGCCTGTTAACAATTTATCAGCGGGCGTTGCTTGTTACTTGTAAAGTTCTGTCACGTGTCTGGTTCGTGGCTCGGTGTTTCCCCCTAGATCGCCGGCTGGCTCTGGGGTTGGAACGTCAGGTTTATAGGTACGTGTGGTGTGGTCGTTACCACCCGGTTCGTCGCTCGACGTTGGTGTTAGCGGTGCGGGAAGGTGGGGTTGGTATTCCTGATGTGTTTACCAGGGCTCGGGCGCTGTTCTGGGTCTCGTTGCGTCAGGGTTTAGCGTTGGGTGGGGGGCTCAATGCTTTGTGTATTTTTTATTGTTCGGTCCGGTTTAGTTTTTTGGTGGATTGCGGTGTTTGTCGGGAGGTGGCCTTTTGTACCCCTCCTGTTTACTCCTGGGCGGTAGACATTCTTCGGGCTGTCTGTCGTTGTCCGGGTTATATGTCTCTCTCAGTGAAGGCGATTTATGGGGTTCTATTTTGTCGTGTTCAGCCGCGGGTGGAGTCTTTATTCCCGTGTTGGGATTGGGGGGAGGTGTGGGCGGCGTTAGGGGAGCGGTTTTTGGCGCCGCAGCAGCGGGAGTTGTTGTTTCGCATGTTACATTTGTCGTTGGCGACAAATGACCGGTTGTGCATGCTGGGTTTGCGTGCCTCTGACGCATGTGTCCACTGTGGTTTGCCTGAAACTCAGTTACATGTTTTCTATTTTTGTGAGAGGCTGAGTGGTTTGCTTGCTTGGTTTCGTGCTGTGTTGGCCGTGGTTTGTGGGCCGGGATGTCGGGGTGGTTTTTTGCCGTTTTTGTTTTTGTCTTTTCCGCGGGGCTCTCGACGGGTGCGTAATACGCTCTGTCTTCTTGTCGCTGACTATGTGTATTGTGTGTGGGTTGGCCGGAGGGAGGGTTATGGGGTTGATAGGGTTTTGGGGTTTTTGAGAGGGCGCTTACGGTTCACCTGGTGGTGGCTGCAGCGTGCTTTTCCGGATGATTTTTGTGGTTGGTTTACTGGTGCGTATGTTCGTGGGGCTGCTTTTGAGTGATTGGTCGTGGGTTGGGCTCGTGGATGTTGGCTGTGGGTTGGTTGGGTGGGTCTTGTTCCGGTTTGTTTTCGGTCCCCGGTCCTCCGATGGGCCTCCTCGGCGGGGGTTGGGCGGGGTGTGTGTGTGTGTGTGTGTGTGGTTGTGGTTGTTTTGTTCTGTTGTGGTTGCTCCTGTGGGTGTGTGTTCGTTTGGGTGTGCTTGTGTGTGGGTGTGGTTTTTATGTTTTCCCTGGCTCCTGCGTGGGCCTTTTTGTTTGCCTTGTATGGGTTTTATGTTTTGTGCATTTTTGTTCTTTATGGTATGTATGCTTATGTGCTCCTCTGTCTTTGGAGCGTGCCTCTTCTGTCTTTTGTGATTTTCTGTGTGGGGGGGGGGGGGGGTTGGGGTGCCCGGGTTATGTTTTGTCCTACCCCCCCTCCCCCCTTTTCATGTACTACTGTTCCTGTGTTATGAGTGTTTTTTTGCCATTACTGATTGTTATTTCTCTTTTTTTATGTGCCATGTACTTTGCCTTGTGCTATTTATGTATTATTTATCTGTTCTTTCTTGATTTGTTTTGTGTTCTGCCTTTGTATTATGTCTTTTTAATTATGCTTGAGGAAACGGAGTAAGAAAAAAGAAATGTACTCAGTTATTTCTGTTTGACTTTCAATGTATGTATTTCCATGTTTTTTGTTTAATGTAGTTTTGTAATTTTGCCTCTTAGGGGTTTCGGAGGCCTGTTGTTCTATACTTTTATGCACCTGTGTTTGGGTTGTAGGGCTGGGCTTGTATGTGCGTTCTCCTTTTGTATTTCTGTACTTAAGGTTGTGTGGATGTGCCTATGTTTTATGTTATTTCTATTGTGTGCTATTAATGACGTGTTCTGTTTTTTGTGGTACATACTGTCCCCGTTTCTGGGTTCTCTTTTTTTTTTGTGCCTTGTGTCATGTGTTTTCTTTCTTGGTTTTTGTTGGGTATGTTTAGTGTATCCGTGGTTTACTTCCTTTGTTATATTGTCCTGTGTATGTTCATAACTTGTTTGTTCGGCGGGTGTCTGTTTTGTACATTGTGTATTCTTTTATAAAAAAAAAAAAAAAAAAAAAAAAAAAAAAAAAAAAAAAAAAAAAAATGGCAGATACAGCTAGTATATATATATATGACAGTGTCCGACCACGGAGGAAGAATTGAAACAGGAATTTCCTTAAGTACTTTAGTACTTAAGTACTAAAGTCCTCCATGGTCTGACACTGTCACATTTTTTATCACGTGTTAATTTTCGTAATTTACACACACAAACACACATAACTGGAGGGGACGGTGTCCCCTCCAGTTTCTCCTATATGCCAGCTGTAAGAGTCCTATCAGCTTACCTGCAGGTTCTCTGAGACACAGGGAATCTGTTGAGGTACGAGGCTACCAAAATGGTTGCTTATTTGGGGAGAAATTTGCATTTGTAAATTTGCGGGGAAGTGGAAAAGTCGTGCCCTGGGTACAACAAAATGGCGTCCTCTGGCCTGCAAATCCACCATTTTGTGTGCAGTGCCCGCCGGTCGGTGATTTGCTGGCTGAGGTCACATGACTTCATTGACCAATCAGAACCCGCCTCTGGATCTGTGACGTCACATGGAAACCTAGCCCGCCGCCTGCAGAGCGACAGGCGCTCAGAGATACTTGGTGCTTCGTTGAAAACAAATGTGCGCTAATTGAGCTCTCGAGTTCTGAGGTCTAGAAGCTTCCTTAAGTGGATATACACAGCCTGACAAGTATATAGTGACTACCAAGGACTACAGTACTTCAGGGAAGTACGAGGAAGCCTATTTCAGCCGTGTAAGGGCGCCGTGGACCGTGAGCTGATTAGTCTTGGAGAAGTTGAGAGGGAGTTACAACGGCCAGAGGAGTGTGACTCGCCGTCAGTGGAACCCCAAAGCATTCAGAACTGTTGTGATTGGGTCACGCCTACTAGGAACTCAGAAGTGAGAAGATGCATTCTGATCGATGAGTGAGTGGTCTCGGCAAAGGAGTGCTTGAGGGAACAACGTGTGCAGTGACGACTGGACGAGCCAACGCCTAGGAACTTCACTCAGGGAATGAGCACGGAGATGACAAGGATCTTCACGACGCATACGGACTGGTGGAACTGGTGACATCTGGAACGCTGAGGAACGACGTAAGGAACGGAGTACCCAGAGAACGGCGACTGGAGCCCAGGCGTCTGAGGACAGAATATGTTAAGGTAGATAATTTTCCCACCCACATTTCCCTTGATTGTTAGACAAGATAGGCCTATTGTTATGCTTAGGCATTTATTAGAGTGCACATAAGTCATAGGAGTAGATTAGGCTGTGGGACAGCACGTATAAATCATTCTACTGATTGGTGAAGAAAGCGTGTGGCCGGCTTGTGAAGGACTGAGGAGCGACGCTGATGGAGCCGCCCCAGTGAAGGGGGCCAGTAATCGCTTTAATTCATCAGCTGATGCGAGCTGATGAATTCTGTATCAGCTGGCTGCCGACAGCTGATGAGAGCTGTCGGCAGCCACCAGAGGAGCGTTGTTGTCACCAATATTATTATTATTTCCATAAGTCTACATATACACCTCGTGTGTTTGTAGTTTACTTTGAGTAAACTTTTATTATTTTATCCCCCTCCCCGCTCAGCTCGTTGTCGCCGTGTGGGGGCTTGGTGGGCGGCTGCCGGAGTGTGATGCTCCTTGGGACAGTCCTGTCCTTTTCTAGCCTTGTGCTCCTGCTGCCGTCCTCTCCAATTCTGCTGGGCATCTTTTCCTTTTCCTTCTGTTTCGTTTTTCTCCCCCCTCTTCTCCTATCTGCTTGCCGTTTCCTGCCGACCTTTTGCTCGTTCTGGTTCTTCCCTTGGACTTCTTCTATTTTGACGCCCGGGTGCTTGAGGAGGCATACTCTTGCACCCGTAGAACTGCAGTACCCGACGTCGAGAGCGAGGGGAACCTTTTATTGTCAATCCCCACTTCGTCACTGAACCCGATCTCGACGGACTGTCGGTTTCTTAAGGTGGCGTTTGTGGGGCGTATACTCACGACGCACCCCTAGGAGGCCCCGACAAGATCGGCGATAGCTTCTTGTTGGGTGTCCTGCCTCTAATTGTGGCTCCATGGTGGGTGTGGGGGCACATTCGTGAGTGAATTCTTCTTTCGTCAAGATGATTACCCCTGCTTCGGCTTCTTCTGGTTTACCTTCTCAGGCTCGTGGGGTGGGCGACCAAGCCCCCGAGTCGGTCCGTATTGGAAGACCGGGCTCTGTAGCCTCCGCTGCATTGGGCCCCGACCTTGCTCCTCCTTTGGCCTCTCTGACTCCTTTCCCTGGCTCCCCTCCCTCCTCTGTGGTTGGGTCGAGCCCCAAGCCCCCAGTGGTGACTGCCTCGTCCCCTGGCGCGGCTCCTTCTCTCGTTGTTACTACTGCGCCTTTTAACCCCTCTCTCTCTGGGGGTTCTCACCGCCGTTCTCGTCACGGCCGCCCTCGCTCGATTCCTTCCAGTTCTGCTACCTATCAAGCCTTGTTTGGTCCCGCTTCGTGGGCCAAATATTTTGATCTCCTCCCTCTTGTTCTGCGCCTCCTGACGATTTCTCCCTTCATCGACATCTCATTGATTCCGTGGATGCCTCCATTACTTTTAACCCCACTCGTCTCGGTACGCGTGTCGTTGCTGCTCCTTCTCAGGATGCTGCTTCCCGCTTGGCTGCCTTATCCTGCCTTGGCGAGACCCCCGTTCGGGTCTCAAAGAACGTCCAGTTGAATGCCAGTGTTGGCACTATTTTGCTCCCGCCCCATGTTGCGACCGGTGTTCGGGACCTACGCGACTGCCACGACGATATTAGACATATCCTCGCTGCCCAGGGCCATTCTATTCTCCAGGTGGACACGTTTACTCGTCCCCCTCGTGGTAGTCGCCGTCAACCCCTCCGGGTTGTGAAGATTACCTTTGATGGTAGGACCCTTCCACCCTCTGTCATTCTTGCTGGTGCCAGGTGCTCTGTCCAGGAGTACATTCCTTCTCCTCGGCTCTGCAACAAGTGCTGGAGGTTTGGGCATGGTGCCCTCCGCTGCTCCGGGACTGTCTCTCTCTGTCCTTTGTGTGGTGGCGAAGGTCACTCTAAGTCGGAGTGCGCTTCTCCCCAGGCTCGTTGCCTCAACTGCGGTGAGGCCCATCCTACCTTCTCCCGTGCGTGTGTCCATTACAAGCTTGAGGCAGCCGTCCTCAACTTGAAGCACCGGGAGCGTTTATCTTTTCCTGAGGCGAGGCGCCAGGTTCGCCGGCTCCCGCCTTATGCTAATATCTCTTATGCTCGCGTGTTGCGCTCTTCCTCTCCTCGTCCTTCCCGCCTTCCTCAGACTCACAACCGTTTCCAGGCCTTGGACCCTGATGCGCCCACTGCCCCCTCCTCTGTCCCTTTGGGTTCTCTCCCGAAGGATCCTCCTCCTGGTCCTCTGTCTGGGGTTCCCCTTCCTTCTACCCGGTCTGTCGTGTCTTCTGTGTCTCCTTCCTCGTCCCCCTCCGATCCTCCTTCCCATCCTCTTCCTCCATCTATCGGCTCTCCCCGCCGCCTGTCGGTGCGGGCGGATGTCCATCGCTCTCCTAACGGCCGTCGTGTGTGCTCTCGTTCGGCTTCTCCTGTTGAGACACTGGAATCCGTTGCCCGGTACGTAGTTGCTGGGACGCCGGTCTCTTTAAGTCAGAAGCGTAAGCCTGGCTCCTCTCCTTCCTCTTCCCCGGCGGGTAAGAAGGCTTCGCTTTCTTCCTCAGCTCCTCCTTCTGGCTCTGTTGCTCCTTCCACTCCCGTTTCAGTGCTTGCGCCCCCTGTTCCTGCTATGGAGGTTTCTTTGGCCCCTGCTTCCCTTTCGGTTGCTGCTCTTGCTGGGGTGCTCTCCTCTCTTTCTACTCCCCCTCTTCCTGCTGCTGTCCTTGACTGCTCCTCTCCGTTGTCTCCTCCTCCTCCTCCTCCGGACCCTGCCCGCCCACCTCTGATCTGTTCTCCCGTTTCCTTCCCTCCGTCTTTGCTCAGTTTACCCATGCCCCCTAACCCTGACTTTGCTGACCCTGATCCCGACCCTGATATTCTTTAACGTGCTCTGTTGGTCTTTCGCCTTTGTTTCTTCCTTGTTCTCTGTTTTTGTCCTTTCTCTTCTCGTCGTTGTCCATTCTTCAATGGAACGTTCGAGGTTATTACGCCAATTTCCTCGAACTCCAACTTCTGGTTTCGCGGTTTTCGCCCCTTTGTGTCTGTCTCCAGGAGCCGATGCTTGGTGCTCGTCCTGGTCGTTTTCGTGGCTATTCCTTTCTCTCCCCCCCCCCAGCCATTGCTGGGGCTTCTAATTCTTCTGCTCTCTTGATTCGGGCTGATGTTCCCTTTGTTCCTTTACTTTTTCCTTCGCCTCTCCATTGTTCTGCTGCTCGTATCTTTGTGGGGAAATGGTACACAGTTTGTTCCATTTATCTCCCCCCGAGTGTCCCGCTCTCTCTTCCTGATTTGAAACACCTCCTAGACTCCTTGCCGGAGCCTGTGCTCCTGCTGGGTGACTTCAATTGTCGTCATTCTCTTTGGGGTGACGTTCTGACGAATACCCGGGGTCGCCTCCTTGAGCCGTTTCTCCTCTCTTCTTCCCTGTCTCTTCTGAATTCTGGTGAGCCCACTCATTTGGACTCTCGAACTCGCACCCTTTCTTGTCTTGATCTTTCTCTCTGCTCTTCTTCTCTTTACTTAGATTTCACATGGCAGGTTCTTGATGACCTCCATGGAAGTGATCATTTCCCCATCCTTGTTTCCTTTTTCTCTTTTCGCCCTTCCCTCTCTTTCCCTAGATGGCAGTTTGCATAGGCGGACTGGACCCTGTTTTCCCTCAGTGCTACTCTCTCTGACCTCTCCCTTCTGCCCCTCTCTCGCGCTCTCCTCCTTTTTCATGACACTGTCTTCGACGCTGCCCTCCGCTCTATTCCTCGCTCTTCCTCTCGGGGTCCACGGAAGTGCGTTCCCTGGTGGAATGCGGACTGTGCTCGGGCTGTCCGCTGTAAGCGTGCAGCCTGGAAGAAGCACCGCCGTAGGCAGACGACCGATTCTTTTCTTTTCTTTCGGAAAGCGAGTGCGGTGGCCCGTAGGGCCATCCGTACGGCTAAACGTGAATGTTGGGCTTCTTATGTCTCGACAATTACGTCCGAAACCCCTCTGGCCCAGATCTGGAAGCGTATCCGCAAGATAGCGGGTAAGTTCGTTCCCGATGTTTCACCGGTCCTTCACCTCCATGATGCTCTTGTGGCGGACCCGTTGCAGGTCGCTTCTGAACTGGGTTCCCACTTTTCTTCTGTTAGCTCTGGTCTTCATCTTCCCCAATCTTTCCTTCTTCGTAAACCTGTCCTTGAGTCTCGTCCTTTAGATTTCTGCACTCATCTTCAGCTTCCCTATAATGATCCCTTCTCTCTCTCTGAACTTCGTTCTGCCCTGGCCCTCTGCGGTTCTACGGCGGCGGGCTCCGATGGTATTCATTATGAGATGCTTCGCCATCTCCCTCCGAGCACGTCTCAGTATTTACTGAGTCTGTATAATCGGATCTGGGAGTCGTCGTCAGTCCCTGAGGACTGGCTCGATGCCGTTGTCCTCCCTGTTCGCAAACCAGGGTCTCTGGGTACTTCCCCTAAGGACTTTCGCCCTATTGCTCTCACAAGTTGTGTCTGCAAACTCTTTGAACGTATGGTTAACGTTCGTCTGATGTGGTTCCTGGAACACCATCACCTCCTCTCCCCTTCTCAATTTGGTTTCCGCAAGTGCCGCAGCACGACAGATGTCCTGGTGAACTTGGAGGTCTATATACGTACTGCTTTTGCTGCGAAGACCTCCGTTGTTGCCGTCCTTTTTGACCTAGAAAAGGCTTACGACACCACTTGGCGTTATCATATCCTATCTCAACTTCATTCTTTTGGCCTTCGTGGTCATCTCCCTCTCTTTCTCCGCAGCTTCCTCTCTTGTCGTTCCTTTCGGGTGCGCCTTGGTACCGCTCTCTCTCCCCCTTTTCAGCAATACGAAGGTGTGCCCCAGGGTAGTGTTCTGAGCACTACTCTTTTTCTGGTTGCCCTCAATGGTCTTCTTTCCTCTCTTCCTTCTGGTGTCTTCTCCGCTCTCTATGTCGATGATCTTACCCTTTGTTGTCAGGGTGATGATTCGCCTCTCCTTCAACGCCGGCTTCAACTTGCGATTGATGCCGTGTCGTCTTGGGCCACAGGTCATGGCTTCAAGTTCTCTACTTCTAAGACTTGTGCCATGACTTTTACGCGGAAACGGGTTGTTCTTCGTCCCTCTTTGTCACTTTATGGTCATCCCCTTGAATACAAAGATTCCGCGAAGCTTTTGGGGTTATTCCTTGACACTCGTTTGTCTTGGTCTCCCCATATCTCTTACCTCCGTGTTGAGTGCTCTAAGTCCCTTACCCTCCTTCGGGTCTTGTCCCATACTTCTTGGGGGGCAGATAGGCGCACTCTCCTTGCTTTACATTCCTCTCTCGTCCTGTCTAAGCTCGATTATGGTTGCCCTGCTTACTCGTCTGCTTCTCCTTCTACTCTTCGCCGTCTTGATGCTTTGCACCATACTGGGTTGCGCCTCAGTTCTGGTGCCTTTCGTTCGACTCCCGTCCTTAGCTTGTATGTTGACACTGGCTTCCTGTCTCTCCAGGACCGCCGTGATCGCTACTGTCTTCGGTATCTTGCGCGGTCCTTGCAACATCCTTCCTCTCGTCTCTGTCGTGCTTTAACTTTTACCCCTCCTGCGGTTCCTGTTCCTCTTCACCACCTCCCTCTTTCTGTCCGGTTATCTCGCCTGCAGGATTCTCTTTCCGTTCGTATTTCTGATGTTTCTCCTCGTGTTGTTCCTTCTTTGCCCCCGTGGAGGGTCCCTCTTCCGCGGTTTTGTACATCCTTGACTCGCATCACTAAAGCTTTTACCCCTCCTACAGTTCTCAAACGCCTTTTCCTCGAGCACTTTTCTTCTCACTCCCGCTCCGTTTCTGTCTTCACCGATGGGTCTAAGTCAGCGGACGGTGTTGGCTACTCTGTTGTTTTTCCTGATCGCACTTATATGTGTCGCTTGCCTCCGGAGACTAGCATCTTTACAGCGGAACTTTCTGCTATTCTCTATGCTCTTCGTCTCCTGCTTTCTCGTTGTCAGTCTTCCTTTGTGGTTGTTGTTGACTCTCGTAGTGCCCTCATGGCTCTCGGGTGCTTTAATCCAGTTCATCCGGTAGTTGTCGAGATCCAGCATTGGCTGTTTCTCGTTCACAGTAAATTTAAGTCGGTTGAGTTTTGTTGGGTTCCCAGCCATATTGGCGTGTCTTTAAATGAGCGTGCGGATGCTGCCGCTAAGGAAGCTGTCCGCTCTTGTCCCATCTCTCGTAAAGGCATTCCGTATTCCGACTTTTACCCGGTTATCCATTCCTCAGTCCTTACCCGTTGGCAGGCTTCTTGGTTGTCTGTTACTGGTAACAAGCTACGTACTCTTAAATGTTGTGTTTCCTCGTGGCCGTCCTCCTTCCACCGTAACCGGCGGTGGGAAACAGCTCTAGCGAGGTTGCGTATTGGCCATACTCGCTTAACCCATGGTCACTTGATGGAGCGCCGCCCTGCTCCTTATTGTCCTAGTTGCATTGTCCCTCTTACAGTCGTGCATGTCCTTCTTGAATGTCCTGACTTCCAGGACGAGCGTGTGTCTTGCTTTCCGACCGCCCCTCGCGGTCACCTGTCCCTCGATAGAATTCTTGGTGACTCGGATACTTTTGATATCGTTCGCCTTATGCGTTTTTGTTCTCGTATTGGCATCCTTGGTGATATTTAGCGCCCTCTGATTATTTTGCGTATTTGATGGTGCTACATAGCCTTCCCGGTTTGGTGCCTTCTTTTGATAATTACTTACTTACTTATTATTTTATCACTGCTTTTGGTGTAACCTCCATTTCATTGACATTTGTGGATAAATGACATATGATTATACTGTACAGTTACTGGCATGACATAGAGAAAGACCCTGTGTTGGTAACACGGCATTAGATTTGAACACTGGTACTGGCATTCCCTAGAGAGTGACCCAGAGATGGCAACATGACTGTACATTTGAATTCTAGAATTGGCAGCACATAGTACGGTCCTAGGCTGCTGTAAATATATTATATTCGAACTAACGGCGATGCTGGGACGCAGAGAGAATTATCCAGCTAGCGATCAGAAGGTAAGAGGTGGAAGTAAGGCTACGGCCGGAAGTCCGGCAAATTCTTTGCACTCATAGGTGGGCAGGCCAAGTAGGGGAGTCACATACTGCAGGATTGAGCTTAGCAGTGTGGGCTAGGCCTTCTCCTCTCCCCCTTCGGTCCAAGGTCAAATAGTGGTGACCAGACTTGAGGCATGACTAGGAGAGCTCCCTGGGGGTGATGTGTGATACCCTAGTGGAGGGAGCGAACACCCACGGTGTGAGGTTATATGATCAGTAGCACGATCCCCCGATGTTTAACTGTAACTTCATGTAACACAAGGCCAAGGTGAGTGGCTCGTGTCGGGAAACCGACACACACAAACACACACACACACACACACACATATAACACAGTCTCCCTTAGTCTGTAATCCCTTCAGGATGGAAAATGGGAGACTCCGTGACGTCATCGACTCCGTGACTTCATGGATGTCATCGTATATTTACATTATGAAACATTGTCAATAGACTAGTTTAGTATCTAGAGTTAACAAAAAAGTATTCAATAAGACTGAATATAATTATGGACACCGTATTGTAGCTAGGTTCCCTTGTTAATGTAAAATTACTTTTGAGAGAGGAACCAGCATGAGGGCGTTGCCCGACTGGGAGGGAGGCTCCCGCATCAGAGCATAACAACAACAGAGCAGCCACCACGCTGTCTTGGCTAGCTGGTGTAAACAGCTAGACACCCCATTTACGTGTCAACACCAGCAACACAGCCTAACAACGACTGTATCCGGCTTATCAAGTATTTTGTATCTGAATTATAATGTGCACATTTATTCATTTATAAAAATAAGTCGGTCATAATGTATGAACAACCCAAACCACATGTACGTGTACACCCCATTTACAACCCTCACAGTTCATGTCATACCTGTAATTGATATGTTTAGGGAACTTTGATTAATTCCTTGCATCCCATACAGGTAAATTGTGAGAGGAACATCAAGAAGTTGAGCAGACAGTTGGTTCATACACATTACTATTGTTTGCATAGCTTTGTCATTCCCACAAGCCGCCATTACGTGGCACCAGGAGGCACAGGGCCACACCCAATCTGGAGGATACACCTACACGCCTTACCGGGCCCTCACTACTGGCACAGCTAAGCCATTTTGTATTAATCTTAGTAGTTTTAATTAGTATTACTAGTAGATTAGACCACCATAAGTGGTATACTGAATTATAACAAGTTAAAAGGTAAACAATTGGTAGTTTAAGTAGGAGCCATAACAAAGTGGTTTAGGCTACCAATTGTCCCTCCCAATAGTGTGTAAGAAGATTTCTGGCAGTTTACAAGTATATAAATCCACTCAATTAATTCTTACTTACTAAGAAAAAATAAATAAGACATAACTTTATTTTATTAAAGTCAATTTGAAAAAGAGATTAGCTGCCTGGAATTTCCCCACAGCGCGTGACAATATAGTGTATATATATACCATATAGTATATATATATATATATATATATATATATATATATATATATATATATATATATTAGTATATTTTGGTAGCAGTCTTTCCTGTAGACATATATTATTAAATATGACCGAAAAAGTAAGATTAATAATTCTAACACGAATTTTCTCAATCTTTCGTACATTTCTTTCACTGTTGGAGGTAAATAAAAAATCAATTCTCCAAAATTCATTTTTATATCTAGTCTGACGTGACACGGGCGCGTTTCGTAAAACTTATTACATTTTCAAAGGCTTTAGTTTACAAATACACAGCTGAATAGAACTTGCGCATCTCCGATTTTATATCTACATTTTAGTGAGGTGGATGGGGTTAGGTGGCATTAATAGGGTATTAATTTCATCAACACAAGACAGAACACGAAACAATGGGTATTGAATAGAAGTGTTTGTAGAAAGCCTATTGGTCCATATTTCTTGATGCTTCTATATTGGAGCGGAGTCTTGAGGTGGGTAGAATATAGTTGTGCATTAATTGGCTGTTGATTGCTGGTGTTGACTTCTTGATGTGTAGTGCCTCGCAAACGTCAAGCCGCCTGCTATCGCTGTATCAATCGATGATTTCTGTGTTGTTTACTAGGATTTCTCTGGCGATGGTTTGGTTGCGGGAAGAGATTATATGTTCCTTAATGGAGCCCTGTTGCTTATGCATCGTTAAACGCCTAGAAAGAGATGTTGTCTTGCCTATATACTGTTTTTTTTTGGAGCTTACAGTCCCCAAGAGGGCATTTGAAGGCATAGACGACGTTAGTCTCTTTTAAAGCGTTCTGTTTTGTGTCTGGAGAGTTTCTCATGAGTAGGCTGGCCGTTTTTCTGATTTTATAGTAAATCGTCAGTTGTATCCTCTGATTTTTCTCTGTAGGGATAACGTTTCTATTAACAATATCTTTCAGGACCCTTTCCTCCGTTTTATGAGCTGTGGAAAAGAGGTTCCTGTAAAATAGTCTAATAGGGGGTATAGGTGTTGTGTTGTCTCCAGAGGTTGCATGGCGTTTCACTTTCCTTCTTATGATGTCTTCGACGAAACCATTGGAGAAGCCGTTGTTGACTAGGACCTGCCTTACCCTACAGAGTTCTTCGTCGACTTGCTTCCATTCTGAGCTGTGGCTGGGAGCACGGTCGACATATGCGTTAACAACACTCCTTTTGTACCTGTCTGGGCAGTCGCTGTTGGCATTTAGGCACATTCCTATGTTCGTTTCCATAGTGTAGACTACAGTGTGGAAACCTCCGCTCTTTTCCATGACTGTTACATCTAGAAAGGGCAGCTTCCCATCCTTTTCCATCTCGTAAGTGAAACGCAGCACGGAACTCTGCTCAAATGTCTCCTTCAGCTCCTGCAGATGTCTGACATCAGGTACCTGTGTGAAAATGTCGTCAACATACCTGCAGTATATGGCCGGTTTCAAGTTCATGTCGACTAAGACTTTTTGCTCGATGGTACCCATGTAGAAGTTTGCAAACAGGACACCTAGGGGAGAACCCATGGCGACCCCATCTACTTGCTTATACATGTGCCCATCCGGGCTCAAGAAGGGTGCTTCTTTAGTACAAGCTTGGAGTAGTTTCCTCAGAATATTTTCTGGTATGTCAAGAGGAGTACAGGCTGGATCACGATACACTCTGTCGGCTATCATCCCGATTGTCTCGTCCACAGGTACGTTGGTAAACAGCGAATCTTCGTCCAACGAGGCTCTAATCCCTGTGGCCCGTGTGCCCCGCAGTAAGTCAACAAATTCCTTTGGAGACTTCAGGCTGAAGGCGCAGGGAACATAAGGAGTCAGCAGGCCGTTGAGTCGCTTCGCCAGTCTGTACGTGGGTGTGGGTATCTGGCTAATGATTGGCCGAAGTGGGTTTCCAGGCTTGTGTGTCTTGACATTTCCATACGCATATCCAGGTTTATATTCCCCAATGATCTTTGGCAGGTGGAGTCCGGATTTCTTGGCGTTCACAGTTTCGATCAGTTTGTTGACCTTTGCTTTTAATTCGGCTGTAGTGTCCTTCGTTACCCTTTGGAACTTAGTTTGGTCAGAGAGTATGATGTTCATTTTCGCCAGATATTCATTCTTTTTTAAGAATGACATATATTGGCGACTTGTCACCTCTCCTGACAACTATCTCCTTGTTCTCACGAAGGCTTTTAGCTGCCGCTTTGAGCTCGGGGGACAGTATGGTGCTTCTGTAATTGCCTCGATTCTTTCCTCCTTCTGCAATAAGTTCTGCTTGTAAGGTATCTTTGGTAGTGACCTTCTTTTGTGTCTCGAGGTCGAATATGTCGTCCAACAGAATTTCCAACTCTACTTTCCGGGCCATCTCACTCGGTCTGGACATAACATGACAGTTTATGCCCAGATTTAGGAGAGTGACTTGGTCCTCAGTGAGGTTAATTCCTGCAAGGTTCAGGAAGCCATCTCTTGGTCGTGGAATTGCCATAGGTCCTCCATATAATGTTGTTAGTTTCTTGATAATCCTTGTTTCAGTGCTGAGGTGATGTTGGTCTGTGAGGATGTCGAGGTGTTGTTCAATGCGGGTACGGATACTATGGTCGATGTTGCTATTTCTCCACTCGTTTGTAGCATGAAGTAGTTGCGTTTTGTTGTCTTTGATTTCATTCTCTGCCTTGTATATCTGATCACGAATCAGATCCTGGCGATATTTTATTGTGAAGGCTTGATTCCTTGCTGCTGGGTCGTGCGCTTTAATATTAGTATATTTTGGTAGCAGTCTTTCCTGTAGACATATATTATTAAATATGACCGAAAAAGTAAGATTAATAATTCTAACACGAATTTTCTCAATCTTTCGTACATTACGCTTCACTGTTGGAGGTAAATCAAAAATCAATTCTCCAAAATTCATTTTTATTTCTAGTCTGACGCGACACGGGCGCGTTTCGTAAAACTTATTACATTTTCAAAGACTTTAGTTCACAAATACACAACTGAATAGAACTTACGTATCTCCGATTTTATATCTACATATATATATA
>NC_091179.1:3289735-3297235 GCF_040958095.1 Procambarus clarkii
TTTTCGTAAAACAATTCGTATTTTCATGTCAATTTAGTGAACGGGAGCCCGCTCCTGTTTTGGTGATTTACGTTCCTCCATCATTAACTATACCCTTACTTAAATAACATGTTATATTCTTAGTCTTTCAGTCATGACGCGTATTAAGACTTGCCTCATTTATTCCTCAAGTAATCCTCAATTTAGCATTGCGCAAGCCTCTGGATTTAGATCCTTTAGTTTAGAGGTAATTAGGTATTCGTTTTCATGTCAATTTAGTGAACGGAAGCCCGCACCTGTTTTGGTGATTTACGTTCCTCCATCATTAACTAAACGCTTACTTAAATAACTGTTATATCCTTAGTCTTGACGTGTATTAAGACTAAAGTTATTCCTCAATTTAGCATTGAGCAAGCCTCTGGCTTTAGATTATTCCTGCACTTGATTTATGAGTCAATTACCCTCAGCAATTTGTTACTGCAATTTATGCATTGCGTTTTCTCCACGTTTTATTTAACTTTTTGTGCCGCAATTATGTTTGTGTAACTGTCGCTTTTGTCATAGAGTTTAAGTTAAGTCAGCTAGGATGAGCTAGTTAGGTTATACTATGGTGTCTTTCAGTCACGACGTGTATTAAAGACTTTCAGTTTATTCCTCAATTTAGCCGGAAGGTACCGCGGCTTCCCAGCCGATGTCCTTCCTGTGACGAGTTAAGCCGGCGATGTTTTCAGTTTTATATTTATTTGGTCATATAAATATGCGGCCTCCCAGGCCGCTGGTTTATCCAGACGTGTTGTCTGCCCGGTGTAGCCCGGATGTCACTGCAGCCTCCCAGGCCGCTGGTTTATCCAGACGTGTTGTCTGCCCAGTGTAGCCCGGATGTCACTGCAGCCTCCCAGGCCGCTGGTTTATCCAGACGTGTTGTCTGCCCGGTGTAGCCCGGATGTCACAGCGGCCTCCTAGGCCGCTGGTCGCGAAGTTCCAGCCGAAGCGTTCCAGCTGACGTTGTGTCTATTTTCACTCCTTTTCGTTATTGTATTTGGTTGTATTTACCTCGGCTCAAAGTGTTAATCCCGTTTCTCTAACGAGTTATAGTCCAGCTTTATTTTGAGCATACTTTGTTTTGCAATTTATAATTATTTATAATTAGTTATAATTAATTATAGTTATAATTGGTTTATAATTTTATTATTTACACTATTTATTTACGATTATTCCCCCCTCCCCGCTCAGCTCGTTGTCGCCGTCTGGGGGCTTAGTGGGCGGCTGCCGGAGTGTGATGCTCCTTGGGACAGTCCTCTGTCCTTTTCTAGCCTTGTGCTCCTGCTGCCGTCCTCTCCAATTCTGCTGGGCATCTTTTCCTTTTCCTTCTGTTTCGTTTTTCTCCCCCCTCTTCTCCTCTCTGCTTGCCGTTTCCTGCCGACCTTTTGCTCGTTCTGGTTCTTCCCTTGGACTTCTTCTACTTTGACGCCCGGGTGCTTGAGGAGGCATACTCTTGCACCCGTAGAACTGCAGTACCCGACGTCGAGAGCGAGGGGAACCTTTTATTGTCAATCCCCACTTCGTCACTGAACCCGATCTCGACGGACTGTCGGTTTCTTAAGGTGGCGTTTGTGGGGCGTATACTCACGACGCACCCCTAGGAGGCCCCGACAAGATCGGCGATAGCTTCTTGTTGGGTGTCCTGCCTCTAATTGTGGCTCCATGGTGGGTGTGGGGGCACATTCGTGAGTGAATTCGTAATTTCGTCAAGATGATAACCCCTGTTTCGGCTGCTTCTGGCTTACCTTTTCAGGCTCGTGGGGTGGGCGACCAAGCCCCCGAGTCGGTCCGTATTGGAAGACCGGGCTCTGTAGCCTCCGCTGCATTGGGCCCCGACCTTGCTCCTCCTTTGGCCTCTCTGACTCCTTCCCCTGGCTCCCCTCCCTCCTCTGTGGTTGGGTCGAGCCCCAAGCCCCCAGTGGTGACTACCTCGTCCCCTGGCGCGGCTCCTTCTCTAGTTGTTACTACTGCGCCTTTTAACCCCTCTCTCTCTGGGGGTTCTCACCGCCGTTCTCGTCACGGCCGCCCTCGCTCGATTCCTTCCAGTTCTGCTACCTATCAAGCCTTGTTTGGTCCCGCTTCGTGGGCCAAATATTTTGATCTCCTCCCTCTTGATTCTGCGCCTCCTGACGATTTCTCCCTTCATCGACATCTCATTGATTCCGTGGATGCCTCCATTACTTTTAACCCCACTCGTCTCGGTACGCGTGTCGTTGCTGCTCCTTCTCAGGATGCTGCTTCCCGCTTGGCTGCCTTATCCTGCCTTGGCGAGACCCCCGTTCGGGTCTCGAAGAACGTCCAGTTGAATGCCAGTGTTGGCACTATTTTGCTCCCGCCCCATGTTGCGACCGGTGTTCGGGACCTACGCGACTGCCACGACGATATTCGACATATCCTCGCTGCCCAGGGCCATTCTATTCTCCAGGTGGACACGTTTACTCGTCCCCCTCGTGGTAGTCGCCGTCAACCCCTCCGGGTTGTGAAGATTACCTTTGATGGTAGGACCCTTCCACCCTCTGTCATTCTTGCTGGTGCCAGGTGCTCTGTCCAGGAGTACATTCCTTCTCCTCGGCTCTGCAACAAGTGCTGGAGGTTTGGGCATGGTGCCCTCCGCTGCTCCGGGACTGTCTCTCTCTGTCCTTTGTGTGGTGGCGAAGGTCACTCTAAGTCGGAGTGCGCTTCTCCCCAGGCTCGTTGCCTCAACTGCGGTGAGGCCCATCCTACCTTCTCCCGTGCGTGTGTCCATTACAAGCTTGAGGCAGCCGTCCTCAACTTGAAGCACCGGGAGCGTTTATCTTTTCCTGAGGCGAGGCGCCAGGTTCGCCGGCTCCCGCCTTATGCTAATATCTCTTATGCTCGCGTGTTGCGCTCTTCCTCTCCTCGTCCTTCCCGCCTTCCTCAGACTCACAACCGTTTCCAGGCCTTGGACCCTGATGCGCCCACTGCCCCCTCCTCTGTCCCTTTGGGTTCTCTCCCGAAGGATCCTCCTCCTGGTCCTCTGTCTGGGGTTCCCCTTCCTTCTACCCGGTCTGTCGTGTCTTCTGTGTCTCCTTCCTCGTCCCCCTCCGATCCTCCTTCCCATCCTCTTCCTCCATCTATCGGCTCTCCCCGCCGCCTGTCGGTGCGGGCGGATGTCCATCGCTCTCCTAACGGCCGTCGTGTGTGCTCTCGTTCGGCTTCTCCTGTTGAGACACTGGAGTCCGTTGCCCGGTACGTAGTTGCTGGAACACCGGTCTCTTTAAGTCAGAAGCGTAAGCCTGGCTCCTCTCCTTCCTCTTCCCCGGCGGGTAAGAAGGCTTCGCTTTCTTCCTCAGCTCCTCCTTCTGGCTCTGTTGCTCCTTCCACTCCCGTTTCAGTGCTTGCGCCCCCTGTTCCTGCTATGGAGGTTTCTTTGGCCCCTGCTTCCCTTTCGGTTGCTGCTCTTGCTGGGGTGCGCTCCTCTCTTTCTACTCCCCCTCTTCCTGCTGCTGTCCTTGACTGCTCCTCTCCGTTGTCTCCTCCTCCTCCTCCTCCTCCTCCTCCTCCGGACCCTGCCCGCCCACCTCTGATCTGTTCTCCCGTTTCCTTCCCTCCGTCTTTGCTCAGTTTACCCATGCCCCCTAACCCTGACTTTGCTGACCCTGATCCCGACCCTGATATTCTTTAACGTGCTCTGTTGGTCTTTCGCCTTTGTTTCTTCCTTGTTCTCTGTTTTTGTCCTTTCTCTTCTCGTCGTTGTCCATTCTTCAATGGAACGTTCGAGGTTATTACGCCAATTTCCTCGAACTCCAACTTCTGGTTTCGCGGTTTTCGCCCCTTTGTGTCTGTCTCCAGGAGCCGATGCTTGGTG
Source organism: Procambarus clarkii (assembly GCF_040958095.1). Classification (NCBI taxonomy): domain Eukaryota; kingdom Metazoa; phylum Arthropoda; class Malacostraca; order Decapoda; family Cambaridae; genus Procambarus; species Procambarus clarkii. Next base: position 3,293,586 of record NC_091179.1, read on the forward strand.
CTCGTCCTGGTCGTTTTCGTGGCTATTCCTTTCTCTCCCCCCCCCCAGCCATTGCTGGGGCTTCTAATTCTTCTGCTCTCTTGATTCGGGCTGATGTTCCCTTTGTTCCTTTACTTTTTCCTTCGCCTCTCCATTGTTCTGCTGCTCGTATCTTTGTGGGGAAATGGTACACAGTTTGTTCCATTTATCTCCCCCCGAGTGTCCCGCTCTCTCTTCCTGATTTGAAACACCTCCTAGACTCCTTGCCGGAGCCTGTGCTCCTGCTGGGTGACTTCAATTGTCGTCATTCTCTTTGGGGTGACGTTCTGACGAATACCCGAGGTCGCCTCCTTGAGCCGTTTCTCCTCTCTTCTTCCCTGTCTCTTCTGAATTCTGGTGAGCCCACTCATTTGGACTCTCGAACTCGCACCCTTTCTTGTCTTGATCTTTCTCTCTGCTCTTCTTCTCTTTACTTAGATTTCACATGGCAGGTTCTTGATGACCTCCATGGAAGTGATCATTTCCCCATCCTTGTTTCCTTTTTCTCTTTTCGCCCTTCCCTCTCTTTCCCTAGGTGGCAGTTTGCTAAGGCGGACTGGACCCTGTTTTCCCTCAGTGCTACTCTCTCTGACCTCTCCCTTCTGCCCCTCTCTCGCGCTCTCCTCCTTTTTCATGACACTGTCTTCGACGCTGCCCTCCGCTCTATTCCTCGCTCTTCCTCTCGGGGTCCACGGAAGTGCGTTCCCTGGTGGAATGCGGACTGTGCTCGGGCTGTCCGCTGTAAGCGTGCAGCCTGGAAGAAGCACCGCCGTAGGCAGACGACCGATTCTTTTCTTTTCTTTCGGAAAGCGAGTGCGGTGGCCCGTAGGGCCATCCGTACGGCTAAACGTGAATGTTGGGCATCTTATGTCTCGACAATTACGTCCGAAACCCCTCTGGCCCAGATCTGGAAGCGTATCCGCAAGATAGCGGGCAAGTTCGTTCCCGATGTTTCACCGGTCCTTCACCTCCATGATACTCTTGTGGCGGACCCGTTGCAGGTCGCTTCCGAACTGGGTTCCCACTTTTCTTCTGTTAGCTCTGGTCTTCATCTTCCCCAATCTTTCCTTCTTCGTAAACCTGTCCTTGAGTCTCGTCCTTTAGATTTCTGCACTCATCTTCAGCTTCCCTATAATGATCCCTTCTCTCTCTCTGAACTTCGTTCTGCCCTGGCCCTCTGCGGTTCTACGGCGGCGGGCTCCGATGGTATTCATTATGAGATGCTTCGCCATCTCCCTCCGAGCACGTCTCAGTATTTACTGAGTCTGTATAATCGGATCTGGGAGTCGTCGTCAGTCCCTGAGGACTGGCTCGATGCCGTTGTCCTCCCTGTTCGCAAACCAGGGTCTCTGGGTACTTCCCCTAAGGACTTTCGCCCTATTGCTCTCACAAGTTGTGTCTGCAAACTCTTTGAACGTATGGTTAACGTTCGTCTGATGTGGTTCCTGGAACACCATCACCTCCTCTCCCCTTCTCAATTTGGTTTCCGCAAGTGCCGCAGCACGACAGATGTCCTGGTGAACTTGGAGGTCTATATACGTACTGCTTTTGCTGCGAAGACCTCCGTTGTTGCCGTCCTTTTTGACCTAGAAAAGGCTTACGACACCACTTGGCGTTATCATATCCTATCTCAACTTCATTCTTTTGGCCTTCGTGGTCATCTCCCTCTCTTTCTCCGCAGCTTCCTCTCTCGTCGTTCCTTTCGGGTGCGCCTTGGTACCGCTCTCTCTCCCCCTTTTCAGCAATACGAAGGTGTGCCCCAGGGTAGTGTTCTGAGCACTACTCTTTTTCTGGTTGCCCTCAATGGTCTTCTTTCCTCTCTTCCTTCTGGTGTCTTCTCCGCTCTCTATGTCGATGATCTTACCCTTTGTTGTCAGGGTGATGATTCGCCTCTCCTTCAACGCCGGCTTCAACTTGCGATTGATGCCGTGTCGTCTTGGGCCACAGGTCATGGCTTCAAGTTCTCTACTTCTAAGACTTGTGCCATGACTTTTACGCGGAAACGGGTTGTTCTTCGTCCCTCTTTGTCACTTTATGGTCATCCCCTTGAATACAAAGATTCCGCGAAGCTTTTGGGGTTATTCCTTGACACTCGTTTGTCTTGGTCTCCCCATATCTCTTACCTCCGTGTTGAGTGCTCTAAGTCCCTTACCCTCCTTCGGGTCTTGTCCCATACTTCTTGGGGGGCAGATAGGCGCACTCTCCTTGCTTTACATTCCTCTCTCGTCCTGTCTAAGCTCGATTATGGTTGCCCTGCTTACTCGTCTGCTTCTCCTTCTACTCTTCGCCGTCTTGATGCTTTGCACCATACTGGGTTGCACCTCAGTTCTGGTGCCTTTCGTTCGACTCCCGTCCTTAGCTTGTATGTTGACACTGGCTTCCTGTCTCTCCAGGACCGCCGTGATCGCTACTGTCTTCGCTATCTTGCGCGGTCCTTGCAACGTCCTTCCTCTCGTCTCTGTCGTGCTTTAACTTTTACCCCTCCTGCGGTTCCTGTTCCTCTTCACCACCTCCCTCTTTCTGTCCGGTTATCTCGCCTGCAGGATTCTCTTTCCGTTCGTATTTCTGATGTTTCTCCTCGTGTTGTTCCTTCTTTGCCCCCGTGGAGGGTCCCTCTTCCGCGGTTTTGTACATCCTTGACTCGTATCACTAAAGCTTTTACCCCTCCTACAGTTCTAAAACGCCTTTTCCTCGAGCACTTTTCTTCTCACTCCCGCTCCGTTTCTGTCTTCACCGATGGGTCTAAGTCAGCGGACGGTGTTGGCTACTCTGTTGTTTTTCCTGATCGCACTTATATGTGTCGCTTGCCTCCGGAGACTAGCATCTTTACAGCGGAACTTTATGCTATTCTCTAAGCTCTTCGTCTCCTGCTTTCTCGTTGTCAGTCTTCCTTTGTGGTTGTTGTTGACTCTCGTAGTGCCCTCATGGCTCTCGGGTGCTTTAATCCAGTTCATCCGGTAGTTGTCGAGATCCAGCATTGGCTGTTTCTCGTTCACAGTAAATTTAAGTCGGTTGAGTTTTGTTGGGTTCCCAGCCATATTGGCGTGTCTTTAAATGAGCGTGCGGATGCTGCCGCTAAGGAAGCTGTCCGCTCTTGTCCCATCTCTCGTAAAGGCATTCCGTATTCCGACTTTTACCCGGTTATCCATTCCTCAGTCCTTACCCGTTGGCAGGCTTCTTGGTTGTCTGTTACTGGTAACAAGCTACGTACTCTTAAATGTTGTGTTTCCTCGTGGCCGTCCTCCTTCCACCGTAACCGGCGGTGGGAAACAGCTCTAGCGAGGTTGCGTATTGGGCATACTCGCTTAACCCATGGTCACTTGATGGAGCGCCGCCCTGCTCCTTATTGTCCTAGTTGCATTGTCCCTCTTACGGTCGTGCATGTCCTTCTTGAATGTCCTGACTTCCAGGACGAGCGTGTGTCTTGCTTTCCGACCGCCCCTCGCGGTCACCTGTCCCTCGATAGAATTCTTGGTGACTCGGATACTTTTGATATCGTTCGCCTTATGCGTTTTTGTTCTCGTATTGGCATCCTTGGTGATATTTAGCGCCCTCTGATTATTTTGCGTATTTGATGGTGCTACATAGCCTTCCCGGTTTGGTGCCTTCTTTTGATAATTACTTACTTACTT
>NC_091179.1:3302235-3361618 GCF_040958095.1 Procambarus clarkii
TTTCGCGGTTTTCGCCCCTTTGTGTCTGTCTCCAGGAGCCAATGCTTGGTGCTCGTCCTGGTCGTTTTCGTGGCTATTCCTTTCTCCCCCCCCCCAGCCATTGCTGGGGCTTCTAATTCTTCTGCTCTCTTGATTCGGGCTGATGTTCCCTTTGTTCCTTTACTTTTTCCTTCGCCTCTCCATTTTTCTGCTGCTCGTATCTTTGTGGGGAAATGGTACACAGTTTGTTCCATTTATCTCCCCCCGAGTGTCCCGCTCTCTCTTCCTGATTTGAAACACCTCCTAGACTCCTTGCCGTAGCCTGTGCTCCTGCTGGGTGACTTCAATTGTCGTCATTCTCTTTGGGGTGACGTTCTGACGAATACCCGGGGTCGCCTCCTTGAGCCGTTTCTCCTCTCTTCTTCCCTGTCTCCTCTGAATTCTGGTGAGCCCACTCATTTGGACTCTCGGACTCGCACCCTTTCTTGTCTTGATCTTTCTCTCTGCTCTTCTTCTCTTTACTTAGATTTCACGTGGCAGGTTCTTGATGACCTCCATGGAAGTGATCATTTCCCCATCCTTGTTTCCTTTTTCTCTTTTCGCCCTTCCCTCTCTTTCCCTAGGTGGCAGTTTGCTAAGGCAGACTGGACCCTATTTACCCTCAGTGCTGCTCTCTCTGACCTCTCCCTTCTGCCTCTCTCCCGCGCTCTCCTCCTTTTTCATGACACTGTCTTCAACGCTGCCCTCCGCTCTATTCCTCGCTCTTCCTCTCGGGGTCCACGGAAGTGCGTTCCCTGGTGGAATGCGGACTGTGCTCGGGCTGTCCGCTGTAAGCGTGCAGCCTGGAAGAGGCACCGCCGTAGGCAGACGACCGATTCTTTTCTTTTCTTTCGGAAAGCGAGTGCGGTGGCCCGTAGGACCATCCGTACGGCTAAACGTGAATGTTGGGCATCTTATGTCTAAACAATTACGTCCGAGACCCCTCTGGCCCAGATCTGGAAGCGTATCCGCAAGATAGCGGGTAAGTTCGTTCCCGATGTTTCACCGGTCCTTCACCTCCATGATACTCTTGTGGCGGACCCGTTGCAGGTCGCTTCCGAACTGGGTTCCCACTTTTCTTCTGTTAGCTCTGGTCTTCATCTTCCCCAATCTTTCCTTCTTCGTAAACCTGTCCTTGAGTCTCGTCCTTTAGATTTCTGCACTCATCTTCAGCTTCCCTATAATGATCCCTTCTCTCTCTCTGAACTTCGTTCTGCCCTGGCCCTCTGCGGTTCTACGGCGGCGGGCTCCGATGGTATTCATTATGAGATGCTTCGCCATCTCCCTCCGAGCACGTCTCAGTATTTACTGAGTCTGTATAATCGGATCTGGGAGTCGTCGTCAGTCCCAGAGGACTGGCTCGAAGCCGTTGTCCTCCCTGTTCGCAAACCGGGGTTTCTGGGTACTTCCCCTAAGGACTTTCGCCCTATTGCTCTCACAAGTTGTGTCTGCAAACTCTTTGAACGTATGGTTAACGTTCGTCTGATGTGGTTCCTGGAACACCATCACCTCCTCTCTCCTTCTCAATTTGGTTTCCGCAAGTGCCGCAGCACGACTGATGTCCTGGTGAACTTGGAGGTCTATATTCGTACTGCTTTTGCTGCGAAGACCTCCGTTGTTGCCGTTGTTACGAACCCGGATCCAGCGTCTGAGCACGGAGTAGTAAACGACCGCGCCATCTGTGGGTCAGCTCCCGAAACCCCCGCCAAACGCCGACGACACCTGGTGAGGATGCCGTGTATCAGCTACGAGGGCCAGTTTCCAGTCCCGTTCAGCACTCTACACCGCCGCCACTGACCTCTGGTGAGGTGGTGCTCCGACGACAGCGCCATCTATGGACTGGATACGTCAGGTGTTTGTGCCCGAGCCCGTAAGTGAGGTGTTTTAGTGTCCCAGTTATTGATGCAACCCGTTCTCGCAAATTCGTAAAGTCAGTATTGACTTATTAACTACGTGCATAGGTGATATACTAAACATAATAGATACCCCTAAAAAGATTCATAGAAAACACCTACCTTACCTAACCTTGTTAGTATCTTAAGATAAGCATCTTATTGCTTCTTAATTACAATTATTACTTAACCTATACCTATTATAGGTTAGGTAATAATTGTAATTACGAAGCAATAAGATGCTTATCTTAAGATACTAACAAGGTTAGGTAAGGTCGGTGTTTTCTATGAATCTTTTTAAGGGTATCTATTATGTTAAGTATGTCACCTATGCACATATTTAATAAGTCAATATTGACTTATTAAATTTGCGAGAACGGGTTGATTGATGACGTGTCTGCTTACAGAGCCGACCTGGGACCGCTGTGTTGAAGGTTGAGTCAGTCTACCCGAGGCAGCCAGTCTCCATACTTTAAACGTTGCTGCAGCTGTTGTGAAGTCGTCCCCCCGGAAGAACACTGTGGTGTGTTAGCCTGCCAGTGGAGTGGCAGTAAAAGGATTTACCCGGGACCGACTGTTGGAGACGATCATCCACTGGGGTACTGAAGACAGGAGAGTGACTTGTGTTGTCACACGAGGCTCCTGTCTAGGGCGTTCCCTTTTTATCGTTCGTGGAGTGGCCGTACCAGCCTTGTTGGCTCAGAACCTGCCAGCAGACCAGCTGGACGTGTGGTTGACGGCCTCCACGGCGGTGCCCCCAGTGGACCCGTGTTTTGGCTGACCTGTGGCCCGGGTAGGCTCGGCATTCTCAGAGGACACGTCTTGAGGCCACGAAGAAAGCACCGCGGACTCAGCACCTAGCTTCTTGATCCAGAGTCTTCAGCAGAAGACTAATTTGTGAATAATCCCCTTGTCTAGTGTTAATACCCCTCCCCCTCGTGCACTCATTAATTTTATATATTTAAACGGTGATGGTAATAATTATAATATTAAGTTCTTAACTTTCTTTCCCTACTCCCTTTAAGTTACTTGCGTCACGGATCTCATCCCTTGATAGCCACTACTGGCTTGGGAACGGATACATTATATCTTCCTCTAACAACATCAGAGTAAGGACCCCATTGCGTCCCGAGAGGGCCGTAACAGCCGTCTTTTTTGACCTAGAAAAGGCTTACGACACCACTTGGCGTTATCATATCCTATCTCAACTTCATTCTTTTGGCCTTCGTGGTCATCTCCCTCTCTTTCTCCGCAGCTTCCTCTCTCGTCGTTTCTTTCGGGTGCGCCTTGGTACCGCTCTCTCTCTCCCTCTTTTCAGCAATACGAAGGTGTGCCCCAGGGTAGTGTTCTGAGCACTACTCTTTTTCTGGTTGCCCTCATTGGTCTTCTTTCCTCTCTTCCTTCTGGTGTCTTCTCCGCACTCTATGTCGATGATCTTACCCTTTGTTGTCAGGGTGATGATTCGCCTCTCCTTCAACGCCGGCTTCAACTTGCGATTGATGCCGTGTCGTCTTGGGCCACAGGTCATGGCTTCAAGTTCTCTACTTCTAAGACTTGTGCCATGACTTTTACGCGGAAACGGGTTGTTCTTCATCCCTCTTTGTCACTTTATGGTCATCCCCTTGAATACAAAGATTCCGCGAAGCTTTTGGGGTTATTCCTTGACACTCGTTTGTCTTGGTCTCCCCATATCTCTTACCTCCGTGTTGAGTGCTCTAAGGCCCTTACCCTCCTTCGGGTCTTGTCCCATACTTCTTGGGGGGCAGATAGGCGCACTCTCCTTGCTTTACATTCCTCTCTCGTCCTGTCTAAGCTCGATTATGGTTGCCCTGCTTACTCGTCTGCTTCTCCTTCTACTCTTCGCCGTCTTGATGCTTTGCACCATACTGGGTTGCGCCTCAGTTCTGGTGCCTTTCGTTCGACTCCCATCCTTAGCTTGTATGTTGACACTGGCTTCCTGTCTCTCCAGGACCGCCGTGATCGCTACTGTCTTCGCTATCTTGCGCGGTCCTTGCAACATCCTTCCTCTCGCCTCTGTCGTGCTTTAACTTTTACCCCTCCTGCGGTTCCTGTTCCTCTTCACTACCTCCCTCTTTCTGTCCGGTTATCTCGCCTACAGGATTCTCTCTCCGTTCGTATTTCTGATGTTTCTCCTCGTGTTGTTCCTTCTTTGCTCCCGTGGAGGGTCCCTCTTCCGCGGTTTTGTACTTCCTTGACCCGTGTCACTAAAGCTTTTACCCCTCCTACGGTTCTAAAACGCCTTTTCCTCGAGCACTTTTCTTCTCACTCCCGCTCCGTTTCTGTCTTCACCGATGGGTCTAAGTCAGCGGACGGTGTTGGCTACTCTGTTGTTTTTCCTGATCGCACTTATATGTGTCGCTTGCCTCCGGAGACTAGCATCTTTACAGCGGAACTTTATGCTATTCTCTATGCTCTTCGTCTCCTGCTTTCTCGTTGTCAGTCTTCCTTTGTGGTTGTTGTTGACTCTCGTAGTGCCCTCATGGCTCTCGGGTCCTTTAATCCGGTTCATCCAGTAGTTGTCGAGATCCAGCATTGGCTGTTTCTCGTTCACAGTAAATTTAAGTCGGTTGAGTTTTGTTGGGTTCCCAGCCATATTGGTGTGTCTTTAAATGAGCGTGCGGATGCTGCCGCTAAGGAAGCTGTCCGCTCTTGTCCCATCTCTCGTAAAGGCATTCCGTATTCCGACTTTTACCCGGTTATCCATTCCTCAGTCCTTACCCGTTGGCAGGCTTCTTGGTTGTCTGTTACTGGTAACAAGCTACGTACTCTTAAATGTTGTGTTTCCTCGTGGCCGTCCTCCTTCCACCGTAACCAGCGGTGGGAAACAGCTCTGGCGAGGTTGCGTATTGGCCATACTCGCTTAACCCATGGTCACTTGATGGAGTGCCGCCCTGCTCCTTATTGTCCTAGTTGCATTGTCCCTCTTTCGGTCGTGCATGTCCTTCTTGAATGTCCTGACTTCCAGGACGAGCGTGTGTCTTGCTTTCCGACCGCCCCTCGCGGTCACCTGTCCCTCGATAGAATTCTTGGTGACTCGGATACTTTTGATATCGTTCGCCTCATGCGTTTTTGTTCTCGTATTGGCATCCTTGGTGATATTTAGCGCCCTCTGATTATTTTGCGTATTTGATGGTGCTACATAGCCTTCCCGGTTTGGTGCCTTCTTTTGATAATTACTTACTTGTCGTTTGTAGTGAATCTTTCTGCCCTTATCCTTAATTTCATAACCTATTCCTTTACTGTTGTTTTTCTCCTGATGTGGCTATGCAGCAATTTAGGCAGAGTCTTTGAATTGCCTGCGATGTCATTTTCTTATTGTCTTTCTGCCTCTCTTCTCATCAAGACATATTCATTCCTGGCATTCTGGTATCTTTCTCTGCTCTCCAGTGTCCTATTATTCCTATAGTTTCTCCATGCTCTTTTACTTTGCTGCTTAGCTAGCCTACATCTCTGATTAAACCATGGGTTTCTCATCTTCATTTCACTGTTTTCCTTTTGGACTGGGTCAAACTCGTTTGCTGCGGCCTTGCACTTTTGCGTGATGTAGTCCATCATATCTTGGGCCGTCTTTTCCCTGAGCTCTGTTTCCCATGCTATATCTGTTAGGAATTTTCTTATCTCCTCATAGTTTCCCTTTCGGTATGCTAACCTTTTGGTTTCGGTATCCGTCCTCGAGTTCAATAGCCCTTCTTCAATCAGGTACTCAAACACCAATACACTGTGGTCGCTCATTCCTAGTGGGGCCTCAAAACCGAATTCTCTTATGTCAGAGTCGTTCAGGGTGAAGACCAGGTCGAGTCCCGCTGGTTCGTCATTTCCTCTCATCCTTGTGGGTTCTCTGACATGCTAGGTTAAGAAGTTCCTAGTCACCACCTCCTCCAGTAGTTTGGCTCTCCACGTATCCTCGCCTCCATGCGGTTCCTTGTTCTCTCAATCAATCCTGCCGTGATTGAAGTCCCCCATGATGAGCAGGTGGGATCTATTTCTACCGGCGCAGAGGCTGCCCTCTCAATCATAGTGTTAACTGCCATGTTGTTGTTTTCGTACTCTTGACTGGGTCTTCTGTCATTTGGTGGAGGGTTATATATTACTGCTACTACTATCCTTGGACCTCTCATTGTCATGGGGCCTGCTATGTAGTCTCTGAAACCCTCACAGCCCGGGATATCCATCTCCTTAAAACTCCATTCCTTTCTCATGAGTAGGGCCACTCCGCCTCCTCCCCTACCTTCCCTCTCTTTCCTAATTACTGTGTACTCCTGGGGAAACACTGCATTCGTTATGATTCCAGAGAGTTTTGTTTCAGTGAGTCTGATTACATCTGGGTTCACTTCTTGTGCTCTTTCCCTTAGTTCACTTGCCTTGCTTGTGATCCCATCTACGTTCGAGTACATTGCCCTGAAACTGACTCTCTTCTGCTTCTCCTCTGGGGGGGAACTGTGGGGTCTGGGGTGAGCGGGAGCTGGGAGGATCTGGTACGGGGAGCCTGGTGGAGGAGGATGGGCTTGGGGGGGTGGGGGGAGGGGGAGCGGGTGATGGGGGGAGGGGGAGGGTAGGGGGAATGGGTGAGGGGGGGAGGGTTGGGTGGGTGGGTGAGAGGGAGAGGGTTGGGGAGGTAAAAGGGGGAGGGTTGGGGGGGGGTGAGAGGAGGAGGTTTGGGGGAATGGGGGAGAAAGGGGGGTTTGGAAGGGGGCAGTAAAGTGGGGAGGGCTTGGGGGGCGTGGGGGGAAAGAGAAGGCTGAGGTGGTTGAGGAAGAGGGGAGGGTTTTGGGGAGTGGTGGGGAGGGGAAGGGTTAGGTGGGGTTGGGGAGAGTGGGGGGCTTAGGGGGACGGGGGAGAATGGAGGGCTTGTGGGTGGGAGAGACAGAAGGGCATGTGGGAGAAGGGAGGGCTTGGGGGATGGGGGAGAAGGGAGGAGCTGGGGGGGAGGGGGAGTGGGAGGAGGAGGGTGAGTGGGAGGAGAGGGGTGTGTGGGGGGAGTGCTTAGTGGGGGGCTGACAGGGGTTGGGGCAGGTAGGGTGTCTGTTGGGTAGAATGTGGGGGTGGTACCGTGTGTGTGTATCACGAAAATAAACACGTGATTAAAAATGTGACGGTGTCAGACCACGGAGGAAAATTGAAACAGGAATTTCCTTAAGTACTTTCGTATATTAATACATCTTCAGAATGAGTCTGAAGATGTATTATATATATATAATTAGGCCCGATTTGTCTAATAAGCCAAGTTTTCATGAATTAATTGTTTTTCGACTACCTAACCTACCTAGGTACGACATATATATATATATATATATATATATATATATATATATATATATATATATATATATATATATATATATATATATATATATATATATATATATATATATATAATATATGTCGTACCTAGTAGCCAGAACTCACTTCTGAGCCTACTATGCAAGGCCCGATTTGCCTAATAAGCCAAGTTTTCATGAATTAATTGCTTTTCGACTACCTAACCTACCTAACCTAACCTAACCTAACCTAACTTTTTCGGCTACCTAACCTAACCTAACCTATAAAGATAGGTTAGGTAGGGTTGGTTAGGTTCGGTCATATATCTACGTTAATTTTAACTCCAATAAAAAAAAATTCACCTCTTACATAATGAAATGGGTTGCTTTATCATTTCATAAGAAAAAAATTAGAGAAAATATATTATTTCATGAAAACTTGGCTTACTAGGCAAATCGGGCCTTGCATTGTAGGCTGAAAAGTGAGTTCTGGCTACTAGGTACGACACATATATATATATATATATATATATATATATATATATATATATATATATATATATATATATATATATATATATATATATATATAATATATATATATATATATATATATATATATATATATATATTTTTTTTTTAAACGATATGGAAGGGAGTACCACCTCTAGCTGGAAGAAGGGGGACCCATAGCCTCGGAGGAAACCACGCATAACGCATTAGAGGGAATGTTTAGATCCCCTCCACTACGGTTTCTGTGTGCTTTTCTCCTACCACCCCCTTCCTTTTTTATTTTTTGTGCTTTATTATACATTTGATGGTTACAAGATATACATGGGTTGATACAAAAATAATAATGCAAAAAGGTGCTTAAAGGTTATGGATCTCTTGAAAAACACAACAATGGGAAACATTGATGAATGTCACAGACGGGTTCAATCATTGTTGCAAGTCAAACACTTCTTTGAATTCCTCTGAAGTTGGACTAGTGCCCAAGACGCAACAGGCATTTCCCCTCTGAATCACAACACTGAGGCGCTGGAACAAGAAACTTTTTGCTCTCTGGTCTTCTGTAGCGCTGATCAATTTGTCCCCCAATTCCTTCAGGAATTTCAATGCACATTTTCCCCACGAACCGAGGGTCTCCGAGCCGATCGGAACAAAGCTGTAGCAGTGTGCTAGACCTCTGTATTTAATAATTTTCTGCGATTCCCTGAAAGAAGCAGCACCACCGCTTTCACGTGTGCTGTAGTGGAGGTAGGTACTGGCCAGTGTGGCAGCGCACGTGTAGTCCCATACCACTTGCTTACCATCCTTCCAAGGTAGCAAGGTGACCCCATCAGGGCGCTTCTGAGGGTCGTTAGGTCTGGATAAGTGTAGTTCTCTTTGTGCCGGGCAGCGGGCTGTGGCGAGGCTCCTCTGATGATGTCGTTGACTTCTTCATGTCTTGCAATTTTACCCTGTGATTTACGACATACCAGACCATGACACCATATTGGTCTGCCATCGCAGTTCCGCAGATGCACCTATGTTCGGTGAGGATGGGGGCGGCAAGGCGAAGGGCAACTCCAATGCAGCGAAGGGCAAACTCCAATATATATATTTATATATATATATATATATATATATATATATATATATATATATATATATATATATATATATGTATATATATATATATATATATATATATATATATATATAATATATAATATATATATATATATATATATTATATATTATATATATATATATATATATATATATATATATATATATATAATATATATATATATATATATATATATATATATATATATATATATATATATATAATATTAAATATGACCGAAAAAGTAAGATTAATAATTCTAACACGAATTTTCTCAATCTTTCGTACATTTCTTTTCACTGTTGGAGGTAATTCAAAAATCAATTCTCCAAAATTCATTTTTATTTCAAGTCTGACGCGACACTTGAGCGCGTTTCGTAAAACTTATTACATTTTCAAAGACTTTACACATGCACAACTGAATAGAACTTACATATCTCCGATTTGTTTATATCTACATTTGAGTGAGGTGAATGGGGTGAGGTGGTATTTAATAGGGTATTAATTTCATCAACACAAGACAGAACACGAAACAATGGGTATTTGAAATGGAAGTGATTGTTGAAAGCCTATTGGTCCATATTTCTTGATGCTTCTATATTGGAGCGGAGACTTGAGGTGGGTAGAATATAGTTGTGCATTAATTGGCTGTTGATTGCTGGTGTTGACTTCTTAATGTGCAGTGCCTCGCAAACGTCAAGCCGTCTGCTATCGCTGTATCTATCGATGATTTCTGTGTTGTTTACTAGGATTTCTCTGGCGATGGTTTTGGTTGTGGGAAGAGATTATATGTTCCTTAATGGAGCCCTGTTGCTTATGCATCGTTAAACGCCTAGAAAGAGATGTTGTTGTCTTGCCTATATACTGGGTTTTTTGGAGCTTACAGTCCCCAAGTGGGCATTTGAAGGCATAGACGACGTTGGTCTCTTTTAAAGCGTTCTGCTTTGTGTCTGGAGAGTTTCTCATGAGTAGGCTGGCCGTATTTTCATATTTAATAATATATGTCTACAGGAAAGACTGCTACCAAAATATATATATATATATAACTGAAAACTCACACCCCAGAAGTGACTCGAACCCATACTCCCAGAAGCAACGCAACTGGTATGTACAAGACGCCTTAATCCACTTGACCATCACGACCGGACAAAATGAGGTGATAGCCGAGGCTATTTGAACCACCCCACCGCCGGCACTCGGATAGTAATCTTGGGCATAGCATTTTACCAAATCACCTCATTCTTTGGGGCACACGTGAGGAACACAAATGCGAACAAGCCTGAATGGTCGAAATGGTTTTGTCCGGTCGTGATGGTCAAGTGGATTAAGGCGTCTTGTACATACCAGTTGCGTTGCTTCTGGGAGTATGGGTTCGAGTCACTTCTGGGGTGTGAGTTTTCAGTTGCATATTGTCCTGGCGACCATTCAGGCTTGTTCGCATATATATATATATATATATATATATATATATATATATATATATATATATATATATATATATATATATATTAGTATATTTTGGTAGCAGTCTTTCCTGTAGACATATATTATTAAATATGACCGAAAAAGTTAGATTAATAATTCTAACACGAATTTTCTCAATCTTTCGTACATTACGCTTCACTGTTGGAGGTAAATCAAAAATCAATTCTCCAAAATTCATTTTTATTTCTAGTCTGATGCGACACGGGCGCGTTTCGTAAAACTTATTACATTTTCAAAGACTTTAGTACACAACTGAATAGAACTTACGTATCTCCGATTTTATATCTACATTTCAGTGAGGTGGAAGGGGTGATGTGGCATTAACACAAGACAGAACAAAATGTGGTATTAATAGGGTATTAATTTCATCAACACAAGACAGAACAAGGGTATTAATAGGGTATTAATTTCATCAACACAAGACAGAACACGAAACAATGGATATTGAATAGAAGTGTTTGTAGAAAGCCTATTGGTCCATATTTCTTGATGCTTCTATATTGGAGCGGAGTCTTGAGGTGGGTAGAATATAGTTGTGCAATAATTGGCTGTTGATTGCTGGTGTTGACTTCTTGATGTGTAGTGCCTCGCAAACGTCAAGCCGCCTGCTATCGCTGTATCTATCGATGATTTCTGTGTTGTTTACTAGGATTTCTCTGGCGATGGTTTGGTTGTGGGAAGAGATTATATGTTCCTTAATGGAGCCCTGTTGCTTATGCATCGTTAAACGCCTAGAAAGAGATGTTGTTGTCTTGCCTATATACTGGGTTTTTTGGAGCTTACAGTCCCCAAGTGGGCATTTGAAGGCATAGACGACGTTAGTCTCTTTTAAAGCGTTCTGTTTTGTGTCTGGAGAGTTTCTCATGAGTAGGCTGGCCGTTTTTCTGGTTTTATAGTAAATCTTCAGTTGTATCCTCTGATTTTTGTCTGTAGGGATAACGTTTCTATTAACAATATCTTTCAGGACCCTTTCCTGCGTTTTATGAGCTGTGGAAAAGAAGTTCCTGTAAAATAGTCTAATAGGGGGTATAGGTGATGTGTTAGTTGTCTCTTCAGAGGTTGCATGGCTTTTCACTTTCCTTCTTATGATGTCATCGACATTAATATTTAAATAAATAGAGTCAAGCCCCAAATGTCCCTCATTATGGTCCTGATCGAACCGGATAAACATAAATTATAATTATAAATAATTAGTAATAACTAATCACCGTGTGATGTAGTCTAGACTAACCATTTTAATAAATTGTGTCTACCAACAGCGTAACACATAGGTTAGCCTAAGTCACACCAATTCATTGCTACTTATACCTTATGTATAAGGTAGCACTCGTGGGACACAGTTAATTGCCCACAACACTTAGGCCTACACTTCATGCTGAAGTAAGAATCTTTAGGTCACCAAGAGCAACAGCTCATAACATGTATATTAATCACTAACACCAATTATGTGTTAACCATTTGGGCTATACAAATATTTCAATATATGACTGTCAGCAGACTGTCCATTATAGCCTGAATTCATGTCATAATTACTGATTCACTCAAGTCAGTGGATCATTAACATTTTAGGATCCAGTATACTAATATAAATTGCTGATCCCATACTAATTAATCATCACTAACCCTGATAACATTTTATTCCACAATTAGGAGTACATTCAGGAGTTAGATATTATTTACGGCAGTAGAATACTTGCCAAACACAATTAATTCTCTTGTGTTCATTTAATTTCTTATACACATAATTCTACCAGTGTATATATTATATAAACTATAAAATCCAAAGACCCAAAAATACAGCACAATTATTTACACATTACTGCACCACAATATAATCTTTGCCAACCTTTATTAGGTAGCAATTTAGGCTGTGATTGTGCTGAATTTGGCACAAACATAGACTAAATAAATTTGTAGTTTCTTAAGTAGAAATTCTCACGATTAGGCTTGAGCTAGTTAGTGATATATATATTATTCATCTTTGTGCTGACCCTATCAAGGGTGGGATTAACCATTTATTGTGTAATTATATTTTATTGCATATTTCTATGTACATCTTTGAGTGTTACTGTAAGTCCACTACCCATCCGAGGCTGATTTTGAAGAGCTAAGCTGAGGAACACCTGTAGTAAGACCAAGTACCTCTCAAATCTTAGTTGCTTATTATTAGGTAGGTAGCTAACCTCTAAATGAGGTAAATTACAATCAGCCTCAAGAAAATATCATGCTGTCAATAATTATACCTGCTCTACATCAAGGAGCAGACACCATAGCTGTACAAGTAGCTATATAAGCCCTATAAGGCTCAAATTTACCACAAGAATGACTCCTCTAGAAAGGAATGCAAGATTCTTGAGAATTCTTCAAGTTCGCCTAGGAGAACTGCTTATCAGATGTGTCAACTGTATAGAAACTAACCCAGTCGACGTCTACAGACTAGCAAGTTCCATAAGGAACGCTAACCAAAATTATGACTCTTTAAAGACTGTAATCGAGTCTCATAGGAATTTACTCCAGGTCGGTCATACTGACTCAGACAAATTACGTCTGACAGAATCTGATCTTGTTGTCTATGAACGTAGCGTTCAAAACAGGTTAGACCAATATAAAAGGGTGCTTGCGAGACAAGATATTCTCGAGTGGATAGAACAGATCATTAATAGACCTACACCCGAGCAAGCATCCAGCTCAGATGAAATACTTGAGCTACCTCAAGATGAGGAGAATCCTCTAATCAATGCTGATCACTATACAGGATCAACAACTGAAGTTCAACCTTCATTTTCTAACCTCTCATCTAATACAACTTCACGTGATGATTTGTTTACAGAGTCTGATCAATTTTCAGACAGCTCTTCTCAATGTTCCCTGGATTCTACAAGTTCAATACATGAGGCTACTGAATTAACTAGCTTATCTCAAGAACCCAGAGAAACAAGTGAAGCTGCAATAATCAGTGAATCTGAACCAAAAAATGATAAAGCTAATGCTGCAGCAGCAGTCGAAGCTGTAATTAAAGCTGAGGCTAAGCAAGAAGCCTTAAGCAACACAAGTAATGGTCACAATTGCTCACACCAGCCTTCTAAAGTAAGTGCTAACAATGAGAAGACTATTATAAACCTTGTACACCAATTATTAGATTTATCTTCACCAGATCAATCAGTTGACTCTTTACAAGCCTTTAGTTTCCAGCTTGAGTCACTGTTAAATTCCTTCAGTAAAGAGGTGGATCACCCAACTGCTGAGTGGATGACAAAAATTGTCGTCCAAAGAAAATTGTCTGGTAACACACTTAATAAGTTATATGTATACCAGAATGGTAATACCCTGTCAATGCAGGATATATTTGCAGGTTTGCGCAATGTAAGTAATAATACAGCAAACCAGGCACTTAATGCTTCATCTGAATGCACTAAAACTGTACCCACATCAGTTTCCGTATCTGAAACTCCTATAGTGACACTGTCACTAGGTAATAAGGGTGCTAATAATCAATGTAATAACAATAAATCAAACACTGATTCATCAGTAAGGCCTAAGAGCCCCACAGGTGCTCCTAAGAGACCTAATAGTCCAAAGAGCACTCCCAATAACTCCATAGGTGCTCCTAAGAGACCTAATAGTCCAAAGAGCACTCCCAAGAGCCTAGTAATGGCTCCCCAGAGTACACCAAGTACTCACAAGAGAATAAATAACAAGCAAATGCAAGCAGCAAAACCATCACAACCTACAAGTACTGTTTTACCTAAACCAGTAACCCCTAAACGAGCTGTAGGATGGGGAATGTGCTTGTTTTGAAATCAAAAACATTCTCTGTACAAATTTACTAATTACCCTAATAGATACACAAGAGTCAGACGACTCAAACAGTTACACAAATGTACTAGGTGTCTCAAATCACATAATGTTAATAGCTGTGGAACCCCACTGAACACCTGCAATAGGTGTAGAAGGGGCAGGCATCATTCTGCACTGTGCAAATTAGTTAGGACAAATTATGTCAATCCTAGAATAGGAGGTAGAGAATCTACAACAGTACAGTGCTGCAAGGTGCGAGATGTGTACAGTGTAACTTCACAAGCATCTCAAGTGGATGCTGCTTTGCCTACTGCCCAACTTCAAGTAAAGAACAGAGGAGCCAAGATCACCACTCGTGGACTATTTGATCAAGGTTCCCAGAGAACTTTCATAACTCAGAAAGCAGCAGAGGCACTCAATTTACAACCAATCAGACAGGTAAAATTAAACTTGTCAGGGTTCATGATAAAACGAGGAACCCATGAATACTCAGTAGTTCAACCGTTTGTACGACTAGGTAGTCATGCCAAGGCTGTCCAAGCCATTGTTGTAGATCAAATACCTTTAGACTTAAATATTAAGGGTCTGGGGTACACAGACCACTTCCTGCAGGAACGTGAAATTAATTTGGCTGACAACAAGTTAACGTCTGACCGCCTTAACAATGTAGATGTACTAGTAGGAGCAGACTACTATTACCAGTTCATAACTGGACATGTTAAACGATTGGGAATGAATATGCTCCAATCTTCAGGTGGCTACTTACTTACAGGTAAAGTTCTGAATGTGAACAAGCCTTAGCCTGCCAACAATAATAAATTAGTCAGCAGGAAATCAATTCTCTAGCAGCAATCTAAAAGGAGAAACACAGCTGAGTAATAAACTCAGATTGAGTGTAGTACAATTAGTATTCGCCGAGATGTTTCATAGCTCTCAGTGGAAAACCAGTGATCCGTACTCAAACAAGTACAAGTCACAGCGACCAAGCCATTGAATCCACTGCAGAACTAGAATTATTCTCGACAAGTAGTAATTGACCACACTCAGTCTTCCTAGGTAAATTATAATGTTAGGCTAGAGAATCTAGTACTCCATAGGTAATTAATAATATTAGGCTAGAGAATCTAGCACTCAATGCCACTGGCATTTCCTGAATTTAGTAATACTATGAAGTCATCAAGCAACTTCTGTAATTATAAATTCACTAGGACCACTGGTCCACAATACTTGCGCTTGAGGTTTGCCAAGAAAACCTTCTTAATACAATGTTTTCTGCACTAAGAGTTAGTGATAAATAATTGCATCAATTTTGTTTGAGTTGTTTTTCTTTCGTTTCTGCTTAATTATTGTAGAAACCCAGCACGAACAAACTTGCAAACTTACCAATACGTAAGTGAATCTACAGAGAACTAATAACCCGTGAAACGTTTAGGTTGGGAAAATGTTACAAACGATCTTGAATAGAATTAGTCGTAGCAGTAATTTAATTTCCAGCAATCTTATATTTCCCTTTGTTTAATGCATTATCGTTAAACATCAGCATTGTTAATTAACATGCTTCCTGAGCTGAATATAGCTCACCTTAGAATTAACGTAACAATTGAGTGCTTACTGTTCCCTATGCGAATACGAGCTCAATATTGCTCGCCATGACAATTGAACGCTTTGATGTTCCCCATGCCACGAGCACTGCTCGCCATGATAATTGAACGATGCAATACTGTACCTCGTTAATTCGAGCTCACTGTAGTTTTTCGAGCCCTGTTGACATGTTTAATGAGCTCAATATAGCTCCCCATGTTAACGAGCTCACTGTAGCTCACCCTGTCAACACTGTTGACGAGTTCAATATAACTCACCCTGTTAACTCTGTTAACGAGCTCACTGTAGCTCACCCTGTCAACATTGTTGACGAGTTCAATATAACTCAACCTGTTAATTCTGTTAACGAGCTCACCCTGTCAACACTGTTGACGAGTTCAATATACTACCTGTTAACTCTGTTAACGAGCTCACTGTAGCTCACCCTGTCAACACTGTTGACGAGTTCAATATAACTCACCTTGTTAACATGCTTACCAAGCTCAATATAGCTCCCCATGTTAACGAGATCACTGTAGCTCACCCTGTCAACACTGTTGAGGGCTCAATATAGCTCACCATGTTCACGAGTTCAATATAGCTCGACCTGTTAATGAGCTCAATACAGCTCCCAATGTTAATTCGAGTACATTTTTGCTCACAATTAGCTTAGTCCCTTACTTAGGTAGGTTAGAAATTTAAACCATTTATTTAGGTAGGTTTAGGGACTTTAGTTAGTGTCAACTGAGTACTAGCCTAATCTGTACTCACCATTAATTACAGTTGACTATACTTATAGAGACTGATTTAATAAACTCAATTTCATGTAAAGGTTGATTTCGTATTAACAAGTTTACCGTGTCAAGCCTATGAGCTGCACTTCAATTAGCTCATAAGTCAGAATGACTAGGCTACCAATCTCACTGTCGACTCAGAATCTTCCTTGATTTAATTAACAAACCTTTTCAGTTCTCTAATTTTCCACTATCTTAGCTAGTTAGCAAATTAGTTGTTCCATCAGTCAGAATGACTACTGCACGGCAGTGCACATTAAATTAAATTTCCTCATTCGATTTTGGGGTGATCGTGATGCTGCGTGATGTTATTGTCTAGTAACTCAATAGTTACAAGTCACAGTGACCCTAGACAGTGACCTTACTGTAGTGTCATAGTCTCCTTGATCTTAAATGTCCCAGTACTACTTTACTGTATAATAATGTAGAATACAACTTATACAATAGTGTTATCAGTTCTTGGGAACTTTTTATGAGTTTGCCAACGATTCAGCGACTACGTAATACACCATTACATGTCACTGCGACCCTAGTTGTTGAGTTTATTGTAAGCTTTAGAGAGTTCCTGATTACCGATAACTTAATCATTTAATGTTTCAATATTTAATACATGTTTCCACTAGAGCAGTTGTTCAACAATGCAAACGGGAACAACAAGCCTATTATAGCTCTAACTAAGAGCAAATAACTTCTCATCCAATTTAAGTAATCTTGATGATACTGTGTTGTGATGTAAAGTAACAAAACAGTTACAAGTCACAATGACCCAGAACATTCACATCACAGTAGATTCTCCGTTATTTGAATTGTATGATTTAATTCTTAATTGTTGTATAGGCTATAAATAACATTATTTGTCTAGAGTATCTTGAGAGTTTACAGACTTTGAGACTTAGTAACATACACATTACATGTCATAGCGACACCAGTCACAGAGTTTATTGTAAGCCTTCTTAGTTATTAGCTTTAGGTAATTCATAATAACATGTTCCATTTAACATGAAATCTGCAAGACTTAAGTTTCTTGTATGTCCTTGACAAATACGGGACATTCGTTATGTGTGTACTAACATACTAACATACTAATATTAATACCAACTTCGGGGTGGGTATGTCAGTACTCCACATTACACTGCGACCCGATAAATCTCCCCCCGGAGTTATGTTGGAAATTTCCAACACTAATACAACACTGTTGTATTATTATTAATTATTACTAAATATACTAATCACTGTAGTAACTAAAATTAACCAACCGTAGAGTTCACATGTACTAATAATTGTATCTGTACAATAACGCTAGAATTCTTATGTCACCAGACGCCAGTGTTGCGTCAGATTCCACCATAATAAACACATCTATATCCAGTGTGTCAGAGAATTGAGTTTGATTCTCTAAAAAACAACAGTGTTCTGTGTGATAATTATTTACCAATAACCTGACTCCCAAATAATGCCAAAAAGAGCGTTTCTAGTTACAACTGTTATCTGGTAATAAATTTAACGTCACGCGTGAATGCCATGGAGAGAATTAAATTCATCTCCATTGCTCGTTTACCATCGTAAAACGAGCAAATGATAATATTTAACTCCTCTGAATTATAAACCCGTCATTATCCAAGCATTTTAGTCGCAACTGCGAGAAATAATATTATTCGCAGTAAATAATTTGTGTAGCGAATGCGGGACGCGGAGCGAGGCAGGGAAGACGCCATTAATCGAGGAGACGCCACCGAGAGCGTGTGGAGGCGTCGACGAGAGAGGAAAGTCGCCACTGTGCGGTGTGAAGATTAGTTGCGGAATTGAGCAACTTGGCTGGTGTCAGCGTCATAGGATACATTGTGGTGAATCGTCAACGAGAATTAACTTGACATTCAGCCTGGAACCTGTTAATTTGTTCTGTGTAGTCCATCGTGACCGGCCAGAGAAGGGCGTCGACATCTAGGCCAGGCTAAACGCCACGTGTTCGCTATTACGACGCTAGAGCCTAGGACGCGAGCTTCGGCAAGCTTCAACTTACACAGTGCCCTATTAGCTAAGTACACTTATTTCCTTTTGATGCATCATTAGAGATAGTTTACAGCAGGGTAGCTTGTCGTCACGCCGAGCGACATAAATAAAACACATGTTAGTATAAATTTCCACTCTCCATTTCTAATTTCTTGAATATAGATATTTAGCAGCCTAATATGTTGCTACGTAATATATCTTGATTTACAGCTTGCGTGTGAAGAATTCCCCGAGCTGTTACTTTCCCGTGTTAATCATCTCCCAGTGTTCCATGATGAGTTCAGGAGATTCCGAGGATGATTCATGACTGATGTCTTGGAAAACGTCTTCAAGCTAAGACCCTTTTCCGAATTCCATTAATTAAATTATCTGTATTGAATTATTACTATTGATCACTGTTCACTGGATTTAACACGTGTTTATTATAATCATTAATTTCTGATATTCATAATCATGTTCCTATTGGTGACAAATTCTCTATTGGTTCTATAATTGGTCATAGGATTAAGTTATTACATAATGAACTGGTGTACGAACCACACTAGTTCCTAGACATATATGAAGTTCTAGCAATAACCCCCCAATGTAGGTGTTTGAGGCTTTGATTCAATTAAATTATATATACAGCCCATTAATTATTCAAGTGATTATATTTTCTTGTATTTATCCATAGTTACTGGTTCCTCTAGGAATTTCAAATGATCACATTTTATTAGTTTCCCTCTTTACTATAAAAGCGGGTGGTCCTTCGTAATTGATTTCATTACATTAATATTTAAATAAATAGAGTCAAGCCCCAAATGTCCCACACAAACCATACCACTATCAACTGCCCCAACTATGCTGGAATAAAATTATAGCAAATTTGTTAAACATGAACAGCCATTTGTAAAACCATGTTGTGGCTCATTTATTAATTAATGTTTTTCAAGATGAAGACAAATGGTATTTGCAAGTATCGATTCTAATAACTTTCCCACAATAGACGTAAGGCTAATTGGCCGATAGTTTGATGCAAGTGATCTATCTCCTTTTTTAAAAATAGGTACCACATTTGTAACCTTCCACGACTCTGGCACTCTGCCTGACTCTAATGATTTATTAAATAAGGCACACAATTGCTCGCAAAGCTCCTCTTTGCATTCTTTAAGCATCCTGGCAAACAGTTCATCCGGCCTTGGGGATTTGTTTGGTTTAAGTTTTACTATTTGTTTAATAAAATCACCCCTGGTAACTGTTAGACTATTCAACCTGTCCACGTCCCCACCTACATACACTTGTTTGGCTGAAGGTATAGAGTTAAGTTCTTCTTTAGTAAATACAGAGATAAAATATTTATTACAAATACTACTCATTTCTTCGTCATTATCCGTTATCTGACCTGTCTCGGATTTTAATAGTCCTATCCTTTCCCTAACCATTGTTCGATATAAATGGAAAAAAAAACTTTAGGATTTGCCTTTGCTTGGCCTGCTATACGAACTTCATAGTTTCTATTTGCTTTCCTTATCTCTTTTTTTAACATTTCTAACCAGTTGTGCAAATTCTTGTTCTAAACTGAATTCCCTATTCTTAATCCTTTTGTACCAAGCTCTGTTTCTACCTATAAGGTTTTTCAGATCTTTTGTTATCCATTTTGGGTCATTTGTATTTGATCTATTCAATTTGTAAGGTATACTATTTTCCTGTGCTTTGCTTAGAATATTTGTAAATTTGTTATATTTTGAATCCAAATCCAAATCCTTTACATCACACATCGCTGAGTTCACGTCTTGCTCCAAGACTGGCCCACCCCCTATGCCCAAGACTTTCCAATCTATTTGATCCAAACAATTTCTTAGGGTATTAAAATTAGCTTTACGAAAATCTGGAACTTCAACAGAATTTTCTCCCACGGATCTATTCAATTCTATGCTTAATCTGATTCCTTTGTGATCACTGTTCCCTAGTACACTCTTAATTTCGATGTCATTAATCTGTGTTTCCCTGTTAGTTAACACTAAATCTAAAATATTATTTTCCCACGTTGGATCCTTAATGTGTTTCATAAGAATGCAATCGTCAATTAATTCTATAAAATCTTCTGCTTCGGTATTCCCTGTTCTGTTAATCTACTTTATTACACTAAGATTAAAGTCACCCAAGACACAAATACTTTTAGACCTAGATGCTCTAGATATTTCATTCCATAGATCCTTTGCTTCCATTCTGCCTAAATTTGGTGGCCTATATATAACTCCCATTACAAAATTATTTGCTTTTTCGTTTAATTCTATCCAAATAGTTTCTGTGTGTGGCTCAGTTTTGATTCCCTCTTTGAGACTACATTTCAAATTGTCCCTAACATATATGGCTACTCCCTCTCCTCGTCTAATATATCTATCTGTGTGAAATAGTTTAAATCCATTTATCTGATATGCAGCTAATAGTTCTCTATTTTCTACATTCATCCACGTTTCGGTAAGTGCAATAATATATATTTTTTTTTCTGCAGAGATATAAGCATTTAATTCGTTTATTTTGTTTCATAGACTTCTACTCTTAGTGTAATATGCGCTAAGTGTATTGTTATTTTGAGGCCCTTCTCTTTCCCTGATCATTTTGCCAATTTCTTTCCTCCACAAACATATACTTTTATTACCTCCTTCCTCCATATCAATTCCCATACAACTATCTGCTAACAGTTTAAACCCAAACAAACGCCTCCAACCACTGGTTCCAACGAGTTCGCAACAACAACACCTCCAGCCCTCGATAGATGCACCCCATTCCGAGCATACATTTCGTTTCCTCCATAGAAGTGTTCCCAGTTATCTATGAAAGATATTGCATTTGATTTGCAAAATCTCTCCAGCCGGCAATTGACACCAAGGGCCCTCGACAACCATTCATTTCAAACTCCCTTTCTTGGAAGAATTCCACATATGATTGGGATTCCTCCCTTCCTCCTAACTAATTCTACGGTTGTTTTATACCTCTGAATCAGTTTCTCAGTCCTAACTCGATCAACATCATTTCCTCCTGTGTTTCCTCACCTGCAGTATGGTGAACTTGAGTTAAATGGTTATCAGTAGAAAAATTGGCAGGGTAATTCCTCCATCGTAACTGGTATTTTGGAGTATAGTTTAGTAGTTGCGCATAGTAACCTGGGTTGGATTTTGAGTTTTGTCGTGTGTTGCCTGTAGTATTTGTTGGGGCTAGATTATGCAATTATGTTTCAATATAGTGATCTGTGGCTTTACAGGTCTAGAAAGATTTAGACCTATTCATCAGCCCTGAAAATTTCATAGGTTGATGCCCCAGGGGTGAAATACATCTGCTGCAGACTCTACAAACAGTTACTTACGAGAAGTTAAGAGCTGTGGCAAGGTAGGACACCAGGTCTGTCGTGGGTCCTCTATACGTTAACATCCCTCCATCTTGGGTCCCAGCTTCCTTCTCGGCAACTATAACAGTCAGTGAGTTTATCTCCGTCGCCAGCTTCAAAGTCGGCCGCTGAAGAAATCTAACAACAGATAAAATAATACAAAGCTTAGTTTACTACAGTAATCCTGGAAAATCTAGGCCAATTACGAGTTCTAATTAAAACATTCATTTAGTAATTACTAATAAAAGCTACCTTCTTAATTTTATTAATATTATAAAATATGCTTAACAGCACATTGAAAAGATATTCCATGTAATTTTCTAACTGTCGGTTAATTAAATGCATAGCTTTATTAGTAAATCATATCAATATATGATTTATTCTTCCAACCCCCCGTTTGGGGGGGGGGGGAATCTTTAATTCTGAGTCTTAAAGAACCCAATTGGTTTTGACTTTTTCCCTGTGTCCCTGACGCCTGATGCCTGGGCGCCTGACAGCTGGGTGGACAGCACTTCGGATTCGTGGTCCTGAGGTTCCGGGTTCGATCCCCGGTGTAGGCGGAGACAAATAGGCAAAATGTTTCTTTCACCCTGATGCCCCTGTTACCTAGCAGTAAATAGGTACCTGGCAGTTAGACAGCTGCTACGGGCTGCTTCCTAGGGGGTGTGTAACAAAACGGAGGCCTGGTCGAGAACCGGGCCACGGGGACGCTAAACCGCGAAATCATCTCAAGGTAACCTCAAGATAACTTCCAGGTATCCTATTTGGAGTATATTAGGTCTAGTTTGTCTTTAGGAAGTTATTAAAGAATTTCCATAATTATTCCCAAGTAATTAAATTCCAATAGTTCCTACGTCATTAACGATTATTTATTACTGGACTCCGTCTTCCCTGGGAGGCAGTAATCCAGTCATACACCTGAAGTAGGGAAGATGTGGCAGTGTTTATTATTAAGGTATAACAGCAGATTGTCCCCATTGAGAAGAATACATATCTGCTTGATGGTGGTTCTGGGAGTTCTTCTACTCCACAAGCCCGGTCCGAGGTCAGACTTTACTTGTGACAGTTTGGTTTACTAGGCTGTTGCTTGGAACGGCCGTCAGGCCCACATATCCACCACAGCCCGGTTGGTCCGACCCCTCCTTGGAGAAAATTATCTAGTTTTATCTTGAAGATGTCCACGGTTGTTCCGGCAATATTTCCCATGCTCGCTGGGTGGATGTTGAACAACCATGGACCTCTAATTTTTATACAGTGTTTTGTGATTAGGCCTATGGCACCCCTGCTCTTCACTGGTTCTATTCTGCATTTTCTTCCATATCGTTCACTCCAGTATGTTGTTATTTAACTGGGTAGATTTGGGACCCGGCCCTCCAGTATTTTCCATGTGTATATTATTTGATATCTCTCTCGTCTCCTTTCAGGTGAGTACATTTGGAGAGCTTTGAGACGATCCCAATAATTTAGGTGCTTTATCGCGTCTATGTATGCCGTATATGTTCTCTGTATTCCCTCTATTTCAGCAATCTCTCCTGCTCTGAAGGGAAAAAAATGAGTACTGAGCAGCACTCAAGACGGGACAGTACAAGTAATTTGTACAGTACAACCATTGTGATGGTATCCCTTATTTGAAAGTTCTCGTAATCTATCTTATCATTTTTCTGGCTGACCCAATATTTGCTTGGTCATCAGACATCATTATTCCCAAATCTTTTACATGCTGTTTTCCTACTATGGGCACATTTGATTGTGTTTTGTACCCTGTATTATGTCTAAGGTCCTCATATTTAGGGTTCACATTTAGCAGAGTATTGTTCAGTACACTTTTGGGTCAAAGTGGGTCTGGCAAGCTGGCGTTAAGCTGGTGTTACAAAGTGAAGTGTTAATCGGGTGTTACAAGGGAAGTTTTTGCAAGGGAAGTTTACAAGTGAGTTTTTAAAGTCAGAATTACTCTTGGAGGTATGCTTGTAGGAAGTCCAATTATCTTGTTCTAATCCTGAATCCAGGACTGTCTTCTCAATAACGAGACACAGATGATATCTAGATTTATGACCCAGTCCTCCGCCTTGCCCTGGATATACAGTCTTATGAAACCCATAAATCCAATAATCTGGCGAGACCAATCTTTAGTAGCAAAAAGTATTTTGCTTCTGATGATTTAGTTCCAAGCGGACTAAGTTCCGTCTATATTAACTCTATACTCGATTTTCATTAATAAAGCTCTAATCATACTTAGGATAACGACAGAATACCAAGAGTCTCCTAATTTTCAGCGAGATTTTCGTGAAGTACGGTATCAGAGACTATAAAACAGAAAAGATAAGGAATTTACAAATATTTACCCTACTATGCATGCACTACTGCTCTCTCATCAAATATTTCACAGTTGTGGAAAAATTCTGTACAGGTATTAATAACAAACTCAACTTTTTAATGTTCACCAAAATATTGCTAATATTAAATCTAATTAATAAGACAATTAATCTTATGTGAAATGGAATCATTTATTAAGAAGTCATGCAATGACGAATGAAGATTTAGAAGGGGAACACATAGCTTTCCCGATATACATTTCTGTCACGTGACACTCAGTAGTATCCTTGGTGAGCCCAATACTATTACTTCAACTTTTCTTTTGGTCTTTGTTCTCTTGTTTTGATGTATTGTATTATAGTGAGGACCTTTTGATTATTCTACGGCACGACCGGTTGTAAATAATCTCCTAGATATTGAACCTTCTTTTGATAATTACTTACCTACAGCGCCTGGGCTTCGCCGGGACAGTACCGTACTCACCTTGAGAACTTGTCAGGGAAGAGCGGGAGGCTGGAGGTGAGAGCAAGGCCTCGGTGGGGCACCCATGAGGCCACCTTCAGCGCCTGGGCTTCCCTGGGAGTGTACGGCAGCTGTACATACATATCACACCTGTGCGGGGACGCATGTTGAGAGGCAGGACCAAAGAACCAAAGCCCAATCCTCGCAAGCACAACTAAATGAGTACAACTAGGTGAGTACATGTGTGTAGCACATAGTCATTAACCGATATGTTATTGATTCGGAAAATATTAGTAATAATGAAAAATAGTTCATTAGCCTAACCTTAACTGGGAAAACCTAATGCCATCATGCAGTTACGTACCTGAAACTATCAAGTGAGTCATGAATAATAAGCAGCATGGAGTTGGTCATGGAGAGCAGCCCATGGAGGACCTGCAGGTGGTGGAGGGGGAGGCGGGTGACGACCAGGAGCCTCGTCGAACACACCAGGAGGCGGCCCTTGAAGGACCACTGAGCGAAGGCGGTGAGGAAGGCGAGGTCGTCGCTCACCACCACCACCGTCACGCACCATGACACCTGCCGCACCTGTTGACGACAACATAGTAGATGTTATGCGTGCCGGAAATTTCCGACACCCCGATTACTAATCCCTGATATAATATGCTAAATTCGTTATGTCAGAAAACTAGCCATACCAACTGCATTAATATTCCAGTGAGGAAAGGTCTAGAAGCTCCTTGGAAAGCATGGAAAAGTATTGCGTCAGCCAACATTGACGATGTGACTATTATTTCTAACAAATACTTAATTCTTCCAGTCTACAATTTAATAATATTTTAAAAGTATTACATTATACTGGACTTAAGTAAAGCTCAGACAGAACTAAGTAACTTTCTCCCTAAGGCGAAATATACCCAACGTGACTAGTCGAGTCAATTGGAGATGAACTAGACACGTCATAAATTTCAAATATATTAAGTATAATTTACTTTCTTGGAAACTTGCAATCCAGCATTACAAACAGTAAAAAACTGTTTTATGTAATTGGAACTGATAAAATAATGCATAAAATAATGTCTTCCTGACCTCGCAGGAAGCGAGCAGAAAGGAGCAGAAATCAGTGTTGTGACTTTTAACGTGTCTAAGCCCAGGGGAGGAAGAGAAGCGATTGTTTATCTAGAACTGGCCTCGTGACGAAGCAAACTTAGCAGCCATGCTTATCTTTGACATCCGTGCAATTACAACATTCTGCAGCTGCTGCAACCTCCAATTATGAGTGTACCCTGTTTGCAGTTTTTCTAATATCTAGCCTTTTCATATTAATTGGCCTTTTAATAGTGCAATAAATAGATGACTGGTTATAGTAAAAGCAATCCCCAAAATCATGGTGAACCTCTTATAATTAAAAAACTAATACTACTGACTGTGATATATCTGTAATAGGTAATATTTGCAGTAATTACGTTGTAAATTTTTGACAGAACTGTGGAGATCATTTGGGACCCAGACGACATCAACTAGTCGACACATATGGGACAGCCGCCATAAGCCACGCGCTGCTTACCTGTCTAATTAACTCGATGCCCATTTGTACTCACGTTGAGTACAAATACTTCTAGATAGATAAGTCCATTTGAGTATTTAAAATAATATCAGTTTAGTTAATTAAGCAGTATTACGATTTTCCTATCAATCGAGAATTATTGATGGATAAGCTACCACTGAATACCCCCTCCCCTTCCGGCCCGTTGGCGTCGTGAGGGGGCTTGGTGGACGGCTGCCGGAGTGTGATGCTCCGTTGGGCAGTCCTCTGTCCTTTTCTGGCCTTGCACTCCTGCTGCTGTCTTCTCCAATTGTGCCGGATCGCTTTTCCTTTTCCTTATGTTTCGTTTTTCTCCCCCCTCTTCTCCTATCTGCTTGTCGTTTCCTGCCGGCCTTTTGCTTGTTTTGGATTCTTTCTTTGGACTTCTTCTATTTTGACGCCCGGGTGCTTGAGGAGGCATACTCTTGCACCCGTAGAACTGTAGTACCCGACGTCTCGAGCGAGGGGGAACCTTTTATTGTCAATCCCCCTTTCGTCGCTGAACCCGATCTCGACGGACTGACGGTTCTTAAGGTGGCGTTTGTGGGGCGTATACTCACGACGCACCCCTAGGGGGCCCCGGCATGATCAGCGATAGCTTCAAGTTGGGTGTCCTGCCTCTAATTGTGGCTCCATGGTGGGTATGGGGGCACATTCGTGGATGAATTTGTCACTTTTCGTCTCTATGTCGTTGAATGTTTCCGTTGTACCCTCTCAGGCTCGTGGGGTGGGCGACCAAGCCCCCGAGTCGGCCTGTATTGGAAGACCAGGCTCTGTAGCTCCCGCTGCGTTGGGCCCCGACCTTGCTCCTCCTTTGACCGTCCTGACTTCTTCCCCCAGCTCCCCTCCCTCCTCTGAGGTTGGGTCGAGCCTCCAGCCCCCGGTGGTGACCACTTCGTCCCCTGGTGTGGCTAAGTCTTTCGTTGTGACTACTGCGCCTTTTAACCCCTCTCTCTCTAGGGGTTCTCAACGCCGTTCGCGCCCCAACCGCACTCGCTCGATTCCTTCCCGTGCTGATGCGTATCAGGCCTTGTTTGGTCCTGCTTCATGGGCCAAATATTTTGATCTCCTCCCTCTTGATTCTGCGCCTCCTGACGATTTCTCCCTCCATCGGCATCTTGTAGATTCCGTGGATGCGTGTGTTACTTTCAACCCCACTCGTCTCGGTACACGTGTCGTTGCTGCTCCTTCTCAGGATGCGGCTTCCCGCTTGGCTGCCTTATCTTGCCTTGGCGAGATCCCTGTTCGGGTCTCCAAGAACGTTCAGATGAATTCCAGTGTTGGCACTATTCTCCTCCCACCCCATATTGCAACCGGTGTTCGGAATCTGCAGGATTGCCACGATGATATTCGGCATATCCTTGATGCCCAAGGCCATTCTGTCCTCCAGGTTGACTCGTTTACTCGTCCCCCTCGTGGTCGTCACCGTCAACCCCTTCGCGTTGTGAAGATCACCTTTGATGGTAGGACCCTTCCATCCTCTGTCATTCTTGCTGGTGCTAGGTGCTCTGTCCAGGAGTATATTCCTTCTCCTCGACTTTGTAATAAGTGCTGGAGGTTTGGGCATGGTGCCCTCTGCTGCTCTGGGACTGTCTCTCTCTGTCCTTTGTGTGGGAGTGAAGGTCACTCTAAGTCGGAGTGCACTTCTTCCCAAGCTCGCTGCCTCAACTGCGGTGAGGCCCATCCTACGTTCTCCCGTGCCTGTGTCCATTACAAGCTTGAGGCGGCCGTCCTTAACCTGAAGCACCGGGAGCGTTTGTCTTTTCCTGAGGCGAGGCGCCAGGTTCGCCGGCTCCCGCCTTATACTAACATCTCTTATGCTCGCGTGTTGCGCTCTTCCTCTCCTCGTCCTTCCCCCCTTCCTCAGACTCTCAACCGTTTCCGGGCCTTGGACCCTGATACGCCCACTGCCCCCTCCTCTGTTCCTTTGAGTTCTTTCCCGAGGGGTCCCCCTCCTGGTCCTCTGTCTGGGGTTCCCCTTCTTTCGACCCGGTCTGTCATGTCTCCTGTGTCTTCTTCCTCGTCCCCCTCCGATCCTCCTTCCCATCCTCTTCCTCCATCTATCGGCTCTCCCCGCCGCCTGTCGGTGCAGGCGGATGTCCATCGCTCTCCTAACGGCCGTCGTGTGTGCTCTCGTTCGGCTTCTCCTGTTGAGACACTGGAATCCGTTGCCCGGTACGTAGTTGCTGGGACACCTGTCTCTTTAAGTCAGAAGCGTAAGCCTGGCTCCTCTCCTTCCTCTTCCCCGGCGGGTAAGAAGGCTTCGCTTTCTTCCTTAGCTCCTACTTCTGGCTCTGTTGCTCCTTCCCCTCCCGTTTCAGTGGTTGCGCCCCCTGTTCCTGCTATGGAGGTTTCTTTGGCCCCTGCTTCCCTTTCGGTTGCTGCTCTTGCTGGGGTGCGCTCCCCTCTTTCTACTCCCCCTCTTCCTACTCCCCCTCTTCCTTCTGCTGTCCTTGACTGCTCCTCTCCGTTGTCTCCTCCTCTTCCTCCTCCTCCTCCGGACCCCGCCCGCCCACCTCTGATCTGTTCTCCCGTTTCCTTCCCTCCGTCTTTGCTCAGTTTACCCATGCCCCCTAACCCTGACTTTGCTGACCCTGATCCCGACCCTGATATTCTTTAACGTGCTCTGTTGCTCTTTCGCCTTTGTTTCTTCCTTGTTCTCTGTTTTTGTCCTTTCTCTTCCCGTCGTTGTCCATTCTTCAATGGAACGTTCGAGGTTATTACGCCAATTTCCTCGAACTCCAACTTCTGATTTCGCGGTTTTCGCCCCTTTGTGTCTGTCTCCAGGAGCCAATGCTTGGTGCTCGTCCTGGTCGTTTTCGTGGCTATTCCTTTCTCTCCCCCCCCCCAGCCATTGCTGGGGCTTCTAATTCTTCTGCTCTCTTGATTCGTGCAGATGTTCCCTTTGTTCCTTTACTTTTTCCTTCGCCTCTCCATTGTTCTGCTGCTCGTATCTTTGTGGGGAAATGGTACACAGTTTGTTCCATTTATCTCCCCCCGAGTGTCCCGCTCTCTCTTCCTGATTTGAAACACCTCCTAGACTCCTTGCCGGAGCCTGTGCTCCTGCTGGGTGACTTCAATTGTCGTCATTCTCTTTGGGGTGACGTTCTGACGAATACCCGGGGTCGCCTCCTTGAGCCGTTTCTCCTATCTTCTTCCCTGTCTCTTCTGAATTCTGGTGAGCCCACTCATTTGGACTCTCGGACTCGCGCCCTTTCTTGTCTTGATCTTTCTCTCTGCTCTTCTTCTCTTTACTTGGATTTCACGTGGCAGGTTCTTGATGACCTCCATGGAAGTGATCATTTCCCCATCCTTGTTTCCTTTTTCTCTTTTCGCCCTTCCCTCTCTTTCCCTAGGTGGCAGTTTGCTAAGGCAGACTGGACCCTATTTACCCTCAGTGCTGCTCTCTCTGACCTCTCCCTTCTGCCTCTCTCTCGCGCTCTCCTCCTTTTTCATGACACTGTCTTCAACGCTGCCCTCCGCTCTATTCCTCGCTCTTCCTCTCGGGGTCCACGGAAGTGCGTTCCCTGGTGGAATGCGGACTGTGCTCGGGCTGTCCGCTGTAAGCGTGCAGCCTGGAAGAGGCACCGCCGTAGGCAGACGACCGATTCTTTTCTTTTCTTTCGGAAAGCGAGTGCGGTGGCCCGTAGGGCCATCCGTACGGCTAAACGTGAATGTTGGGCATCTTATGTCTCAACAATTACGTCCGAAACCCCTCTGGCCCAGATCTGGAAGCGTATCCGCAAGATAGCGGGTAAGTTCGTTCCCGATGTTTCACCGGTCCTTCACCTCCATGATACTCTTGTGGCGGACCCGTTGCAGGTCGCTCCCGAACTGGGTTCCCACTTTTCTTCTGTTAGCTCTGGTCTTCATCTTCCCCAATCTTTCCTTCTTCGTAAACCTATCCTTGAGTCTCGTCCTTTAGATTTCTGCACTCATCTTCAGCTTCCCTATAATGATCCCTTCTCCCTCTCTGAACTTCGTTCTGCTCTGGCCCTCTGCGGTTCTACGGCGGCGGGCTCCGATGGTATTCATTATGAGATGCTTCGCCATCTCCCTCCGAGCACGTCTCAGTATTTACTGAGTCTGTATAATCGGATCTGGGAGTCGTCGTCAGTCCCTGAGGACTGGCTCGATGCCGTTGTCCTCCCTGTTCGCAAACCGGGGTCTCTGGGTACTTCCCCTAAGGACTTTCGCCCTATTGCTCTCACAAGTTGTGTCTGCAAACTTTTTGAACGTATGGTTAACGTTCGTCTGATGTGGTTCCTGGAACACCATCACCTCCTCTCCCCTTCTCAATTTGGTTTCCGCAAGTGCCGCAGCACGACAGATGTCCTGGTGAACTTGGAGGTCTATATTCGTACTGCTTTTGCTGCGAAGACCTCCGTTGTTGCCGTCCTTTTTGACCTGGAAAAGGCTTACGACACCACTTGGCGTTATCATATCCTATCTCAACTTCATTCTTTTGGCCTTCGTGGTCATCTCCCTCTCTTTCTCCGCAGCTTCCTTTCTCGTCGTTCCTTTCGGGTGCGCCTTGGTACCGCTCTCTCTCCCTCTTTTCAGCAATATGAAGGTGTGCCCCAGGGTAGTGTTCTGAGCACTACTCTTTTTCTGGGTGCCCTCAATGGTCTTCTTTCCTCTCTTCCTTCTGGTGTCTTCTCCGCTCTCTATGTCGATGATCTTACCCTTTGTTGTCAGGGTGATGATTCGCCTCTCCTTCAACGCCGGCTTCAACTTGCAATTGATGCCGTGTCGTCTTGGGCCACTGATCATGGCTTCAAGTTCTCTAC
Organism: Procambarus clarkii; assembly: GCF_040958095.1. Lineage (NCBI taxonomy): Eukaryota > Metazoa > Arthropoda > Malacostraca > Decapoda > Cambaridae > Procambarus > Procambarus clarkii. The sequence continues at coordinate 3,333,222 of NC_091179.1, forward strand.
TTCTAAGACTTGTGCCATGACATTTACGCGGAAACGGGTTGTTCTTCGTCCCTCTTTGTCACTTTATGGTCATCCCCTTGAATACAAAGATTCCGCGAAGCTTTTGGGGTTATTCCTTGACACTCGTTTGTCTTGGTCTCCCCATATCTCTTACCTCCGTGTTGAGTGCTCTAAGGCCCTTACCCTCCTTCGGGTCTTGTCCCATACTTCTTGGGGGGCAGATAGGCGCACTCTCCTTGCTTTACATTCTTCTCTCGTCCTGTCTAAGCTCGATTATGGTTGCCCTGCTTACTCGTCTGCTTCTCCTTCTACTCTTCGCCGTCTTGATGCTTTGCACCATACTGGGTTGCGCCTCAGTTCTGGTGCCTTTCGTTCGACTCCCGTCCTTAGCTTGTATGTTGACGCTGGCTTCCTGTCTCTCCAGGACCGCCGTGATCGCTACTGTCTTCGCTATCTTGCGCGGTCCTTGCAACATCCTTCCTCTCGCCTCTGTCGTGCTTTAACTTTTCCCCCTCCTGCGGTTCCTGTTCCTCTTCACCACCTCCCTCTTTCTGTCCGGTTATCTCGCCTGCAGGATTCTCTTTCCGTTCGTATTTCTGATGTTTCTCCTCGTGTTGTTCCTTCTTTGCCCCCGTGGAGGGTCCCTCTTCCGCGGTTTTGTACTTCCTTGACCCGTATCACTAAAGCTTTTACCCCTCCTACGGTTCTAAAACGCCTTTTCCTCGAGCACTTTTCTTCTCACTCCCGCTCCGTTTCTGTCTTCACCGATGGGTCTAAGTCAGCGGACGGTGTTGGCTACTCTGTTGTTTTTCCTGATCGCACTTATATGTGTCGCTTGCCTCCGGAGACTAGCATCTTTACAGCGGAACTTTATGCTATTCTCTATGCTCTTCGTCTCCTACTTTCTCGTTGTCAGTCTTCCTTTGTAGTTGTTGTTGACTCTCGTACTGCCCTCATGGCTCTCGGGTCCTTTAATCCAGTTCATCCAGTGGTTGTCGAGATCCAGCATTGGCTGTTTCTCGTTCATAGTAAATTTAAGTCGGTTGAGTTTTGTTGGGTTCCCAGCCATATTGGTGTGTCTTTAAATGAGCGTGCGGATGCTGCCGCCAAGGAAGCTGTCCGCTCTTGTCCCATCTCTCGTAAGGGCATTCCGTATTCCGACTTTTACCCGGTTATCCATTCCTCAGTCCTTACCCGTTGGCAGGCTTCTTGGTTGTCTGTTACTGGTAACAAGCTACGTACTCTTAAATGTTGTGTTTCCTCGTGGCAGTCCTCCTTCCACCGTAACCGGCGGTGGGAAACAGCTCTGGCGAGGTTGCGTATTGGCCATACTCGCTTAACCCATGGTCACTTGATGGAGCACCGCCCTGCTCCTTATTGTCCTAGTTGCATTGTCCCTCTTACGGTCGTGCATGTCCTTCTTGAATGTCCTGACTTCCAGGACGAGCGTATGTCTTGCTTTCCGACCGCCCCTCGCGGTCACCTGTCCCTCGATAGAATTCTTGGTGACTCGGATACTTTTGATATCGTTCGCCTTATGCGTTTTTGTTCTCGTATTGGCATCCTTGGTGATATTTAGCGCCCTCTGATTATTTTGCGTATTTGATGGTGCTACATAGCCTTCCCGGTTTGGTGCCTTCTTTTGATAATTACTTACTTACTTACCACTGAATAACCCCCTAAGATATGTGTAATGGGTAACACCCAGCAGAGGCCAAGAAACATAGTACAGTCCACTTTTTTCCTAATTCAGTCCACTCGATATCATCAATTACTTTTAATGAATCTACCTGCTGGGAAATTCCCCACATATTTTATGGTCTATTTCGAACCGGAGAGCCAATGTCAGGATTTCCAATAAAGAACCAGTATATAATTATATTATAAACTATAGTAGTAAGTAGCCTGCCACAATTTCCTAGCCTAACTTGTCTAACCTTAGTTAACAATTAAAAGCAATACTCAACTCAACTGTCAGGCAATTGTGGGCCACAGTCAACTACCAACAGAACTTGCCACTATACCTGAAGTATATGTGAAAACATTTAGGTCACCAGGAGCTACGACTCACAACTCCCACAACAATCTAATATTAACGGCAGCATTAGAGTGGCCAAATCATTTAACTATAATCTATCTAGAAGGCTATGACATACACCTATCCCGTAACCAAGCTGAGACAATTAATCATCCCAGGAGCATAATTAACTCTTTCAAGGCAAATAAATTGGCTATAGTGTTTACTCTAATAGAACCGCACCAACCAACAGAAAATATTCGTTGGGGGTGTTAGTTCAGAGTTTTATAAATGCACAGTTAATCACATATATTATGTTCTTAAAAGAAGGGGTACAGGTGGAAGCCACATACATCCATTTTACAGCTCGACCATTCCGTGAGAATATTTCTCCAGAGTATACCTCTCACATGAATCGAGGGCATATGTGGCGAATAAATTACTTAACACCATCAACTACCGTAGGAGGTTGTGGCGAGAAAACGAAACATAATCTGTGTATATACTTCTTATATAAAAAACAAATCCAAACAAAATATTGCACTTTTCCATTTTTGCTTATCATTGTATTATCAAATTCTTACCAACCCTTAGTTAGATGTGGGGAGGATAACTTTAGGCTAGAGCTGAACTAAACAGTGCTCAACCTAGCTTAATCCATTTCTTTGTGCTGACCTAATAAGAGTGGGATTACGAATAGGTTAGTGTTGTACCAAAGAATGCAAAACCTAGCAAATATTTAATCTACTGCGCAGACCCAAAATAGGATGGGAATTATTAACTACACGAATTGTGTTTTCTATATATTTACCATTATTATTTATTTCTATTGTATTTCATCTTTGAGGGTTACAAAGTATCTCATCCGAAGGTGATTTATGATAAACTAACCCTAGGGTTACCTATAGGGATACCAAGTACCACTCAAATCTTATATAATCTGTCACGCTAATATGAGACATCCGTACTGTGCGGACAGATGTACGACTATTAGTATCCAAACCTTAAGTTTATGATTTCGAAGGGGAAGTATTAGTTCATTTCAGTACTAAAGAGTGAACTGCGACCCGAGTTTCTCTCACTTTGAATTATGTCGCAAATTTCCGACACCCCAATTACTAACCTCTGATATAATAAGCTAAATTCGTTATGTCACAAAACTAGCCATACTAACTGCATTAATATTCCAGTGAGGAAAGGTCTAGAAGCTCCCTGGAAAGCATGGAGGAGTAGTGCATCAGCCAACATTGGTAACGTGACCATTATTTCTCCCAAATTCCTAATTCTTCCAGTCTACAACTTGACTATATTTTAAAAGTATTATATTAGCCTGAACTTAAGTAAAGTTTAGATAGAACTAAGTAACTTTCTCCCTGAGGCGAAATATACCCAACATGACTAGTCGAATCAATCGGAGATGAAATAGTCATGCCATAAATTTTATGTACATTAAATACAATTTTACTTTCTTGGAAACTTGCTATCAAGCATTACAAACAGTAAAAAACTGTTTTCGGTGATTGAAACTGATAAAATGCTGCATAAAATAACACCCTCTTGTCCTCGTTAGTAAATGGGCATCAATTAGGGGCGAGACTAGTAACGTGTCTAAGCCCAGGGAAGGAAGAGTAACGATTATTATCAAGAACGGGTCTCGTGAGAAAGCAAACTTAGCAGCCATGTCCATCTTCGACATCCGTGCCGTTACAGCATTCTACAGCTGCTACGACCTCCAATTACGAGTGTACCCCGTACCGGTTTGTCTATTGTCTTGTCTATACAAATTAATTGGCCTTTTAATAGTAAAATTGAGAGATGACCAGTTATAACGAAAGTGATCCCAAAATTCATGGTGATCCTCTTATAAGTAAATAACTAATTCTACTGAACGTGATATATCTGTGATAGGTAATATTTGCAGTAGTTACGTTGTAAATTTTTGCCAGTACTGTGGTGATAATCAGGGACCCAGACGACATAAACTAGTCGACACATATGGGACAGCCGCCATAAGCCACGTGCTGCATACCTGCCTGATTAACCCGATGCCCATTTGTACTCATGTTGATACCTTCTGAACAGAAATAGCCATTTGAGTATTTAAAATAATACTTCTAACAAAATAAATAATACTTTTAACATAATCCTTTTTTTTAATAATACTTTTAAAATCATAGTTTAGTTACTTAACCATTATTACAATTTTCCAATCACTCGAGAATTATTGATAGGTATGCTACCACTAAATAACCCCCAACATATGAGTATAGGGAAATACTCAGCTGAAGTTCAAGAATCTTAATACAGTACACGTTTTTCATAAAACAGTCCACTCGATATCATCAATGACTTTTAATGACACTACCTGCTAGGAAATTCCCCCACAATGTGAGAGTGACTTTTTTGCCTCAGTAGAGATGTGAGAGTGACCTCCCCACCTCAGTAGTGACGTGAGAGTTACCTACCACCACCATCACTAATGTGAGAGTGACCTCCCCACCTCAGTAGTGAAGTGAGAGTGGCCTACCCACTTCAGTAGTGAAGTGAGAGTGACCTACCCACTTCAGTAGTGAAGTGAGAGTGGCCTACCACCACCATCACTAATGTGAGAGTGACCTCCCCACCTCAGTAGTGAAGTGAGAGTGACCTCCCCACCTCAGTAGTGAAGTGAGAGTGACCTACCCGCACCAGCAGTAATGTTAGAGTGACCTACCAGCATCAGCAATAATGTGCGAGTGACCTACCAGCACCAGCAGTAATGTGAGAGTGACCTACCCGCACCAGCAGTAATGTGAGAGTGACCTACCCGCACCAGCAGTAATGTGAGAGTGACCTACCAGCACCAGCAATAATGTGAGAGTGACCTACCAGCACCAGCAATAATGTGCGAGTGACCTACCCGCACCAGCAGTAATGTGAGAGTGACCTACCCGCACCAGCAGTAATGTGAGAGTGACCTACCCGCACCAGCAGTAATGTGAGAGTGACCTACCAGCACCAGCAGTAATGTGAGAGTGACCTACCCGCACCAGCAGTAATGTGAGAGTGACCTACCCGCACCAGCAGTAATGTGAGAGTGACCTACCAGCACCAGCAGTAAGGTGAGAGTGACCTACCAGCACCAGCAGTAATGTGAGAGTGACCTACCAGCACCAGCAGTAAGGTGAGAGTGACCTACCAGCACCAGCAGTAAGGTGAGAGTGACCTACCAGCACCAGCAGTAATGTGAGAGTGACCTACCAGCACCAGCAATAATGTGAGAGTGACCTACCAGCACCAGCAGTAAGGTGAGAGTGACCTACCAGCACCAGCAGTAAGGTGAGAGTGACCTACCAGCACCAGCAGTAAGGTGAGAGTGACCTACCAGCACTAGCAATAATGTGAGAGTGACCTACCAGCACCAGCAATAATGTGAGAGTGACTTACCAGCACCAGCAATAATGTGAGAGTGACCTACCAGCACCAGCAATAATGTGAGTGACCTACCAGCACCAGCAATAATGTGAGTGACCTACCAGCACCAGCAATAATGTGAGAGTGACCTACCAGCAGTAATGTGAGTGACCTACCAGCACCAACAGTAATGACTACCACCAACCTTCCGAGCCTGAGAAAGCACCAGCAGAAACTCCCAGTGTGTAAAGTTACCATGTGAGATATCATCAGGGACCGTGAAGACGCCCACACCTCCTGGGATTCGTAACTGCTCTAGTAACTGCAAGAAAATAATCTAACAGATTAATATTATGAGAGATATATTTTGTAATATGATACATACATATTATGTAATATATTACATAAAATTTTATGTAATATAATATGTTTTTAAATTATTTTTTTCATTAATAATTGCATATTAGTTCCCTATTTTGACTCAAGTTTCTTGCTTCCAGTTACCCTTCCTTACAGCGATGGTAGAAGGGTCGGAGAAGGCGGCGTCTGTGAAGATGAAAACAGAGCAGCGGAGATGGTCATGTGTTGATAAAGCAGCATCCAACACTCCAACCATTGCTCTCAGTGTAACATGTTTTTCTGTTGATGTTGGGCGTCATGTTAAACTCACAAGAAGACTTTAATTACATATTATTTGATAATATAATTTCTTGGGAATTTATTTGTGCTGTTCATAAGTGGAACACCAAGTTATAAATGACCCTTGTACCAGCAATCTTAAATTCATGGAACTGTAAAATATGGATTGATTCAAAAATTATAAGAATCATGTCTCTCACAAATAGGCAATAAGAACACATGGGTTCCAGTATGGTGTGACTGGACCACTTCCATGAAACATCTACTTTAATTACAACCTGAAATTAATACCAGAAGCATTGACCTATGCCGTAAATTCCAACCACTATATCAATATTATAATCTAATAAATGTATTATGTCTATATCATATCAGAATCATATCTTTACTTCATCAGAATCACATCAGATTCATTATCTTTTATCAAAATCATTCAACTGGACCCCACATAACAATGCCACAATGGTGACATCTGCCATTGGCTCCGAATGCCTACGTGACTTTGTATAAGCAATCTCAAAGATCTAGAAGCTTCGAGAAGGAGATGTTAATTAATATACTGCTGGAACATCAATCGATTTACGGTAATGGTTAATTCAAATCTGTTATTATAAATCCATTTGAACTAAAAGTATCATCAATAATTATTAAATCCACTATATATTTAGTTTATAATCCCACTTTATCTAAAATTAATCGTCTAGACGAGAAATAAATCATATATATATCATGACCAGTCACCCGCCTACCGAGAGCATGGTGGGAGTGACAAGTTGTTCAAGCGCCCAACACCACCATAAAAAGATCCCAGTGTTTACAAACAGTGAAAGCACGTGACTGCGCTAGAGACCTTTATCATAGGACTTCGCACAAACTAATCTTATATCATGAGTGATTACTTTCTAAGATACTCAGAGAATTCCTGAACTATATACATACATCTAATCTAGAAAATCAATCATAATGACATATTCTGAGTAGTGAGGGCGAGTTCATGTACTAAGGGACTCGCCACGCTAACCACTACCCACCTCATCAACCAAGATATATTCGTATATCTTAGTAACTTCATCAACAGCGTATATTTGATATCTTAGCAACTTCTACATATAATCTATTCTGCAGCATAGCTGTGATACCATCAAAATACAGAGCCCTATCTCATCAAGAGAGATACCATCTGGCAACTTGTCAGATAGGCTTCAGTTCTCAATTTTTTATATAAGTTATTGATTGTTTTAGAGTATAGATTGGGCAATTTGCATGTTTTATAACATTAATACGTCCACGTATAAATTGAGAGTCGTTAGGCTGAGGGGCAACGATCCATTAATTAGTATCTGTAAGTTCTGACTTAATCTTTCAGTAACTTAACCGTTTCATTAACAGAATCTTTGCATACCTGAATCTATTCAATCTTATCATTTAAATTTGAAAATATCATGTAAATGTAATTCTCCAGTATAATTAATCATAAAAATAATAGCTAATACAATTAACATTATTATTTTATATTAGTTTATTATATTGAATATAATATCTTGTTTGAATAATTGCATATATATATATATATATATATATATATATATATATATATATATATATATATATATATATATATATATATATATATATATATATATATATATATATATTAGTATATTTTGGTAGCAGTCTTTCCTGTAGACATATATTATTAAATATGACCGAAAAAGTAAGATTAAAAATTCTAACACGAATTTTCTCAATGTTTCTTACATTTTTCTTTACTGTTGATGGTAACTGAGAAATCAATTCTCCAAAATTCATTTTTATTTCTAGTCTGACGCAACACTTGAGAGCGTTTTGTAAAACTTATTACATTTTCAAAGACTTTAGTTTACACACACACAACTATAACAGAACAGAGCTTAAACATCTTCGATTTTTTATACCTGCATTTGGGTGAGGTGATATGTTACAACAGTTTTGGATGAGGTGAAAACAAACTTTCAACACAAGACAGAACACGAAATAATGGGTATAATATTTTGTAAGTTAAAGGGAAGAATGGAAGTAACTGCAAAGGGCTTATTGGCCCATATTTCTTGATGCTTCTATATTGGTGCAGAGTCTTGAAGTGGGTAGAATATAGTTGTGCATTAATTGGCTTTTGATTGCTGGTGTCGACTTCTTAATGTGTAGTGCCTCGCAGATATCTAGCCGCCTGCTATCGCTGTATCTATCGATGACTTCCGTGTTTTTTTTTAAGACTTCTCTGGTGATGGTCTGCTTATGGGAAGAGAGTATATGTTAATTAATGGAGCCCTGTTGCTTATGCATCGTTAATCGCCTGGAAAGAGATGTTGTTGTCTTGCCTATATACTGAATTCTTTGAGGCTTACTGTCCCCAAGTTGGCATTTGAAGGCATAGACGACATTGGTCTCTTTTAAAGCGTTCTGCTTTGTGTCTGGAGAGTTTCTCATGAGTAGGTTGGCCGTTTTCTTGGTTTTATAGTAGATCGTCAATTGTATCTTCTGATTTTTGTCTGTAGGGATAACGTTTCTATTAACAATATCTTTCAGGACCCTTTCCTCCATTTTATGAGCTGTGGAAAAGAAGTTCCTGTAAAATAGTCTAATAGGGGGTACAGGTGTTGCGTTAGTTGTCTCTTCAGAGGTTGCATGGCGTTTCACCTTCCTTCTGATAATGTCTTCAACGAAACCATTAGAGAAGCCGTTGTTGACTAGGACCTGCCTTACCCTACAGAGTTCCTCATTAACTTGCTTCCATCCTTAGCTGTGGCTGAGAGCACGGTCGACATAAGCGTTAACGACACTCCTCTTGTACCTGTCTAGGCAGTCACTGTTGGCACTGAGGCACATTCCTATGTTTGTTTCCTTAGTGTAGACTGCAGTGTGGAAACCTCCGCTCCTTTTCTTAGTCTACACTAAGGAAACAAACATAGGAATGTGCCTCAATGCCAACAGTGTTATCATGTGGGATAATGTACTATATTATGTTATCATGTGGGATAATGTACTAAATACACGAAACTACCCACTTATTGGTCAACGTATTCAGTCACACCCATGAAACCACTTGGCACGCAAGGACCATGGAATATATATACCATGTGCAATAACATGACGATAAAAATGCACATAAATTACAACAATAACTGTTCAGTGCATTGCATGATAATAACTAAGTAATCATTGTATTAACGAAGTGAATGTAATCATCACAAAGATCTGGCTACCATAACTGGCACACCTGAATACGCTTTACATTTAGCAAGATCTTCCTGTAATATTCCGCAGAGGAGTTGTGTTACATCCACTTGACCACAGAACCATTCATCACAGGAATCCTCATGGCAAACGTGTTGTCTGTGTAACGATCACATTTGACATCCTGGAGCCTCAACATTACTGGAAACTACGTGCATTGCATATGGAGCATACAGTAATGTCGGTAGGAAGAAAATCATGCTAAGGAAGACTGTTTAAGGGAATGAATGCAAAACCTGAGAATATGATTGTCATATTTGCTTCTTGAAGATACTGGTGTTCTGGTACATTGTAGAACGTATAGTGAAATGACGAATTAGGTTCAATAATTATTTCCCAGTAGGCCTATTCTGACCGATTCACCTCACATGGCATCCTACATGATGGTTGCATCCTGGTCCAAATATCTAAAATGTAGTCAAAGCGTCCAATCTGACATACCCGATTCTCTCTCCTTCGACATTCCTTGCAATATATCTGCATTTAATGATTTAACATGACATAGGACAATTAGATAGTAGAATTTGGTATTATTCTCTGTATAGGGTTAAAAAAATAAAGCTAAAAATCCATTTTGAACCTTCCTAGGGCTAATATAGCACATATATATACCAAATAAGGCCTCATATAACATGTATTAAGCCTAGGAAGGTTAGGTTAGGTTAGTTTAAGTTTTCTTTGCAACAGAGTCTTTGCCGGTTAGTCAAAATTCAATAGTACTGATTTCTAATTTCTAATTACATTTTTACGTCAATATATGTATGATGGTTCTCATCATTAATATAAGTACTACTTAAACAGGAGGATGGGTTGGTTATTAACATGCCTTGCTGGATATTGGTGTATTTTTAATTAAAAGTCAAATGACAGTCTCTTTGTAAATGAAAGTCTAGAAGTGATACATTTTATCTGACCATGGTCGAAAAAGGAATCGTATAGTTGCATCTTCAGATGCCAGAAAGTAATAGTACTTCTTACTTAATTATATATGTTATTAAACTCAACTCTATGTTGCTCTGAAATACATGAAAATTGCTCCATCTGTTCCAAACTCTGTGATCAAAATGTTCTTTTACTGGATAAAATCAATCATATAAAATTCTTAAGCTACGTACTTACCATAGAGTAGAGGGAATTGCAAGTGTCCTGCACAGCTAACGGCAGTGAGCATTAGTAGCAAAAGGGATACCACCGTCATTTCTGCCAGGGTTGCGTATTTTATTGAACAACTGTAATAATTAGAAAACCAATTAAAATATGTTTCTCTATTCACCTGTTAACTAAACACCTAAGATAGTTTACATTAAATAGTCACAAATAGTTACAGAAACAAGAGGTAAATAATCTCCCGCACACAGGCATTTGTACATACACATAAGCACACAATATCACACAAATTTAAAATAATTTCATTGCCATGTGACCTAAATTATACAACAAATGGAAAGGGTGACATTTAACAAATTTGTATTGTCAGAAAGCACTTGACACTGTCTTATCAGAAGGTAGTGCGCATGTTAAAGAAGTGATACGAATGTTCCTCTATTAGGTAGTGAAACACTGTGTGAAGTGAAACACTGTATAAACTGAAACACTGTGTAGAGTGAAACACTGTTTGAAGTGAAACATTGTGATTGCGTGAAACCACACAATCTCAGACCACACACTGTGGAGTGAGATCTCTAATTGCCCAGATGTCCCCAACGAAGTCCCACAGAAGTCAGTGAATGGATCTATTTTGTTTCTGATATAGGTAAATGATCGTCTAAAGGAAACGGATTTATTCCTCTTAATGTTTGCAGATTAATTAGGACGGATTAAGATATAAATGATTATGAAGATAATTAGAACGAATTAAGATGTCAAAAAGCTATAAGAAGACCTGGAAAAACTAAAAGAACAGTCCAACAATTGGCAGCTACAGTTGAACGTAAGTGTAATGTCATAATGAGACTAGTTGTTGGGAAAGGAGGCTAGCCACAATATAAAAATGGGAGATTAAATTACACCAAGAATTGGGTGAACAGGGAAACCTAGAGGTTGATGTTACATCGAACCTGTATACTGAATCTAACATCAAAATGATATCATTAGTGGCATATATTAGGTTTCCTAATAGAGATCTCTGTCTAGAAATCGCTCGATCCCGATGCACTCAACCCAAATCTCCCTCACGGCCCATTTTGCTCACTTTCATTACAAACCTATTCCCTAAAACTTATTCCCTACTTCCTATTCCCAGACCCTATTCTCCTTTACCAAATTTTCGAAAGACCCTTATCTCCCCTTACTATATAATACCCATACTAATAGTTCAACCACGGTAGGGCGACAAAGGTTATGGGAGCCTGAAGTAAGATGGGAAAGAAGTTATATTGAAACAAAAAACTCCCCAGACACCAAACATAACGCCTTCAAGGAAACCAACGTCGTCTATGCCTTTAATTAAATGACCACTTGGGGACTGTAAGCCCCAAAAAACTCAGTATATACACAAGACAACAACGTCTCTATCTAGGTGATTAACAATGCATAAACAACGGGGCACCAATAAAGAACATATCATCTCTTCTCACAATCAGACCATCACCAGAGAAATCATAACAAACAACACAGAAATCATCAATAGGTACAGCGATAGAAAGCAGCTCCACATCAGAGAGGCACTACACATCAAAAAGTCCACACCAGCAATCAACAGCCAATTAATGTGCAACTATATTCTACCCACTACCCACATACACCCAAAATGTGTATATATACATGTGTGTATATATATACTGTCGGGATTTCTCGGTGAGCGACAGTATAAGTACTTAATCCTGGCAAGGTCGCCAATGTCGGGGTTCACCTCATTAAGAGAGGGTCGAGTAACAGTATACTCCAGGTCACTCACCGTAGCCCTGCGGGTCTTCACTCTATCCTCGCGGCGCCACTGTACGCTAGGAAAGTATCCCAGTCAATCCCAACCGGCCTCTGATCGAGAAGGAGTGGGAACACAACTTGTTCACTTAACTATTGTGTGCCCGCCCCGTCATGGGCTCTACTACTAACCACAAGGTCGCCAACTGGTGTTTCCCGTGTCCAGTAACACGTCAGTGGTTTTGTTGAATTGCGGTAACAGTGGTAAGAGCACACTCAATATGTCTAATATCAGGCAGGTATTTACTTCTATCACTATCTGCTTTCAGGTATTATATAGCCACAAGAAATATGGAGGGGATGATATAAACACCAATGTACTTTGTATTTTACTTAAAACTCGTTCAAAGACATCACAAGATTATATCAAATAAGCAAACAGCTGTTCCAAGCCGAAGTCGCTCGTTCCCACACATATAATCATGAACTCGCCAAGCTGGCAATGCTCCCCCCTCACGTCAATGTCAAAATCAGCTGGGCGACTACCACCGCACGAATGTTACTTTATCTGTTTGCTTGTGGCGTGATGCGCCTGTTTCTTTAAGTTCTCAAAGATCACTAGAAGTTTGAACACACAGTATTTGCGACAATAGCACGTAAATACTTCGCTGCACTGATCTTGAGCTCAATCAAACATTTCTATATAAATGGACACAATAACTCACTATCATGGCATAACACACTGCCCTTCATTTAATGATAATGTATGCAAGTATATATCACTGAAGTTCTCAGTAATTCCTTTCGTGGGCGATAACACGATTAATCACTGCACACATGAATGATTATTCAATACACAAGCATAGACATATATATATATATGGATGAATCATAGACATCAATAATGGTAATAACATAGTTACTGGGCACATAGCCCAACTACAAATACTGGCCTATTTATATATATCTTCTCTCACTAAATGATCATATTAAAGTCTCATGAAAGATGTTATCAACACAGTAAATTCATCAATTACTCCGGGTGCCTGCACACACCAATAATAATCATAAATATCGTGAGGACTCTATGTAGCCCCACTGCACACTTGTGGCTTACTGTGACATAGGTGAGCCTTGCTCACGACATACAAAATACTCAGGCTAAATAATATAGCTGACTAAAGGGGAATTGGGAGGGAAACTAGAATCACCTACTTCCACCTATCCTCCGGTGAGAGTTGAGTTGTAGCTCCTGGTCCAGGCTCCTGCCTCGTGTAGGGAACGCCCCCACACACACACTCTGTCGTGTTCTCCAGGAACTCAATCAACGTCCCACCATAAACGCGTCGTCTTCGTGCCTTTTCACTGCAGGTCCGTGCTCCTCCTCGACTTCTTGTAGGGTTGGAGCCGGTCTCCCGGCCATCAACTTCTCCTCCCAGCTACGGCTGCCTGCTTACGTCTCGGCTGCAGTCGTTTGGATTCCCGAATAGTTTTCTTCTTCCACTGCTTCCCGGTGGCTCGGTCCAGCCACTACGCCATCACAAACGGGTGAACTGCCTCAGACGTCGCATACGTCACTGCACAGACTTCACTTCTTCTTGCACAGTACCTGTCCTGGAGCACTTGTTGCTCAATATCCCGTCGATTCCCTCTCTGGTTCAACACATGAACGAAGGAAGACCTCACAGAGTACTTGCAGACTTCGGGTGACGCGTAAAATCCACGGGAGCGGGAAACAACTGTCAAACTGACAGGACCAATCTTCGCACGTCCAACCACCTTGACGTGTCGTGTCAGACTGATTCCCTCTGGAGGATTGGCCCATCCACTACGTCATCACTGTGGAGCTATCAGCCGTCGCATACGTCGCTGCCTAGACTCCACCTGCACAACACCTGTTCATGGAGCACTTGTTGCTCAATATTCTGTCAATTCCTTCTCTGGTCCAACACATGAACGAAGGAAGACCCCACAGGTGATGGCAGACCACGGGTGATGCGTAAATCCTAAGGAGACGGGGTAAACTGTCCAACTGACAGGACCCCCCCAGCGCACGTCCGACCTCCTTGACGTGCTGTCTTAGACTGATGGCGCCAGCGCGGCGCGATGACCGGACCCCCTTCCTTCGTGACGTCATATTCGCCACGGGAGGTTTTCATTGGCTCCCTGTGCCACGTTACTGTCGGTGACCAATCTGGTGTCACTGACGTCACACAGTTTTGGCGGCAAAACAGAAGAGCCAGCGCCATATTGGCTTCCTAAAGGGCCTAAACCACAGCCCAAAATACTCTTCTTTTATAAATTTCTCGGCACTTCGAGAACACTACATTCTCCCACATATACTAAACTGCTGCCTGCGACGTAGAGAACGCTCGGGTAAAGTGGACATGACTCTTACAGCAGGCGTGGGAGGAATATAAGGGGGGGGGGGAACACCGTCACAATACACATATTTATATGTGTATATATATATATATATATATATATATATATATATATATATATATATATAGGGTGCCAATGTGGGGACCCATAGCCTTGGAGAAGAAAATAAAAAGTATTCAGAGGAGACCTTGTGGTTTCACACTGAACACTAATATTATCTTCTCCTACCACCCCCATTCTTTTGTATGTACACATATATATTTACTTTATTTGAACTTTGTTACAAAACAGGAGTTACATATGGGTTACAAAGATGGTTATCATAGGTTGTCGAGTTCCTCCAGCTCCTCAGATGGCGGGCAGGAACCCTGGATGCAGTGCGCATTTCCCCTCTGTATCGCCACACTGAGGCGCTGGAAAAGAAAGCTTGCAGTTCTTGGGTCCCTTGTCGTTTCAATGAGCCTAGAACCCAGTTTCTTGAAAAAACTGGTAGCACTTTTACCCCAGGCGCCGAGTGTCTCAGAAGCAATGGGGACAAAATTGTAGTGGTGATCCAGTTCTCTATACTTACGGGATTTGGCTGCTTCCCTGCTGCTACGGGGTGGCAGCGCCACCTGGTTGTGCAACACTGAGGTTAATGTAGGTGTTAGCCAGGGTTGATACGCACGTGTAGTCCCATACCAACTGCTTGCCATTCTTCCAGGGGTTCACTGTGATACCATCCGGGCGACCAATAAGAGCATCAGAGTTATGGGGCGTTAGGTAACGGGGCTCTCTTTCAGCTGGGACCAGCTGTGGTGAGGCTCCTCTTGATGATGTCGTTAACTTCACTGTGCCTCGAGTGCCATCCCACTGTGCTTTGGCAGAGTAGGCCATGGTGGCAGTACCTGTCAGCCACCACCTCGCCGCAAATACACCTATATCTGGTGTGGATTGGGGCAGCAAGGCGGAGGGCCACAGCAATTCGGAGGGCGTGTGGTGTGAGACGCATGACAGTTGCCGACATTGGGGTTGCTAACAGGAAATCCCCTGCATGTGGTGCTGCTACTGCTGTGAGGCGAGCAATGTCGTGTTGTGTTGTTGCAGCACCCAGGCACTCTGCAGCAACTTGGTCTACAATGGAGCCATCCCAGCTGGATTGCTTGTGGGCTTTTGGGGATGGTGGTTGAGGTGATTGGCCTGCACGAGAGGCCCACTCTGTGGCACAGCGTGTAAAATTGGGATCATGGACACCAGCCAGCTGATGTAAGTGGGCAGGTAGAATTTCCTTCACAAGGTCGTCGGATGCTGATAAGGAGGACAGGAAGGCTGGAACAGCGATTTGCGTTGCTGTTCGAACTCCGAGGCCCCCAAGTCTTACGGGAAGAGAGGCTTGTTTCCACCGTAGGTCATCGAGAGAGAGGTTAAGGGCTTTTTCTAGCATTGATTTCAGTAAATGTAAATATACATATATATATATATATATATATATATATATATATATATATATATATATATATATATATATATGTGTGTGTGTGTGTATATCACGAAAATAAACACGTGATTAAGAATGTGACAATGTCAGACCACGGAGGAAAATGAAACAGGAAATTCCTTAAGTACTTTCGTATATTAAATACATCTTCAGAAGGAATGTATTCTGAAGATGTATTTAATATACGAAAGTACTTAAGGAAATTCCTGTTTCATTTTCCTCCGTGGTCTGACATTGTCATATATATATATATATATATATGAATGAAAACTCAACACCCCAGAAGTGACTCGAACCCATACTCCCAGAAGCAACGCAACTGGTAACTACAGGGCGCCTTAATCCGCTTGACCATCACGGCCGTCAAAAGGAAGTGATAGCCGAGGCTATTTGAGCCACTTCCCCGACGGCAACTCGGATGGTAATCTTGGGCATAGCATTTCACCAAATCACCTCATTCTTTGGGGCACACGTGAGGAACACAAATGCGAACAAGCCTGAATGGTCCCCAGGACTATATGCGAATGAAAACTCACACCCCAGAAGTGACTCGAACCCATACTCCCAGAAGCAACGCAACTGGTAACTACAGGGCGCCTTAATCCGCTTGACCATCACGGCCGTCAAAAGGAAGTGATAGCCGAGGCTATTTGAGCCACTTCCCCGACGGCAACTCGGATGGTAATCTTGGGCATAGCATTTCACCAAATCACCTCATTCTTTGGGGCACACGTGAGGAACACAAATGCGAACAAGCCTGAATGGTCCCCAGGACTATATGCGAATGAAAACTCACACCCCAGAAGTGACTCGAACCCATACTCCCAGAAGCAACGCAACTGGTAACTACAGGGCGCCTTAATCCGCTTGACCATCACGGCCGTCAAAAGGAAGTGATAGCCGAGGCTATTTGAGCCACTTCCCCGACGGCAACTCGGATGGTAATCTTGGGCATAGCATTTCACCAAATCACCTCATTCTTTGGGGCACACGTGAGGAACACAAATGCGAACAAGCCTGAATGGTCCCCAGGACTATATGCGAATGAAAACTCACACCCCAGAAGTGACTCGAACCCATACTCCCAGAAGCAACGCAACTGGTAACTACAGGGCGCCTTAATCCGCTTGACCATCACGGCCGTCAAAAGGAAGTGATAGCCGAGGCTATTTGAGCCACTTCCCCGACGGCAACTCGGATGGTAATCTTGGGCATAGCATTTCACCAAATCACCTCATTCTTTGGGGCACACGTGAGGAACACAAATGCGAACAAGCCTGAATGGTCCCCAGGACTATATGCGAATGAAAACTTCTGGGGTGTGAGTTTTCATTCGCATATAGTCCTGGGGACCATTCAGGCTTGTTCGCATTTGTGTTCCTCACGTGTGCCCCAAAGAATGAGGTGATTTGGTGAAATGCTATGCCCAAGATTACCATCCGAGTTGCCGTCGGGGAAGTGGCTCAAATAGCCTCGGCTATCACTTCCTTTTGACGGCCGTGATGGTCAAGCGGATTAAGGCGCCCTGTAGTTACCAGTTGCGTTGCTTCTGGGAGTATGGGTTCGAGTCACTTCTGGGGTGTGAGTTTTCATTCGCATATAGTCCTGGGGACCATTCAGGCTTGTTCGCATTTTTGTCCCTAACGTGTGCCCCAAAGAATGAGGTGATTTGGTGAAATGCTATGCCCAAGATTACCATCCGAGTTGCCGTCAGGGGAAGTGGCTCAAATAGCCTCGGCTATCACTTCCTTTTGACGGCCGTGATGGTCAAGCGGATTAAGGCGCCCTGTAGTTACCAGTTGCGTTGCTTCTGGGAGTATGGGTTCGAGTCACTTCTGGGGTGTGAGTTTTCATTCGCATATAGTCCTGGGGACCATTCAGGCTTGTTCGCATTTGTGTTCCTCACGTGTGCCCCAAAGAATGAGGTGATTTGGTGAAATGCTATGCCCAAGATTACCATCCGAGTT
Organism: Procambarus clarkii; assembly: GCF_040958095.1. Lineage (NCBI taxonomy): Eukaryota > Metazoa > Arthropoda > Malacostraca > Decapoda > Cambaridae > Procambarus > Procambarus clarkii. Next base: position 3,351,235 of record NC_091179.1, read on the forward strand.
GCCGTCGGGGAAGTGGCTCAAATAGCCTCGGCTATCACTTCCTTTTGACGGCCGTGATGGTCAAGCGGATTGAGGCGCCCTGTAGTTACCAGTTGCGTTGCTTCTGGGAGTATGGGTTCGAGTCACTTCTGGGGTGTGAGTTTTCATTCGCATATAGTCCTGGGGACCATTCAGGCTTGTTCGCATTTGTGTTCCTCACGTGTGCCCCAAAGAATGAGGTGATTTGGTGAAATGCTATGCCCAAGATTACCATCCGAGTTGCCGTCGGGGAAGTGGCTCAAATAGCCTCGGCTATCACTTCCTTTTGACGGCCGTGATGGTCAAGCGGATTAAGGCGCCCTGTAGTTACCAGTTGCGTTGCTTCTGGGAGTATGGGTTCGAGTCACTTCTGGGGTGTGAGTTTTCATTCGCATATAGTCCTGGGGACCATTCAGGCTTGTTCGCATTTGTGTTCCTCACGTGTGCCCCAAAGAATGAGGTGATTTGGTGAAATGCTATGCCCAAGATTACCATCCGAGTTGCCGTCGGGGAAGTGGCTCAAATAGCCTCGGCTATCACTTCCTTTTGACGGCCGTGATGGTCAAGCGGATTAAGGCACCCTGTAGTTACCAGTTGCGTTGCTTCTGGGAGTATGGGTTCGAGTCACTTCTGGGGTGTGAGTTTTCATTCGCATATAGTCCTGGGGACCATTCAGGCTTGTTCGCATATATATATATATATATATATATATATATATATATATATATATATATATATATATATATATATATATACATATATATATATATATAATAGATATATATATATATACACATATATATAATATATATATATATATATATATATATATATATATATATATATATATATATATATATATATATATATATATATATATATATATACAATCTTTGGACAACACCCACCAGTGGGCCTCGAACCCAGAAAGCACAACTACCTTCCTGTAGCTGCCATAACTAGTACGCTTTAACCCACTACACCATCAGACCCTACAAAAGAAGTACAGACTTCGAGATATATATACACCTCAAATATCTCCACTTCCCGAGGGCACTAGACAAGTGTGAGGTTACTCTGCGTTTTTCATCAAGCCACTGTCAATGTGAGAGAACTCGTGTCCATGCTATAAGTCTATACTTGCATAAACCACAAGTGAAGATTAACAATCTTTGGACAACACCCACCAGTGGGCCTCGAACCCAGAAAGCACAACTACCTTCCTGTAGCTGCCATAACTAGTACGCTTTAACCCACTACACCATCAGACCCTACAAAAGAAGTACAGACTTCGAGATATATATACACCTCAAATATCTCCACTTACCGAGGGCACTAGACAAGTGTGAGGTTACTCTGCGTTTTTCATCAAGCCACTGTCAATGTGAGAGAACTCGTGTCCATGCTATAAGCCTATACTTGCATAAACCACAAGTGAAGATTAACAATCTTTGGACAACACCCACCAGTGGGCCTCGAACCCAGAAAGCACAACTACCTTCCTGTAGCTGCCATAACTAGTACGCTTTAACCCACTACACCATCAGACCCTACAAAAGAAGTACAGACTTCGAGATATATATACACCTCAAATATCTCCACTTCCCGAGGGCACTAGACAAGTGTGAGGTTACTCTGCGTTTTTCATCAAGCCACTGTCAATGTGAGAGAACTCGTGTCCATGCTCTAAACCTATACTTGCATAAACCACAAGTGAAGATTAACAATCTTTGGACAACACCCACCAGTGGGCCTCGAACCCAGAAAGCACAACTACCTTCCTGTAGCTGCCATAACTAGTACGCTTTAACCCACTACACCATCAGACCCTACAAAAGAAGTACAGACTTCGAGATATATAAACACCTCAAATATCTCCACTTCCCGAGGGCACTAGACAAGTGTGAGGTTACTCTGCGTTTTTTATCAAGCCACTGTCAATGTGAGAGAACTCGTGTCCATGCTATAAGCCTATACTTGCATAAACCACAAGTGAAGATTAACAATCTTTGGACAACACCCACCAGTGGGCCTCGAACCCAGAAAGCACAACTACCTTCCTGTAGCTGCCATAACTAGTACGCTTTAACCCACTACACCATCAGACCCTACAAAAGAAGTACAGACTTCGAGATATATATACACCTCAAATATCTCCACTTCCCGAGGGCACTAGACAAGTGTGAGGTTACTCTGCGTTTTTCATCAAGCCACTGTCAATGTGAGAGAACTCGTGTCCATGCTATAAGCCTATACTTGCATAAACCACAAGTGAAGATTAACAATCTTTGGACAACACCCACCAGTGGGCCTCGAACCCAGAAAGCACAACTACCTTCCTGTAGCTGCCATAACTAGTACGCTTTAACCCACTACACCATCAGACCCTACAAAAGAAGTACAGACTTCGAGATATATATACACCTCAAATATCTCCACTTCCCGAGGGCACTAGACAAGTGTGAGGTTACTCTGCGTTTTTCATCAAGCCACTGTCAATGTGAGAGAACTCGTGTCCATGCTATAAGCCTATACTTGCATAAACCACAAGTGAAGATTAACAATCTTTGGACAACACCCACCAGTGGGCCTCGAACCCAGAAAGCACAACTACCTTCCTGTAGCTGCCATAACTAGTACGCTTTAACCCACTACACCATCAGACCCTACAAAAGAAGTACAGACTTCGAGATATATATACACCTCAAATATCTCCACTTCCCGAGGGCACTAGACAAGTGTGAGGTTACTCTGCGTTTTTCATCAAGCCACTGTCAATGTGAGAGAACTCGTGTCCATGCTATAAGCCTATACTTGCATAAACCACAAGTGAAGATTAACAATCTTTGGACAACACCCACCAGTGGGCCTCGAACCCAGAAAGCACAACTACCTTCCTGTAGCTGCCATAACTAGTACGCTTTAACCCACTACACCATCAGACCCTACAAAAGAAGTACAGACTTCGAGATATATATACACCTCAAATATCTCCACTTCCCGAGGGCACTAGACAAGTGTGAGGTTACTCTGCGTTTTTCATCAAGCCACTGTCAATGTGAGAGAACTCGTGTCCATGCTATAAGCCTATACTTGCATAAACCACAAGTGAAGATTAACAATCTTTGGACAACACCCACCAGTGGGCCTCGAACCCAGAAAGCACAACTACCTTCCTGTAGCTGCCATAACTAGTACGCTTTAACCCACTACACCATCAGACCCTACAAAAGAAGTACAGACTTCGAGATATATATACACCTCAAATATCTCCACTTCCCGAGGGCACTAGACAAGTGTGAGGTTACTCTGCGTTTTTCATCAAGCCACTGTCAATGTGAGAGAACTCGTGTCCATGCTATAAGCCTATACTTGCATAAACCACAAGTGAAGATTAACAATCTTTGGACAACACCCACCAGTGGGCCTCGAACCCAGAAAGCACAACTACCTTCCTGTAGCTGCCATAACTAGTACGCTTTAACCCACTACACCATCAGACCCTACAAAAGAAGTACAGACTTCGAGATATATATACACCTCAAATATCTCCACTTCCCGAGGGCACTAGACAAGTGTGAGGTTACTCTGCGTTTTTCATCAAGCCACTGTCAATGTGAGAGAACTCGTGTCCATGCTATAAGTCTATACTTGCATAAACCACAAGTGAAGATTAACAATCTTTGGACAACACCCACCAGTGGGCCTCGAACCCAGAAAGCACAACTACCTTCCTGTAGCTGCCATAACTAGTACGCTTTAACCCACAACACCATCAGACCCTACAAAAGAAGTACAGACTTCGAGATATATATACACCTCAAATATCTCCACTTCCCGAGGGCACTAGACAAGTGTGAGGTTACTCTGCGTTTTTCATCAAGCCACTGTCAATGTGAGAGAACTCGTGTCCATGCTATAAGCCTATACTTGCATAAACCACAAGTGAAGATTAACAATCTTTGGACAACACCCACCAGTGGGCCTCGAACCCAGAAAGCACAACTACCTTCCTGTAGCTGCCATAACTAGTACGCTTTAACCCACTACACCATCAGACCCTACAAAAGAAGTACAGACTTCGAGATATATATACACCTCAAATATCTCCACTTCCCGAGGGCACTAGACAAGTGTGAGGTTACTCTGCGTTTTTCATCAAGCCACTGTCAATGTGAGAGAACTCGTGTCCATGCTATAAGCCTATACTTGCATAAACCACAAGTGAAGATTAACAATCTTTGGACAACACCCACCAGTGGGCCTCGAACCCAGAAAGCACAACTACCTTCCTGTAGCTGCCATAACTAGTACGCTTTAACCCACTACACCATCAGACCCTACAAAAGAAGTACAGACTTCGAGATATATATACACCTCAAATATCTCCACTTCCCGAGGGCACTAGACAAGTGTGAGGTTACTCTGCGTTTTTCATCAAGCCACTGTCAATGTGAGAGAACTCGTGTCCATGCTATAAGCCTATACTTGCATAAACCACAAGTGAAGATTAACAATCTTTGGACAACACCCACCAGTGGGCCTCGAACCCAGAAAGCACAACTACCTTCCTGTAGCTGCCATAACTAGTACGCTTTAACCCACTACACCATCAGACCCTACAAAAGAAGTACAGACTTCGAGATATATATACACCTCAAATATCTCCACTTCCCGAGGGCACTAGACAAGTGTGAGGTTACTCTGCGTTTTTCATCAAGCCACTGTCAATGTGAGAGAACTCGTGTCCATGCTATAAGTCTATACTTGCATAAACCACAAGTGAAGATTAACAATCTTTGGACAACACCCACCAGTGGGCCTCGAACCCAGAAAGCACAACTACCTTCCTGTAGCTGCCATAACTAGTACGCTTTAACCCACTACACCATCAGACCCTACAAAAGAAGTACAGACTTCGAGATATATATACACCTCAAATATCTCCACTTCCCGAGGGCACTAGACAAGTGTGAGGTTACTCTGCGTTTTTCATCAAGCCACTGTCAATGTGAGAGAACTCGTGTCCATGCTATAAGCCTATACTTGCATAAACCACAAGTGAAGATTAACAATCTTTGGACAACACCCACCAGTGGGCCTCGAACCCAGAAAGCACAACTACCTTCCTGTAGCTGCCATAACTAGTACGCTTTAACCCACTACACCATCAGACCCTACAAAAGAAGTACAGACTTCGAGATATATATACACCTCAAATATCTCCACTTCCCGAGGGCACTAGACAAGTGTGAGGTTACTCTGCGTTTTTCATCAAGCCACTGTCAATGTGAGAGAACTCGTGTCCATGCTATAAGCCTATACTTGCATAAACCACAAGTGAAGATTAACAATCTTTGGACAACACCCACCAGTGGGCCTCGAACCCAGAAAGCACAACTACCTTCCTGTAGCTGCCATAACTAGTACGCTTTAACCCACTACACCATCAGACCCTACAAAAGAAGTACAGACTTCGAGATATATATACACCTCAAATATCTCCACTTCCCGAGGGCACTAGACAAGTGTGAGGTTACTCTGCGTTTTTCATCAAGCCACTGTCAATGTGAGAGAACTCGTGTCCATGCTCTAAGCCTATACTTGCATAAACCACAAGTGAAGATTAACAATCTTTGGACAACACCCACCAGTGGGCCTCGAACCCAGAAAGCACAACTACCTTCCTGTAGCTGCCATAACTAGTACGCTTTAACCCACTACACCATCAGACCCTACAAAAGAAGTACAGACTTCGAGATATATAAACACCTCAAATATCTCCACTTCCCGAGGGCACTAGACAAGTGTGAGGTTACTCTGCGTTTTTTATCAAGCCACTGTCAATGTGAGAGAACTCGTGTCCATGCTATAAGCCTATACTTGCATAAACCACAAGTGAAGATTAACAATCTTTGGACAACACCCACCAGTGGGCCTCGAACCCAGAAAGCACAACTACCTTCCTGTAGCTGCCATAACTAGTACGCTTTAACCCACTACACCATCAGACCCTACAAAAGAAGTACAGACTTCGAGATATATATACACCTCAAATATCTCCACTTCCCGAGGGCACTAGACAAGTGTGAGGTTACTCTGCGTTTTTCATCAAGCCACTGTCAATGTGAGAGAACTCGTGTCCATGCTATAAGCCTATACTTGCATAAACCACAAGTGAAGATTAACAATCTTTGGACAACACCCACCAGTGGGCCTCGAACCCAGAAAGCACAACTACCTTCCTGTAGCTGCCATAACTAGTACGCTTTAACCCACTACACCATCAGACCCTACAAAAGAAGTACAGACTTCGAGATATATATACACCTCAAATATCTCCACTTCCCGAGGGCACTAGACAAGTGTGAGGTTACTCTGCGTTTTTCATCAAGCCACTGTCAATGTGAGAGAACTCGTGTCCATGCTATAAGCCTATACTTGCATAAACCACAAGTGAAGATTAACAATCTTTGGACAACACCCACCAGTGGGCCTCGAACCCAGAAAGCACAACTACCTTCCTGTAGCTGCCATAACTAGTACGCTTTAACCCACTACACCATCAGACCCTACAAAAGAAGTACAGACTTCGAGATATATATACACCTCAAATATCTCCACTTCCCGAGGGCACTAGACAAGTGTGAGGTTACTCTGCGTTTTTCATCAAGCCACTGTCAATGTGAGAGAACTCGTGTCCATGCTATAAGCCTATACTTGCATAAACCACAAGTGAAGATTAACAATCTTTGGACAACACCCACCAGTGGGCCTCGAACCCAGAAAGCACAACTACCTTCCTGTAGCTGCCATAACTAGTACGCTTTAACCCACTACACCATCAGACCCTACAAAAGAAGTACAGACTTCGAGATATATATACACCTCAAATATCTCCACTTCCCGAGGGCACTAGACAAGTGTGAGGTTACTCTGCGTTTTTCATCAAGCCACTGTCAATGTGAGAGAACTCGTGTCCATGCTATAAGCCTATACTTGCATAAACCACAAGTGAACATTAACAATCTTTGGACAACACCCACCAGTGGGCCTCGAACCCAGAAAGCACAACTACCTTCCTGTAGCTGCCATAACTAGTACGCTTTAACCCACTACACCATCAGACCCTACAAAAGAAGTACAGACTTCGAGATATATATACACCTCAAATATCTCCACTTCCCGAGGGCACTAGACAAGTGTGAGGTTACTCTGCGTTTTTCATCAAGCCACTGTCAATGTGAGAGAACTCGTGTCCATGCTATAAGCCTATACTTGCATAAACCACAAGTGAAGATTAACAATCTTTGGACAACACCCACCAGTGGGCCTCGAACCCAGAAAGCACAACTACCTTCCTGTAGCTGCCATAACTAGTACGCTTTAACCCACTACACCATCAGACCCTACAAAAGAAGTACAGACTTCGAGATATATATACACCTCAAATATCTCCACTTCCCGAGGGCACTAGACAAGTGTGAGGTTACTCTGCGTTTTTCATCAAGCCACTGTCAATGTGAGAGAACTCGTGTCCATGCTATAAGCCTATACTTGCATAAACCACAAGTGAAGATTAACAATCTTTGGACAACACCCACCAGTGGGCCTCGAACCCAGAAAGCACAACTACCTTCCTGTAGCTGCCATAACTAGTACGCTTTAACCCACTACACCATCAGACCCTACAAAAGAAGTACAGACTTCGAGATATATATACACCTCAAATATCTCCACTTCCCGAGGGCACTAGACAAGTGTGAGGTTACTCTGCGTTTTTCATCAAGCCACTGTCAATGTGAGAGAACTCGTGTCCATGCTATAAGCCTATACTTGCATAAACCACAAGTGAAGATTAACAATCTTTGGACAACACCCACCAGTGGGCCTCGAACCCAGAAAGCACAACTACCTTCCTGTAGCTGCCATAACTAGTACGCTTTAACCCACTACACCATCAGACCCTACAAAAGAAGTACAGACTTCGAGATATATATACACCTCAAATATCTCCACTTCCCGAGGGCACTAGACAAGTGTGAGGTTACTCTGCGTTTTTCATCAAGCCACTGTCAATGTGAGAGAACTCGTGTCCATGCTATAAGCCTATACTTGCATAAACCACAAGTGAAGATTAACAATCTTTGGACAACACCCACCAGTGGGCCTCGAACCCAGAAAGCACAACTACCTTCCTGTAGCTGCCATAACTAGTACGCTTTAACCCACTACACCATCAGACCCTACAAAAGAAGTACAGACTTCGAGATATATATACACCTCAAATATCTCCACTTCCCGAGGGCACTAGACAAGTGTGAGGTTACTCTGCGTTTTTCATCAAGCCACTGTCAATGTGAGAGAACTCGTGTCCATGCTATAAGCCTATACTTGCATAAACCACAAGTGAAGATTAACAATCTTTGGACAACACCCACCAGTGGGCCTCGAACCAGAAAGCACAACTACCTTCCTGTAGCTGCCATAACTAGTACGCTTTAACCCACTACACCCTCAGACCCTACAAAAGAAGTACAGACTTCGAGATATATATACACCTCAAATATCTCCACTTCCCGAGGGCACTAGACAAGTGTGAGGTTACTCTGCGTTTTTCATCAAGCTACTGTCATTGTGAGAGAACTCGTGTCCATGCTATAAGCCTATACTTGCATAAACCACAAGTGAAGATTAACAATCTTTGGACAACACCCACCAGTGGGCCTCGAACCCAGAAAGCACAACTACCTTCCTGTAGCTGCCATAACTAGTACGCTTTAACCCACTACACCATCAGACCCTACAAAAGAAGTACAGACTTCGAGATATATATACACCTCAAATATCTCCACTTCCCGAGGGCACTAGACAAGTGTGAGGTTACTCTGCGTTTTTCATCAAGCCACTGTCAATGTGAGAGAACTCGTGTCCATGCTATAAGCCTATACTTGCATAAACCACAAGTGAAGATTAACAATCTTTGGACAACACCCACCAGTGGGCCTCGAACCCAGAAAGCACAACTACCTTCCTGTAGCTGCCATAACTAGTACGCTTTAACCCACTACACCATCAGACCCTACAAAAGAAGTACAGACTTCGAGATATATATACACCTCAAATATCTCCACTTCCCGAGGGCACTAGACAAGTGTGAGGTTACTCTGCGTTTTTCATCAAGCCACTGTCAATGTGAGAGAACTCGTGTCCATGCTATAAGCCTATACTTGCATAAACCACAAGTGAAGATTAACAATCTTTGGACAACACCCACCAGTGGGCCTCGAACCCAGAAAGCACAACTACCTTCCTGTAGCTGCCATAACTAGTACGCTTTAACCCACTACACCATCAGACCCTACAAAAGAAGTACAGACTTCGAGATATATATACACCTCAAATATCTCCACTTCCCGAGGGCACTAGACAAGTGTGAGGTTACTCTGCGTTTTTCATCAAGCCACTGTCAATGTGAGAGAACTCGTGTCCATGCTATAAGCCTATACTTGCATAAACCACAAGTGAAGATTAACAATCTTTGGACAACACCCACCAGTGGGCCTCGAACCCAGAAAGCACAACTACCTTCCTGTAGCTGCCATAACTAGTACGCTTTAACCCACTACACCATCAGACCCTACAAAAGAAGTACAGACTTCGAGATATATATACACCTCAAATATCTCCACTTCCCGAGGGCACTAGACAAGTGTGAGGTTACTCTGCATTTTTCATCAAGCCACTGTCAATGTGAGAGAACTCGTGTCCATGCTATAAGCCTATACTTGCATAAACCACAAGTGAAGATTAACAATCTTTGGACAACACCCACCAGTGGGCCTCGAACCCAGAAAGCACAACTACCTTCCTGTAGCTGCCATAACTAGTACGCTTTAACCCACTACACCATCAGACCCTACAAAAGAAGTACAGACTTCGAGATATATATACACCTCAAATATCTCCACTTCCCGAGGGCACTAGACAAGTGTGAGGTTACTCTGCGTTTTTCATCAAGCCACTGTCAATGTGAGAGAACTCGTGTCCATGCTATAAGCCTATACTTGCATAAACCACAAGTGAAGATTAACAATCTTTGGACAACACCCACCAGTGGGCCTCGAACCCAGAAAGCACAACTACCTTCCTGTAGCTGCCATAACTAGTACGCTTTAACCCACTACACCATCAGACCCTACAAAAGAAGTACAGACTTCGAGATATATATACACCTCAAATATCTCCACTTCCCGAGGGCACTAGACAAGTGTGAGGTTACTCTGCGTTTTTCATCAAGCCACTGTCAATGAGAGAGAACTCGTGTCCATGCTATAAGCCTATACTTGCATAAACCACAAGTGAA